>NC_083360.1:87119675-87422705 GCF_030254825.1 Meriones unguiculatus
TGGCGGGTACGCAAACAGATGGCATAAATACAGACCATGTTAATCACTGCGGAGTCACAAGCACTGGAACACCACAGCAACAGGGCGATGCTGTCTGGCCACAGAGAAGAGAACCACATCGAAGAGCCATTGCTGCCACCTCAATGTCTGCACTGACTGTGGCACTGTGCTAAGCATCTTACACACATGCACTTGGAAAAACCGTTATTTTGAAATGTACCATATACAAATGCTGTGCACAAGGTCAGTGAAGGGCAGCTCTCCTGTGTAACTCCATCTAAGTTTTTACGCAGCCCTCCATCCCAAAGGTAAACACTAATCCTGAGAATGTATTTGCCGGTTGTAACAGGGGTATAGCTACTCATATACCCTGACCAAAGGACAGCCCTCCTCTACCTGACAAGACCATAGGGGGATGGGTCTCAGCTTTGAAGGGATGCAGAGGGCTGTGAGGGAGGAAGGGAGCCCGCTGGCCAGTCACATGGAGTGGCCCTGGGGTGACAGGCAATGCGGCTGCCCTCCACACAGTGAGGCAAGCACTGCTCTTCAACATTATCAAGTCCTTCTGCCTTGAGTTTCATACAAATAAACTCATCTATCTTTTTATCTGCTTTCACACAAAGTATTCGTGAAAGTCACCCATGCTGCAGGTAGCATGGTTTGTTGGGGGGTTTTGTTTTCTTAGCTATGTTTCTATAAGGCTATTCACAAGTTGTCGCTTCCACTGTGGGCATTTACACTGCTCCCGTTTTACACTAGGAGGATGCTGCTCTGCACATGTTGCGCTTTTCTTTTGCACAGCAGACAGAAACCTGAGGGTGGATTTGCCACACCAGGAGTGCACGTGTCAGTCTGCAGACTGTTGGGGTTCCTAGAGTAGCTGCGGGCTTACATTCCCGCCTCACGAGCACATCTTCAGTCCCTCAGCGGGACCACTGAAGTCTGATGTGGTTCTAACTTTCACTCCCCTGGTCACTGAGGAGGTACCTCTTCAGGTTTATGCCTTTTGAACATCCTTTGTGTGATGGCTCAAAGCTGTCAATAAGCAAAAACCAAACTACCTTTTTCTGACTGTTTGCAGTTTTCTTTCTATTGTTTATAGCATCTGTCCCCTGCCTTTTGCATCCTCTATCTTCTAAAGGACAGCTCTAAACTTTAATTCCTTCTCTACAGTGTACTGTTTTTACTTGTGATTTCTGTGTGTTCAAGAACCTTTCTCAGTCCTGAAGCCAAGGCAGTATTTTCCTACATCGTCTTCTAGAAGCCTTTATATTTCAGTATGAGGGAAATACGTCCTCCCATTTTTCTTGGCCTTTTAATATTCTGAACCAATATCACCACCATAGTTGTAGCTGGCGTCCAGAAGGGTAGGCGAGAGCGTGGAACCTGTCTTCTGAGGTCTACGTAAGTGGCTTAGAAAGCTGGAATTAAGAGTGGGGTTTTGTCTGTTGTTATTTTTTGTTTGTTTGTTTGTTTATTGGTTTTTCGAGACAGGGTTTCTCTGTGTGACAGCCCTGGCTGTGCTGGAATTCACAGAGATCTGCCTGCCTGTCCCCTGAGTGCTGGGATGGCATGTGCGACCGTGCCCGGCTCAAGAGCAGTATTCTTTTTTGTTTTGTTTGTTTGTTTGTTTGTTTGTTTTTCTAAACAAGGTTTCTCTGTGTAGCCACAGGTGCCCTGAAACTCACTCTGTAGACCAGGCTGGCCTTGAACTCACAGAGATCTGCCTGCCTCTGCCTCCCAAGAGGTGGGATTAAAGTGGTGGCTCTAGGGGTCGTATCATTGACCCAGAGGTTAAGACCACTGGCTGCTCTTCCGGAGGTGCAGAGTTCAATTCCCAGGAACCACATGGTGGCTGCCAACCATCACTAATGAGATCGGGTGCCGTCTTCTGGTGTGCAGGAAGAAAATGTTAAGTCAACTGAACAAGTTTCGTGCAGGAGTGAGCGCACACAGCAGTGCGCTAACTGGGAAGGCACTGACGGCAGCCTCAGCTTCAACAATGCCTCCCGGCTTACTGGGTAGAGGTTTTCACCATCCTTTTAAGTTCTTATCCCTCCACTTACTCCGTTCCCCATCCCCAGGGGAAATTAGATTTCCTCTGCTCCTCACCAGCGCCAGCTGCGTTTACGCACACACACGTCTCTGACTCTGAGTCTGCTTCCCTCCAGCATTAGACTCTTTCTCCATTTCCCTTTCAGGCAAGAGTGTCCAGTCATCTAGGCCTCTTGCCTAGAATTCATCTTGTCCGTTCATTCTTTAGCCCGTCCATCCGTAGCCATGTCACTGGCCCTTCTTCATCTCCCAGAGGCTTTATGACCTACTTTACAATTCTGAGTTATTCCTGCAGACCTCGTGCAGTAATGAAGAACTTCCCTTTCACTCAAGACTGTCCAGGTTTCAGAGATGGCCACACCCCACCGCAGCGCAGGCCAAGGCCCTAACCTCCCTCTCTACACTCATCTCTTCCCAACTTCCGCCCGAACTGCTTGAGGTCTACCAGTTGTTTCAATTTCTTCCCACAACCACGTGTCTGACTGTTCTTTCTGCCCGTGCCCCTTCCTCTCCTCTACCAGGGGTTGTTGCTGTGTTATCTGGAGCAAAACTTTTCTTGGTAATTCAGATGGAATGGCATTCTATTGCCAAGAAGCCATTGCAGTAGCCAACCAAAATGTCAGCATTTTGACTGCGACGCTTTTAAGGCTTATCACACCAACGTAAGATAGGTTTACCTTCCGGGGCCTCTCATGACTTTTCTCTGAGCTTTTTTTTTTTTGTTTTGCTTGGGGATTTGTTTTGTTTTGTTTTGTTTTGTTTTGTTTCTAGACAGGGTTTCTCTGTGTTGCCCAGGCTGTCCTGGAACCTGCTCTGTAGATCAGGCTGGCCTCAAACACAGAGTACTGCCTGCCTCTGCCTCTCGGGTGCTGGATTGAAGGTGTGTGCCACCCCTGCCCAGCCTTCTCTCTGAGGTTTTTGAACATCAGTTTTTCACACTCCATCAGTACTTGAACCATTGACGCTGCTTCAGTTTGCAGACAGTAGCTATGGCTTCAGAGTCTTCTCCAATGGATGGATTTCTTTAGTTTTCTCTTTCTCTTTTTTTTCTATACTCACAGAAATACCATAAACACAAATATGATTCAAAAATCGAAGATAGAAAGCGGTTGCTCTCATGATTTGGGGAAAAAACAAAGCAAAACAAGACAAGATTCTAGTCCCTTTGCAGGGTTTGTTTGTGTTCACAGAAAGAGCAAAGCAGGGTGGGGAGCCGACTCCATGGGCAGTAAAGGGAAGATGGCCCTGCAGAGCATTAGCTCCTCACACCCCGTAACAGGCATGTGGCGGTTCGCACACACGGCACAGATAGTCCCACCGCGCAGTAACCACACACTGTCCCTCACTGTAGAAATGACAGTGGAACTCTACTTTGCGTTCATATAAACATGCTCCTTACACATGCTCGCTGAGATTTAGTGAACAACTGGTAACTTGTTCAAAGACCAACCATTAAAAGGTAGAAGCCACGCGCCTATAATCCAGCACTTGGGAGGCAGAGGCAGACAGATCTCTGTGAGTCTGTGGCCAGCCTGGTCTACAGAGCGAGTTCCTGGACAGCCAGGGCTACACAGAGAAATCCTGTCTCAAACAAAACAAAGTGAACAAGCAAAGTAGAAGGCAATTCTAGCAACTCCTGATCCAAAGAAATACTTACTAATTACTTCAGTACACAAAATGAATACCTATTCTGGGCCAGCTAGGAATGTAACAGAAATAAAATGTAACTGCGCCCTGGAGAAACATGCAAAAGACAAGAAAGAAGAAGTCAAGGCACAAAGGGAAGCAAGAATGCTTGCACTCAGCCTGCTCACGAAGGTGCTGCATGAAGGGCCTGCTTTAGCATCATTCATTCACTGATTCAACAAGTCCTGAGTTTTTCTAGGTATAGTTTTAGGCTCCACTAAAAAGACAAAGCAACTTTTCTTTAAACCTCACCGTATGTTTGTTGAAAGCAAATACACACACACACACACACACACACACACCCTTCCCTTCCACATTGACAATCTATACACACAATCCATGCTAAGAGTCTACATATTTTACCCTCCTATTTCCTCTTCTGTGAGTTAAATATACACTTCATATCTGAGTATACTTTTGTGTTTTCTTAATGACTTTATGCATTCTTTAGGTTATCTGCTGTTGTTTCTGTCACAGATTTATAGTTTTTTATACTTTTTTGGTATTAATCCTTTGTCAAACATATTCCTTACATTTCCCTCCTGCCTTTCCTCTTTGACTGTGGTAATAATTTTGAGGTTATTCAGGTCCCCCTAAAGCCTTTCAACAATGGCTTATAACTTCTCTGCTTTAAAAGAATACATTTATCTTGTAAAAACAAATTCCTGGATGAGTTCTGCCTATTATTACAAAACACAGATCTTCAACTCTTTTCCTAATTGGTGATGGGAATTGCTGAGGAGTGTTACTAGTTTTTGCACGCTGCTCTCATATACAATTAGCTGCTGTTGTTTTTGAGACAGGGCCTTACTGGGTAGCTCTGGCTGACCTGGAAATTTCTTAGCGGGCCAGGTTAGCTTCAAACTCAGAGACCCACCTGCCTCTGCCTCCTGAGTGCTGGCTTAAAGGTGTGCACCACATCCAGCCCCATTTCCTTTTATGCTTTATTTTTTATATGTATGTATGTATGTATGTGCGTCTCTGTGCATGTATGTTATATATGTAAAGGTGCCCACGGATGCCAAAAGAAGGTGTTAGATACCCTGGAGCTGGCTTATAAGCAGTTGAGGGTCATCTGAAATGGGTGAACTCAAGTCCTTAGAAGAACAGTGTGTACCCTTAACCACTGTCTCATCCCTCTGGTCTCTCAACATCCAAACTTTTGCTCAAAGCTAGTTATACAGACAAATTTTCTGTAACTTTTTCACATCCTTTTATTTATTGGCGGGGGCCGGACAAGTGTGTCCTGGCACACGTGTGGAGGTTAGAGGGTGACTTATGAGCTGGCCTCTCTTTCTATCATGTGGGTCCTGGCAAGTGACCTCAGCTCATCTGGCCTGGCAGCAGGCATCTTTACCCACTGAGCCATCCCACCACTGCTTCTTGGGTTCTTGTGGCCTTTACGCACATGATCATGCTATCTACAAATGAGTAACTTTCATCCCCCATTCTGCTCTTTTTTATTTGTTCCTTATTCTCATATTACAACAAGTGCCAGGACCACTAGTACAGTTTATAGAAATATCTGCAAATTCAAGCTTTCTGACCAAGGCTTTTATCTCTTGCTTCTCCTTCATTTGCTATTCTGGGACCTGCAGAGTATCACACTGAAGCAGGAGCAAACACAGGCGCCCATCTTGCTGCTGATTTTATAGGGATTGTGAGGCTCAGAGTTGCTCAGCAGTTAGTGCTCACTGTGAAAGCGTTTAGCAAGCCCAGAGTCTGGATGGCCTGAACCCACATTAACGCTGCTCTGCCTATAAAGCCAGCATTTGAAGGCAGACAGGGACCCCTGCAGCAAAGGGACCAGCGTGGCGAGCCCAGAGTTCACTTGAGCAACCCTGCCTTGATAGAGAAGGTGGAGAGCAACTCAGGAAGATTCGATGTTAAGCCCCACATGTAGATGTACATGCACCTCCCACACAAGAACATGCATGCAAACCACATACACACAGAAAGTGTGAGAGAGACAGACAGACAGATTCAGACAGAGAGAGCGAGAGGGGGAGAGCGTGAGAGAGGAGGGGAGAGAGAGAGAGGAGGATTCCTCATCCAGGGTCTCTAACGCAGCAGGTTCAGTCACTACTACTTTTCAAATATATTAACAAATCTGATGCAGACAATTCTGTGAGTGAACAACATGATACCCAGTCTTGCTTTGCTTTGTTATTGTTGTGGATATGTGTGTGTGTTTAAGAGCTCAAAAATGAATGAAAAACGTTGGCTCCGTTCATACAGCTAGTTAAAGGCAGAATTCATTCTCAGCCTTCATTTCACAGATGTCATGCTCTTGTCTCTACTTCACACTCGAATGCAGTTACTTATTTTGCTTTTGGATAAAACATGGGGGTGGGGTTGAGGATCCGACCCAAGCACCAACCATTACTACTTCCTCAAGGCAAGTGCGCCATCTAGTGGCTCGCTTTGAAACCAACAAAGTCACGCATGCCTGTGTGGCCTTGCTGAGACTGGAAGTGACTGGAGTATGGCTCAGTAGGGGAGTGTGTTCACAGCACTGCCAAGCCCTGAGCTCAGTCCCTCCCTCCAGAAAAATGTCTGGGCCTGACGCCTTGCAAGGTGTCTCAGGCAGTAAGACGTGGACTCCTGAGATCCTGCACATACCACGAGTCTTTCTGCAAGCCAGTGAGCAGCACCCCACAGCCTCTGCATCAGCTCTTGCCTCCAGAATCCCGCCCTGCTTGAGTTCCCGTCCTGACTTCCTTCGATAATGAACGATGATATGGAAGTGTTAGCCAAATAAGCCCTCTCCTTCCCCAACTTGCTTTACGTCATGGTATTTCATCGAAGCAGAAGAAACATAGACAGTGTCTTAACCTCACAGAGGATGACCCTCCACCTCTGATCCTCCTGCCTCCACCTCCCCAGTGCTGGGCTTAGAGGCATTCACCACCCATGTCTGGTTTTAGGCAGCTCTGAGGATGGAACCCAGAGCCTCTTGCATGCTAGGAAGCACTCCACCAACTGAACTGTACCCCGGCCTTGTCATAAGTGCATTTCCATTACCCTGCCGTCCATATGCCAAGTAGCTAAAGCCCACAGAAGTCTGATAGAAATGTAGTATAATCTCCACTTAAAGAGAACTCAAACTCAAGCCTACAGCTGCCCTCTTTCAGTCAACCAAAGGGTGAAATGGGATTTAAATGTAGGTGTCTCTGTTCTTCTAGGCAGCAGGCAGGATTCGAAGAAAGACACTTGTTCTTGGATAATCTCTCCCGGGACCACGGATGAAACTGTATGTGACGAGATAGATCACTGCAATGCATATGTTAAATAGTAGCCAAAAGGTTCTCTAGCCTAAGCTAACTGCATGAGCCTTTTAAAAACAGAGTTGTCTATGATGGGACACTAGAAGGAGTCACAACACTCGGGGTCAATGTGTACTGTCCTACGAGGAGGAGACGGGGCAGTTAGGCCCAGCCTCCCAAAGCAGAGTAAGGGCCGTAAGAGACGGCAGCAACGAGAGCTCCAGGTGTTTACAAGCAACTAAATTTTACCAACAGCCTGCAAATGGTTCTTTCCCAAAGCCTCCAGAGAAGGCCATCCCAGTCACGCTGACGTCAGCCTTATAAGTCGTAGCAAAAAATCCCCCTGAGCTGTCTACCTGCAGAACTGTGGAGATTCCAGTGTATTTTTGAGTATGGTGACAAAATATGTTGGTCTGATATTACTTAGTGTTGCAGCACTAAGAACATTTATCCTGCTGTGCAACTGTCACCACCATCCGACTCCAGAAATTTCCTGTCCAAACTCAGCTCCATACCCACCAAGTAAGTTATTTCCATGCCCAGGCTGGAAACCACCATTTTATTTCCAGTTTGCATGAATTTGATGGTTCTTCTAACAGGACGATATTTGTGTTCTGTGGCTAGCATATTTTGCTTAGCATGACATCCTCACAATCCTCACATGTTAGCATAGGTGAAATTTTCCTTTCTTTTCTTAAGACTAAATAGCATTTGTCTTAGTTTCTTTCCCAGTTATGATAAAATGCCCTGAGAAAAGAGCAACTTGAGGGATAAAGGGTCTGTTTCCCTCCCTTTCTTCACTCACATTACAGTCCAGGAGCCCAGCCCAGGGGGTGGAGCCTTCCACGGTGGGTAGGTCTTCCCACCCCACTAACCCAATCAGAAGAGTTCCCGAGAGCAGAGGCTCATCCTCCTGGTGATTCCAGATCTCCAGTGAGGACTGAGCTAACTGGGCCAGGGTTCTGTGTGGTTCTGTGCATAGCCACATATGATATACAGATACATCCTTCAGTTTTCTGTGTATGGGCAAATATAAGGGCTGTGGCCTGAAGTCATTATCTTAAAATCTAGGCAAGTGAGAGGAAATAATTAAGCAGTTATCCTGCCTACTGGAGCTGCACTGTTAGGTAAACAGATAATAACATTAAGCATCACAAAATAACCACAACTATAGATTATCTCCATTTTGCCAACCCAATGAGAGTAAGTACTCACTGAGCATTAGCGTCTACTACGGTCAACAAGGAATGAGAACTGGACATGTGTCTCCTGCTTCAAGACGCCACCTAGTCTTGTCAGCAGGATCGAATGCGAGTCTGATGCAGTCTCTGGATGCAGCCGCCACCCAGAGCAGAAAGAGGAGAGAGGAAGGCGCTGACCCCAGGGTACTGTCAGTAGAAAGCACACTCTGCAAATTCCAGAGGTCTAGGGTAGAATACTTTGAGGGCCAAATGTGAACAAAAATCACAGTTTTACAGTGAGCAAACAAAGCTACAAACTTGCTACGTGCTGTCCCACAGCTCTCCAGAAGCAGATTGAAGCATTCCTGAGCTCAGGGCATGGAGACCAGCCCAGGAAACACAACAAACACCTAAAATATCAATTTAAAAATCCGTACAATTTAGGGATGTCACGCTACAAAATATAAAGAAATGCAGAGGGTGATGACTTAGCGGGCAGGAGGCACCTGACTGGGCAACGCCCAGGCTGCAGGGCAAAGCTCTCAGCCTGAAAGTCAGGCACAGGGAAGAATTCCACCATGTTTAAAAACCTACAACTAAGCAGTGCATTCACTGTGACAAGATAGTGGCCCAACTCCAACTACAATCCGCTGACCTGCTGCCCCAAGTCAGCCCTACCAAGGCCTCCCTGGGCCAGCCTCAAGCCAAGAGCAGTTAAAACCAGATGGAGTATAACTGGAACCAATAACAAGAAAATCCACTTGAAAAGTCTGTCTCAAAACAACAAGAAAGAAACCCAAATAAAAAAATAAAAACAACCTAAGTTGCTTTTTGTTTGTTTATTTGTTTGTTTGTTTGTTTTTCTGAGACAGAGTTTCTCTGTGTAGCCCTGGCTGTCCTGGAACTCACTCTGTAGACCAGGCTAGCCTCAAACTCAAGACCTGCATCTGCCTCCCGAGTGCTGAGACTTAAAGGTGAGTGCCACCTCTGCCCAGCCCCTATGTTGCTTTTTGAAAACCTTTAAGCTGTCATATGTCCAAGTTAGTCTTGTTTCCATTCTGCAAACCAGCCACCCTTACTCCCATCTTAGTTCAAGACTTTCCCCATTATGCCTAAGCTTAGAATTGTTTTCCAATTCTTGGTAGAACTGTTAATAAAGGTAGCAATGTTTACCAAATATATTCAATCTTCAAAAGTAAGGGTATAACCTAGGATCAGTTCAATGCACCATAGGAAAAAAAAAAAAAAGATAAGGGTGATGACAGCAAGCAAAGCATTTGAAAAGGAGAAAGTTGCCGGCACTGGAGGACTAGCTCTGGTGGAGTGAGTCTGCGGCCTGTGCTCCAGCCTGTGCTCCTCCTCAGCTGTCCCTGCTGAACAGTGGTAGGCAGTAAACAAGCAACTAAGAGCAGCAAAAGCCCAGAACTGCACTGTCCGATAAGGCAACCCACAGCCACAAACACAGTGAGCACATGGATGACCGTGATCTGTGCAGAAGACAGGCCAGACTTCTAGGACCTGAACGAAAAGTCATGGCAACGGTCTCTTTCTTTCAAGACAGGGTCTCACTATGCAACCCTGGCTAGCCTGGAGCTCACTATGGAGACAAGGCTGGCCTCAAACTCAGAGAGATCCACCTGCCTCAGCTCCCATGTTATGTAAGATACTTGTTAATAAGTATTGGCTGCCTGTTAGAGTAATATTTTGGACATATTGGCTCATTAATTTCATTCATTTGCATAATTCTCCTTTTTAAATGTGGGCTACCATCAGTTTTTAAGTTAAATGTGTGGTTCAGGTTATCTTTTGACCGCCCAGACTGCTATGCACACATTATCCAACAGCTGAGAAGAGAACAGCAGCTGCTGAGAGCTTTTCTCACTCTTTTCACCAACATACAGCTCACTTAATCCCAGCCTTGTCCTTTGTAAAATGAGGTTTCCAAGGAGAGCTGGGAGGTGCTTTAAGTCATGGATTAAAACACGAATCAAAGTAACTGAGTTCTAGTCCTCGTCCTGATACTTTCTACAAGTCACTTGGGGAAACCCAGTTTTCCTCACTGACACTTGGGTATTGGCCCCAGTGGCTAAGGAAGAAGTCAAGTTAAACCTAGATTCTGAGACTCCATCAAAAGATGTTTTTGGTGGAAAGTGGTCTTCATGAGTGGAAGGAGTACTCACCCTGAGCCGGACACACCCTCGTCGGGAGCCTCTCATCATCTTGTCCTTAGACTAGAAGAAAAACAAAACGCTCAGTAAGTAAAAGCTTACACAACTGTTTTGTTTGTTTGGTTTGGTTTGGGTTTGCTCTGTGCAGCCCTGGCTGTCCTGGACTCACTTTGTAGACCAGGCTGGCCTCAAACTCACAGAGATCCACCTGCCTCGGCCTAAAGGTGTTGGCCAATATGCCCGGCCTTAAAACAACTGTTTTTAGAGTTATCTGAGAACTAAAAATCAAGTAAATTTACAGAACTGACCATTCTTTCTGCCCATCACCTGCCCCAAGAGAAAGTGTCTCCTTTAGGGGAATTAAATCAAAACGGTTTGAAACGTAAACGGGCTGTGGTCTGCACACATCAACCTTGACCCTCATCTTCACTGCACTGCTCATCCTTCTGCATATCCCTTCACCACAGCCCAGCATGTCTCACCTGCGGTTTAAGGCTCCCCCCACTGACGCTGACAAAAGGCAAAGGGCCACACTGTGGGTGTGGCTGGCGCCCACGCTCTGTGTATGTGGTTCCCGGATGTCGCTTCTCGTCTAGGGCTCCTTGCTGCCTTGCTGCCACTCGAAGCGCTTTGGTTGCCTGATCTGGAACCTCATCTGTGAGTGGCCAGCGTCCTGTGTGTTTCCTGGTTGTGACGTGTGTCCCTGTGGGGCCTTCCTCAGAGGGTGAGAAGTCTATCCTGGCTTATCTTACGCTTCAGTATGGTGCTTGGTATACAGTAGGTGCTCAAAAAGCACTGTTGTCCCTTCTGTCCCCTCATTAGCCTCGGCGCAACACAGGCTGTCACAACAAGCACAGAGCTGACATCAAGCAAATGCCCCTGAAAGTAAACTGGCCACGCAGAGTACAGTAAGAGGGAGGGGAGGGTTTTTAAGAAAGATACTTCCGGAATAACTGATGCAGTCCATTCCCCATATAAGTGAGAAAACAATCAAAACAAGCCGATTCCATGTAACTGTACAACTGTCCCACTTGAAGCACAGATGCCCTAAAATGTCCAAATCTCTATGCAACAGGAACTCCTGTTCAGAAGTGATTGTGGATGACAGAGACATATATTTTAAGGAGAGAAAATCCTCACTAGCAAGCACAATCAAAGAGTTCCTTACTAACAACTCAGCTAGTGGAAACACTGCCAAGAGAGGCATCCTTAAGCATTTAATAACCTTCTTATGGACCTATATTTTTGTTTCTCCAAAACAAGAAAGGGGGCTAGAAAGATGGCTCAGGTTAAGAACCTTGGCTGTTCTTCCAAAGGTCCTGAGTTCAATTCCCAGCAACTACATGGTGGCTCAAAGCCATCTATACTGATCTAGTGCCTTCTTCTGTTGTGTAGGCAGAATGCTGTATGAAAAATAAATAAATAAATCTTTAAAAAAAACCAAACAAACAAAGGCAGGGTACAAAAACATTTATTAGGTTAGAATATAACCTATCAGATTAGAATACAAAGCTGTAAAGGGAGGAAAAAAAAAAAGGTGAAAGCCAGGACAGCCACCCTGAGCTGCCTGCATTGTAAAGCAGTTTTTAAAATCACAAGACACAGGCAAGACAGGCCGGTGCTGTGCTACCATTGGGTTATGAATTACGGAACACGGAGACAACTGGAAGCAATCACACAAACAGGAGAAGCCAATATGGGGTGTTCTACAACAGTTGACAGACTCACCTAAAATGTTAAAAAAACCCATAAACACGTAAACAGTAAACATAAACATGGCACACAAACAGTCATAACACAGAGCAAAGCCAGCACCAAGTTCCATGAGCTCCAGAGGGAGCTCTGAAGGGGCCAGAGATCTCAGAGTCTGGCCCTGGGCTGCAGGAAGGAAAGCACGCGGGCATGCAGGTAAGCACTGGGACATGCAGGTAAGCACTCGAAGCTGAGGAGCTGAGCCTGCTTCAGCCCCACCCTGGGTGGTTCCTAGGTCAGCAAGGTCTCCCTGAGGCTGTTGGATCCTTTCTTCCAGACTCAATAACCTGGAACCGCTCCCAGGCGGTGCCCAAGAACCGGAGTAAAGACCAGCAGGCCTGCTCTAACTCTGAGCCTGGCCACACAGCAAGCTCCAGGCCTGCCTGGGCCACATACAGAGACTGTTCAAAATACATGTAAATGTGTAAAGCAAAGCACAACAAAACAATCTTGCAGTCCAAAAGCCCCCACTGCTCCAGCAGCCCAGCCTGACTTCTCCCCGAACCCTCACCTTCACGCCTATGGGTTTTACCAGACTGTTCTCTGGCCTGCAGTGTTCACACAGGGTGCGGGTTCCCTAACGGGCTAATTCCTGCTTCCCCTCAGGGACTTCCAGCTGAAGCCCCGGAGCACATTATCACCGTTCCTGCCACAAGCCTTTCTTAAAGACACTCTTTCCCTTCATTAAACTCCCCTGGATTTCTCTGTGTTCCAATCAAAAGCAGTAGAACATGTCATGATTAAATTTTTCATTTTTCTTTGATCTCAAAGAATAATAAGTATTTTCTTTCCCAGCAGAGTCTGAAAAAATCATATCTTAGCAGAGGAAAGCCATTTAGGAGCATATGAAGAACCATTCAGCTCAATGTGCCATCTGCTGCCCGACAGGGCTCTGGCCTGCTGTACCGAGCTATGCTTCATCACTTAGATGACTTCAGTAGCCCACTTCAGAAGCCACCTGTAGGGCCAGGAAAGATGACCCAGAGGCTGGGAGCACCAGCTGCTCCTGCGGAGGACCTGGGTTCCGTTCCCAGCACCGCATGGTACCAGCTCCAGGGACTGAGCACCCGTTTCTGGCCTCTAAGGGCACTGTACGTATCAGGCACTTACACACGTGCAAGCACACACAAAATAAAATTGTAAAGTATTTTTTCTTACTCTTCAAGAGCCAGCCAGATGGCCCACTGGGTACAAGCCCTACAGCTAACCTAGAACCCTTGCTGGGAGGAGAGACTGACTCCGAAAGTAGTTTTCTGGGCTCCACACCTGTGCCTTGACACATCTGTTATACAACACACACACACACACGCAACTCACACACACGTACACCACAGACAAGAAATTAACACTTTTGTTAATTAAGAAATACTCTAGGGCTGGAGAGATGGGAGAGATGGCTCAGCCGTTAAAGGCCCGGCTCACAACCATAAATATAAGAAAGACTCAAAATATTCTCTTTTAGGCTTCACGGCTGCAGACACCGCTAATGTCAAATGTAGTCTTTAAATGCACAAAAACATTTCAGTCCCTTACAATTTCTAGAGTTACTTATAAGCTCCAGATATCCAGGGATAAAGGACGTGCTACAGACAGCACAGTCTATGAACCTCGGCGGCTGTGGAGTGCTGAAATGGCTCTGCCGGTTTACCAACAGTGCAGCCTTGACTGCGCTTCTGTTCCCTGTTGGTAAAATGGAGACCTGAGGTTGTCCAAGTGTGGAAAGCCTGCAGCACACCCCTGTAAAGGTGGAGCGAGGTTTAGGCTCCTACTTTATAATCAGCAAACACAATCTGTAGTGGTGCTCTTTAAAACTGAACAGGCCCTGTTCTCACGAGGGACAAATTTTATCAGCGTTCAGCCCGGAACTGCCCAGGCAGGAGCAGAGATAGTCTAAAGAAAGCATGCGCGCCTCCTCCTACCGTTATCAGACTCTGAGAGAATGGCCCCCAAGGAATTGGAATTTCCCAGGAATCCTGGTGCGGGCAGAGAGATATACTTATCAGAGAGATTTCACACAATTCTAACCTCTTGCAAGACCAGGAACGAAGAGGTCAGTGCCGGCAGGTTACGCGTGACTCAACTGTGTGCACACCTCTCGCCCTCTGTTGCCATCTGAACCTGGAGTCTGGCCCCTGAAGGACACAGAACCACTGCACACCCCTTTCTGCTTCTCACTGTTATTTGTCGCTTTAATTGGCCCCCTGGGGGAAGGTGGACTGTCTGTAGCTGGTCAGGGCTCCAAGACACAGACTCCGACCCCAATAACTCTGGTAAGAATGACATCACTCCCAAATACATGTTAACACCTAAAACTTAAGAGCAGCTCAAAGGTCTCTCTCCAGTCTTCTTGGGCGGGATCCGATGAGCAGAACAGGACAGCCTGTAACTTCCTTGCTGAAATTCCATTAACCCAGGGCAATCAGAAGTCAGGCGACGACAGAGGAGGATGCTCAAAGTCCAACCAGCTAGAGCAAGGGGAGCTGTCTCAGGCCACCCTCCCACCCCCAAAGTCACTTCTTCCTCCTTAGAGGTGTCACTCCTCACTGTGAAAAGACAGCCACAGACAGCTGATTCATCCTGGAGCCCTGCTGTGTGTCTCCTGGGTGCCCTCATAAACTCGTGTGTACTTTCTCTTGTTAATGCCTGACTACCTTAAATAACACGTAGACTGCTCCAATAAAAATTTTTTTAAAAGCACCAAAAGTCTGTACTCTCCCTATCCTGCTCAGTCTCTCCAGCTGCAGTTTTTATGCTGTGTCATGTCTGTATGCCTGTTTTCCTTGTTACATAGGAAGGCTAATTATCATTTTTCCATTATTACTTTTAACCTGTTTCCCAGAGCCATGTTCACTGCACACCTGCCTCTGGCCTCCTCTCTTAGGCATCCTACTCATTTGACAAACACAATATACCTGAAATTTGCTTATTTAGTCCCAATTCAGGCTATTCAATACTCCCAGGTAAAACAGAAAAAAATTTTTCTGATAACTTTCTGAGTTGTTTTGTTGAGATGGAGTAACCCAGGTCTCAAACTAGCTATGTAGCCAAGTAACCCTGAATCCTTCGTCCTTCTGCCTTCACCTCCCAAGTACTGGGATGACAAGCACGCATTCCGGGTGTTTTTTCCTTTTTATTACATTTGTTTACTGGGGGCGGGGGGTACATGCACTTTTGATGATAAGTACCCCACTCCTAATTTCAGGTTTTGTTTACTGAGACCCGAACCCCTAGACCTAGATTATTACATACAATTGTGAGTTGCCATGTGGGTGCTGGGTCCTCTTCAAAGGCAGCGATGTGTTCGCAATTGCTGAACCACCTCTTCATCCCTGGAGTAGCTACCTATTTGTATGTTAATTGTAACTCTTAACTCTCCAACATATTTCTAAGCTTTAAAAAAATCAATTCGGTATATTTTTAGCATGCATTAGATACCGAAAATGGGGGGCTGGGATGCAGCTACGTGATAGATGGCTTCTTTAGCATGCATGAGGTCCTGGATACTGGATCCAGAACAGCACAGAACGAAGGGGAGCCAGGGGAAGGAATGGGGGCCTGACTCAGAAACTCAAGATTCTGGCTTGAAGCCACTATACGTGCTATCTATGAAAACCTGTTTAGTTAAAGTATAAATGTGGGTTTATACTACTTCACAAAGGAAATGTGTTAGGAAAAGCTTCCTACAAACTCATTTAAAACTCACTGGATAAGATCAGTTTGCCATTTACACCAATCCTGCTATCCTTGCACAAAGCAAAGAGCGTCTCCCAAGCCTGTTAAATAAAGACACTTAAACATTTGTTTGAATACTAATACTTTGCTTAAAATACATTTTCTTACACAAGAGTCTCACCTGACTTGCTGCACCTCTCTCTCAGCTTCTGCTCTGATGTCTCTGTGCCCTCACATAGCACATCTATTATCTCGCCGGATAATGTATGTGTGCCTCATCGTTTTTTTCTAAAAAGACAAGGTGTCTGATTTATTCCTCTTCTTTCCCCCTAATCTGGCACCCAACCATCCTTCTGTAAAGACTAAAACACATTTAGTAAATGACAGTGGCATTGTAAGGACCAAAAATGTGAGCAAAAGTCAACATGCTTTAGCACCGAGCCTGCTGGTGGATCGTCCCCACAGGCCATGTGTGCCTAGCCAGTGTTGCAACCTGGACCTCCTATCCTGGTGCAGGACAGCAATGTCCAGTGCACTAACTACGAAGACCAAAACCATGAACACAGAAACACTTGCTCTCAGAAGTGGGATATATAAGAAAAGGACAGGAACTTTGCAGGATGATAATTCTCTATGCTTCGATTAGGTTATAGTGATGAGGATATAAAGAAATGGAAGTCACTTAACTATACGTGAAATGGGTTTTTTTGCTGTTGCTGTACTTTGTTTTGTTGTTGTTGTTGTACTTGGTACAATCAGCCGAAAGCAGGTCAAAACGAGAACCACAGAGTGTGGGTTCTGGTAAAGGGTGTGTCTCCGTGTCGATACTGCATTTCCTTGTCACGCCATTAAACATCTGTAGCAGGAGACTGCCCTTGGCCTGTGCTGCTTATGAACTTGGCATCCCACATCCCTGCTTTCAGGAGCTACACATCTAGTGCAGCAGGCAGACAGCGAAGCTGCTGCTCCACTTCTCGCTGTGAATTAGTGAGCAGGACACGCTGGCTTTGGGCGAGACCACGTACATATCTCAGGGTGTTACAAACGCTGGCGCTGGTTATCACTACCCACGTGTGCTGGCCAAAGCCTGTGCCAGTGCTTTCCTTACGGGCAGGTCTGCCACAGTGCGATTCCGAGACAAGCTCCTTTTCTACTTATTTGTCACAGACAGGGTTTCACTCCAGTCTGTAACACATGCTGGCCTGGAATACACAGCAATCTCTTGCCTTGCTCAAAAGACAACTTTTGTTTGTTTTGTTTATGACAAAAGACAACTCTTTATACGTAATTTTTGATTGAATCTTTCAAAATTTTGCGTCATTCACCCCAATCCCACTCATCTCCCCACCCTTCCATATCTGCCCTCCACCCTTGTAGCCTCACTGTCAAAAATTAAAATTAAAAAAGAAAAGAACAACAACAAAATCCATGTTGCCCACCCCTCTGGCAAGGGCCTGCCCCCATGTCCACTGCTGCCTTCTGCGTGTGGACCATTCCACATTCCATTCCGCTCCTGCCTTTCCCGCATCCTGAGTGTGTACCTTTCCTCCAACTGCTTTACCTCAGGAGTTCACGGCACTGGGCCATTAGGCTAGTCTGAGGCCCCCAGCTTCTGCTACCACATCCATGCTGGACCTTCCTCGAGACTCTCAGACATCCTGCTGTTGCCCTGAGTCCTGGGCATCCTGAGGCTATGGGTCCCTTCACCAGCAGCTCACAGATGGGAAAGGGATGGGTGGCAGTTGAGTTGGTCAGGCTGCCAGCCTTCCCAAGTCCACACCACCACAGCCAGCTCTCCCGCTGGCCAGGTGAGGGGCAGGTCCAACCTCTTCTGAGCCACGTGGTGGCCAATGGCACATGGGGAGGAGCCAGCCCAGCACAGTCCTCAGACACCAGAATGGTTTCAGACTGCAGTACAGGCCATGGATATCCTCACAGCCTTCAGCGTCAGTGCAGGCCACAGACATCCTCACAGCCTTCAGTCGTAGTGCAAGCCACAGATATCCTCATAGCCTCCGGCGGTAGTGCAGGCCACAGACATCCTCACAGGCTTCAGCGGCAGTACAGGCCACCGGACATCAACTTAGAGCCACACTGCAGAGGACCATAGGCCCAGACAGGGCCCTTGGCGGCAGCATGGCCCAGACATCACCATGGCCTCTGGTAGCTGCATAGGTCTCTCACATCAGGCTGCGGCTCACTGCTGGTGTGTCTCCAGTTCCACCTCTCCTCATAGCTCACAGGCCACTTGGCTTTTCTCTCTCCCACCACGCCATATACTCACTTGCTTCCTGCAGTGCTTTCCCAGCTGAGAAAAGACAACTTTTAAGAATCAGTTCTCTCCCTCCACCATGAGTTCCCGGGATCAAATTTGGGGTGTCCAGCTAGGAGAGCAGGAGTTTTTTACCTGCTGGGCCATGTCGCCTGCCCTAACTGCAACTATTTCATAACTGAGAAACCAAAGGGAAATGTTGAAAAAAACTTGACCATCGTCAATCACAGACAGCAAGCGAGAGAATCAGAGTACAAACCGCAGGTATGTCTACACTGGTCCAGTAAGCCTGCATAATCCAAGATTTCCTTAAAGTGTCTCTGTGGCCAGGGACTGACTAGTGCCCTTCCTGTCCTCGGGGAGATTTCACCCACAGAGCGGTCAGCAGTGCGCGCTCACAGGCCAGGGCCCTGCTTCCTTCTCAGTTGCCTGGTTCACAAACTCTAAGACAGCCCACTCAGCAAACACGCCTGCATCTTTTAAGCCATCACCTTTTGGTATCTCTTCAAATTCACAGGTGTAGAAAGGTAATATGCATATGTTATGAGAATCAGGTAGAAACCAGACCTGCCATACAGCCCGGGGTAACCAGGCAGGCAGAGCTCACAGCACATTGCGACCTCTGCAGCACAGCATATACATATTTATAAGAGTAGTGACGACTATAAATAGCCACACATTAATTCAACACAGGCTTTGCTTTCAAACAAAAATGTCATAAATTTAGAGAAAAGGCTTTCAGAATTCAAAGCGTTGGGGATTTCAAACTTAGGAGTGAAGGCTGGCGCTCTGGCATTCTACCTAGGAATCTGCACTGTGAGAGGCAGGCTTTCACTGCCGGCCTGGAGCTCACCATACTGCCCTGGGTTTGGGTTCTGAGGGTTGGATCCAGGGAGGCGGGTACGCTAGGCAAACACTCCCCACTAAGCTCAGCCCCAGCCCTCTCACTGTCTGTTTGGTTTGTTCAGGGGTTTCTGAAACAGGATTGTCCTGGCCCAGAACCTTGAACTCTGGGTCATCCCTCTGCCTCCGTCTCCAGAGCACTAGGATTTCAAGGGCCCTGACTCCACACTGGGCTCTTTCACTCTTCTTTTTATGAGGACAATTTTATCTTTGAAGGAGAATTTCAGGCTAACAACTCAGGGAAGAGAACCATCAGTTCAATTAGGGACAGCCATGAAGACTTAGGAGTTTGCATTCTTTATCAAGTTAAATATTAAATACTAAAAAGCAGCACACGCTTCACAAATTATTTACATCACGTCAGTAATGTGCACTAGGCCTCAATGCGGACTTGTTTTGTTTGCCAAATACCACCCCAAACACTCAATATTGATTCATGCTTTTTTTAAAGAGTTGACGAAGGAAAATAATGAGGAAGTGTTAAATTCTAAGCACTCTGTGCTTCAATATTAGTATTTGCCCCCTAAACTGTGAAATTATAATCTATTATTTATCATTCAATTTCATATCTTTATCAAAAATCGCCTGAGGAACTTTTTTCTGACTTAAAAAAAGACCCAATATGGGTACAAAATAAAATGAGAAAAGTGAACTAGAAGAAAAGCCCTAACATTTTAAAGAGTGAACCATGGTCTTGGCAGAGAGTGAGCTATGGCCCTGTGGAGAGCCATGGCCCGGGAAGAGTGAGCCGTGGTCTGGTGGACAGTGGCCTGGAAGAGAGTGAGCTGTGGAGAGTGGACCATGGTCTCGGTGGACAGTGAGCTGTGGCCCGGTGGACAATGAGCGGTGGTCCTGGTGGAGAGTGAGCTGTGGTCTCAGTGGAGAGTGAGCCGTCACCCGGTGGACAGCGAGCCGTGGTCTCGGTGGACAGTGAGCCTGGTTTCAGTGAAGAATGAGCCATGGGCTGGTGAAGAGAGAGCCGGGGCCTGGTGGACAGTGAGCCATGGTCTCAGTGGACAGTGAGCTGTGGTCTCCGTGGAGAGAGGCACTCACTACAAAATGGCGACCTGAGTTTGATTCCCAGAACACACAGGGCAAAGAACTGACTACCACAAGCTGTTCTCTGAGCCCAGTATGTGTGCTATGATGGACATCTGCACACATGCACACACATGGACACACACAAGCAAATGAAAAGGCAGCCCCCAACTTTAAATACATGTAACTCAGAAACACAAATCTCGTTAGCAAGAACAGCAGCTGGACCCATGAAGCTTCGACGCTGTAGCATCCCCACACTCACTCTGCAGAGCCCAATTTAGAAAAGGGCTGTGCTCCAAAACTCCTTGATCATATTTGGAGCTTAGGATTCCGAAAAGAATGTTTGCAAAAAAATCTGTTCAAGTTGATTCCCAAGTTAGCTAGCGAAAGCATTTGAAATCTAGTATGTAAATATAAAAAGAGGTAAATATTAAGAATCAACCAACGCTTCTTCAGAAACCATTTCCGTAAAGAATTTCTATCACCAAGGTGAGAATAAGGAAGTAGCTGAGACTCCAGAGCCATGCGTAAGGGTTAAGAAATTCCCTAAGACTTGAGACTAGAAATGTTTTGCTTTTAAAATGAGAGGAAAACCATTTTGTAAGGCAGTTTCAAATCAACGCAAGCAAACAAGCCCTGGTTCATTACCAATCCTAATCGCTTTGAAATGTTCAAGACTCAGAAAAGAGAGACCCAGGTATGCTGGTGCCGTCGCCTAGCCCCAGCACCCTGTGGCGGGGGGCCGAAAGCCAGCGAGGCCAGCCCTGGCCACACAGTGAGGTCCTGATACTAAAACCACGACAGAAGCTGATCGTTAAAGTGTGGCACACACAGCACAGGGGCTACCTACCGGAGATTTATTCTTATTTCCCAAATCCAGCTGACTAAACTCAAAGGCAAAAGTATCTCAGCTGAAATGTGCACATGAAGCGTCCCCACGGGAGACCTGTGCTAGAGGCCTGGCTGCCTGTGAGGGGTCAGGCCCTGAAGGCTCACCTAGTCCGGGAGTCAAAACCTGGTCCAAACCACTGCGGGGTGATGGGTGCCGGGAATGCTGGGAAATGGCCTAGTCACGGGAGCAGGGGCTGGGCTGTGTCCTGTACCTCCCTCAGCGCCACCCCAGTCCACTTGCTGATCACTGTAAAGTGACCTGCTCTGCCCTGCTCCCAGCAAGGACAGTGGTCCTCACCTTGGGCAGAAACGCCACATGGAGAGCACCTTGTGATTGTGGACACGATCAGGTGCTGTTCTATGACATTAGAGGAGTCGCTGATGTCTGAGATTTGATGCCGAGAGTGTATGGCCCCAGGAGAATAAACTGGACCCTCTGTGCATTAAAGGGCACTACCAACAGAGATGCCACAGCATGTGCACCAGTGCAAGTGCCCGCTTACCATGCACAGCTCTGACGTGTGCACTAACACTGCACCCGAAAGAAAAAGGAATGAGGTCTCAAACAGAGCAGATCTCAAACAGAGCAGTCGCAAACCAAGCGCTAATACCAAATCGGTACCCTGGAAACAGAAAGTTCAGCTGGGCATGGTGGCAATGCCTGCACCCAAAGCAGAAAAATCAGAAGTTCAAGGTCATCCTCAGCTACATGGATAGTTTGAACCCAGCAAGGGCCACAGGAGACTCTGTCTCAACAAGGTGGAGAGGAAAAAAAATCAAACTCTTTATTTTAAAAATTGTGTGTGCGCGCGTGCGTGCCACGCCACACATGTGGAGGGCAGAGAAGAACTTGCAGGGACCAATTCTCACCTCTCCGCCTACCACGTGGGTCCCAAAGACTCACACTCAGGTCATCGCGGTCTTGGCAGCAATCACCCTGAGTCACTGAGCCATCTCCCTGCCCCAAACCCTTGCAACAAAAAAAGAAAAATAATAATGAAACTTGGACTCTAAAATTGGTGTGGCTATGCACCAGTATTTCTCCAAAGACCTTCAACTGATCAATGACACATGAAAAGGTAGAAGAACCATAATGAGAACACAAGTGAGAAAGCGGGTAGCTCACACCCTTTGGGACGACTGAGCAAACTGAAGGAACAGACGGTCCTGAAACTGGATCCCTCACACAGCTAGAGAGCCACCCGAAAAACAGTCTGGTGGCTCCGCAAAGGGTTGGACTAGGAGTGATCACAGGACCGGGCAACTCCAATCCTAGATCTATACCAAGAAATGGAAATGGACTCTTACAGCAAAACTTGCACACACAAGCTCATGGTGGCATTAGTCCTAACAGTCAAAAAGCATTAACAATCCATCTCTATCAACTGTCTCTGATGAATGTTGTTGTTTATTAATATTTATTACTGATTTATCTTTTAA
This sequence comes from Meriones unguiculatus, assembly GCF_030254825.1. Lineage (NCBI taxonomy): Eukaryota > Metazoa > Chordata > Mammalia > Rodentia > Muridae > Meriones > Meriones unguiculatus. Next base: position 87,142,003 of record NC_083360.1, read on the forward strand.
TTAAACAGTGGTTATTCCTAATCTAGCTGTAAATCACCACGCAGAGACTGGGATATATTTAGTTAACCTAGAGCACAATGCTGGGCCATAGTTACTCCATCCTAAACACCCAAACCCACATAATTTCCTACCATTCAGATTCACCCATTATACTTGCTTTTAGTCATACGTTTGGTCCGGTTCATCTCTCCTCATGGTCTGAAGTCCTGCCCTGGCCATCTTGCTCTCCTCTCTGCCCACTGGATTACTTCTCTCCCCTCCGGACCAGGATATCCCACCCTAGTCTCTCCATTGCCCAGCATTGTGCTCTGGTTAATTAAATAAACCCCAGTCTCTGTGTGGCGATTTGGGTATACAGCTGGTTTAGGAATAACCGCTGCTTAACTAAAAGATGAATCAATAATAAATCTTAATAACCCACAACAGAGGAGTGAAATAAGATGTGGAATGTGCACACAAACACCCAGTGCTGCCTTCCAGACACAACAGGGTGCAAGCACACATGAACTCCCAGACACTGTGACAGCATGCCTAAGACCGCACAAGCTCAAACCATACGAAAGCCCAGCATGAACACAAAGGCTGCCCCTGAAAGAGACCATTGCCACGGACAGCTGCGGGAACCAGGAAACCAGTTTTCTCCATTGACCCCGGAACTAGAACAGAGTCCACGCTCAGGAGTAAAAGTGCTCCGTGCTTTTTACGTGTTTTTTGTTTTGTTTCGGTATTTTTAGTCACATTAGTTTTGTTTGTTTGTTGACTAGTTGGTTTTGATTTTCATGTTTTGTTGGAGAGAGAAAAAGCGAAAGAGAATGAAGATGGGTGGGTAGGGAGGAAGGGAGGACCTGGGAGGATGTGGGGGAGGGGAGAAATATGATCAGACAATACACTGTATGGAAAAGGCTTTTAAATAATTAAAAAAGAAAATATCTAAGCCACAACACCTTGCAGTAGGTAAGTAAAAACTCAGTGCTACAAAGAACTAATATATACCACACTCGGGCAGACCTTGGGAAGTACTGAAGGGACTTGCAGATGAAGCGCTGGCAAGAAGCAAACGACCATCAATAGAGTTTAAAGAGTGAAGAAAGGTTTCTAAACTGTGGAGAAGTCACGGTTTGCCGAGTTTACTAAAAACAGCAAATTGCATTAATTTAGATGAATGAACTACGAAATGTGAATTAAATCCAAATAAAGCTATTGAGGTACAGAGAGCAGAAAGCATGAGGCCCGGTGCGCCATCATGGAGAAGGACAGCCTGTGGGTACATGAAAACAATAGGCAGTCTAAAATCTACACAGAACTGTTGACTCGGTGGAGAGGAGAACTGGATCCCCCTCCAGAGGACCCAGGTTCAATTCCCAGCACCACATGGTGGCTCACAACCTCTGTAACTCCAGCTCGAAGAGAGCTGGTGCTTCTGCCCCAGCAGCACGTACACTCTCGTGCACACATTCACAAGCACACACACATGCAACTACAGATAGCTAAAAATAATAGTAAAATGAATCTTTAAAAAAAATAAGCCTTTTAAAAAACCTGTCACAGCTAAGATGCTTGTTAAGGTCTATTTTTTTTTTTTTTTTTTTTGGTTTTTGGTTTTGTTATTTTGTTTTGTTTTTTTGGATTTTGGGTTTTGTTTTTGTTTTTGTTTGGTTTTGGGGTTTTAGTTTTTAGTTTTTTGAGACACAGTCTCTGTGTAGCCTTTGCTGTCCCAGACTCACTCTGTAGACAAGGCTGGCCTTGAACGCTGCCCCCCTGAGTGCTGAGATTACAGATGTGCACCCACCACACCCAGCTACTTAATAAGATCTTTAACAGACAATGAAAGCTCACACAGCTAGGACTTAAAGATAATGAGAAAAAGAGGAAATAAAGCAAAGGATAAAACCCACAGAATAAAATCCTTGAAAACTCAGAGCCCAGGAAAGCCAGCGCACAGCGGATGCCCTCTTCCACATGAAGGAGGCGAAAGAACAAAGTATCTAGATAGGTGAGAGGGTGTAGTTCTGAGTGCTGCCGGCAAGACTGGTTTACTGTCCCTGGCCGGGGAAGGCCTTCCTGTGAGGAAGAGGGAGTTGAGAAATCCAGCAGCCTCGGAGGCACAGAGCATCTTCACCCAGGTGTTCATATACCCAGCTCTGCCATAATTACTGCCAAGTCAGCCACGTCCTATGTGGAAGCAAGCAGATACTAAGTCTGAAATCAGCTATATAACAAGATCTTGTCTCAAAAAACAAAATGCTGCTAAAATAAAATACAAAAAAAAAAAAAAAAGTGAACACAGAGGCCTTATGTGGACAAAATCCAGGAAATAAACTGTAATTAATAAAAAAAATAGCTTTTTTAAATTTATTTTTAAAAAGAAATCCATGCACTCAGGAAGCTGAAGCAGAAAGTTAGCTGAAGGCTGTCAGTTAGCCTGCGCTATCTAGCAAGACTCTATCTCAAATCTATCTCAAAATAAGGGAAAGATGGAGGCTAAGGAGGGGGACGAGGAGGGAAGGAGGGCGGGAGGGCAGGCCAGTCCTAGTCTGAAGAGATAGTCCTTAAAATAAAGTTATTAAGAAGGAAAAATAATTATTCAGCCAGCCATTTGTTTGCTTTTCTCTATCAGTATTAAAATAATGTGATTCTTTTTTGAGACAGGGTTTCCCTGTGTAGCCCTGGCTGTCCTAGACTCAGGCTGTAGACCAGGCTGGACTCGAACTCACAGAGATCCACCTGCCCCTGCCCCCCTCCCCCCGAGTGCTGGGATTAAAGGTGTGCACATGTGTGTTGGAGATATTTGCACAGCAGGCCGTCTACAGACCAAGCCACTCTCCAGCCCCCAGCACTCAGGATGTGTGTGTGTGGATCTTGTGCAGAGCCCGGACTAAAGCAAGGCTGGGCGTGGTGGTGAAGACTGCCAGGAAGCCACACACACTCAGCATCTGATACCATTAAAGCATTACTGTCCGACAATAATGTCGGTATCTTAGTAACATTCTTAAAAATGAGAGACCTTAGACCACTGGGATGGCAGAGCAGAGGGACCTGTCATCAAGCCTGAGGAGCTAGCTGAGTTCTAACCCCAGAACCCGCATGCCGGACACACAGAACTGACTCAGGCTAGTTGTCCTCTGGGAATACTCAATATGCACAGGTGAGCACACGCAGTACAATTTAATTTTAAAACGCTCTTTAAGAACTCTTAATGTCTAGGAAGACACGCTGAAATAGTCACAAATAAACCTTAATATAGTATTTAAAGAATGTTTTAAAATAATCCAGTTGAGCTGGGTGCAGTGGCACACACCTGTAATCCCAGTACTTGGGGAGGCAAAGGCAGGTGGATCTCTGTGAGTTCGAGGCCAGCCTGAACTACAAAGTGAGTTCAGGACAGCCAAGGCTACACAGGGAAACCCTGGCTCTAAAACCAAAATAATAATAACAATAATAATAATCCAATTTAGCTGGGCATGGCACCCCTCACCGGCAATCCTGTGAGTTTAAGAATAGCTCTGGCTACACAGTGAGACCCTGTCTTCACACGCGCACACGCACGCACTGGGTGTGGTGCCATACATCTGTGGTCCCCCTGCTTGGGACGTAGAGGCAGGAGGATCAGCTCAAGGTCATCTTTAGCTATAAGGGTCTGAGGACAGCCCAGGCTCCACAAGAGCCCGTGGAAAGAAGGAAGAGCAGGAAGGAACAGAGAAGAAAGGAGCTGATGGCAGTACTAATAAAGAGCTGCCACATGCTGAGGGTTGTCTGGGCGTCAATAACTCACTGTGCTATCCTCTTTTTACAAGTTTGAAATTTTCTACAGTAAAAGTATTTTCAATAATAAAAGCACTTAGGATATGGCTCTTCAGCGCCCTAAGGATAAAGTTCAAATTGCTTAGCATTTCAAGTTGAAATGCCAAGAAAGCCTTTCCTGACCCACCACACCCCGCTTCTGCTAGCTAAGCGGGCAAGGTCGATTCACCACAGCCAACCTCTGACCCAAACTCCTTACCTGCCTCTTCCAAAAGCATTTCCGCCCTGCGTCTCCCTCTCTGCTCATGTGCTTAACCTCTCTCTCTTCACCACTCAGGTCGCAACAACCCTGTTTCCTCTGGAAAACCTATCCCAGCCTGCTAAGACTGTCAGAGGTACCCCAACATCACATGCACCCCAAAGCTTCTAGCTGCGATGCCCTCCAGCACACTGGAGGTGTTAGGACAATAAGGTGGCTTCCATGTCATTTGCTAAGGATTTCTCAGTAAAAGGTTCTGAACAGTAGATACTCTAGAAATACTTGCCAAGTAAGCGAATTATACACTCTCCCAACTTCCTCACCTTCCAACCCCTCAAAAAACTATCTCCTCCAATATTCCTCCCTTCTTGTTTCTTTTTTACGATCGTGACTCACATTAATAGCTGATATAGTTCCATAGTGTTCTCAAACTTAAATCCTTAGCTGTCTCTGGCCAGACTGTCTAGTAACAAAAATAGAGCTCACAGCCCAGGCATCGGTGGTGGTGGTGGTGGTGCACGCCTTTAATCCCAGCAATTGGGAGCCTTGTCTACAGAGAGAGTTCCTGGACAGCCAGGGCTACACAGGGCAACCCTGTCTTGAGAAACTACAAATAAATAAATAAATAAGATTCACATTTGAGGCCAACCTGTAGAGTGCTGAAGAGATGGCTCAGTCAGTACAGTGCCCAGCACACAAGCATGAGGCCCTAAGTTTGGGTCCCAAGGACTGGCATAAAGCCAGGCACACCAACCAGGCGTCTGCGACACCAGCGCTGGGGCTGGAAACATAGGAGTAGGTGGATCCCTGGGACACAGTGGCAAGCCAGAAGAGACAAAGGGTGAGCTTCAGTTCAATCTGGTCTCAAAAACTATGGCAGAAGGGGCTGGAGAGACAGCTCAGCACTCCAGGGTGCTGGCTGCTCTTCCAGAGGACCTGGATTTAACTCCCGGAACCCAAAAGGAAGCTCAAACGCCAATTCCAGGGAATCTGACTCACTCCTGCGTCAGGCACACGCGTGATGCACAGACATGCATGCAAGCAAAACATCCATTTACATAAAATTTAATTTTTTTAAATAAATAAAATGGACGACTGAGCAAGACAGTGTCAACCCTCACACACACACTGGACACATGCAGGTGGACACATAATGTACTATACACAAACAATTTAAAAACTAAAATGACAACAACAATGCAATGAGAAACAGCTCTGTGCTGGCACCCAGTAAGGGCTTATCTATCTCCAGGCCTGAACTATGACTCCATACATCTTGTAGATTCAATCTCCTATCATCTCTCAAATACATCTTCATATTAGTGCTGCTGAGAAACTTGCAAAACCTTCCCAAAACAACCTAAGTGTTGAAGCTTCGCTCTATTCTTGCTTTCCTATTGCCTAAAACAGCCTTTTTCAGCTGGGTGCGGTGGTGCACACCTTTAATCCCAGCACCCAGGGAGGCAGAGGCAGGCGGACTGCTGTGAGTTCAAGTTCAGCCAACACTACACAGAGAAACCCTGCCTTGAAAAAACCAAAACCAAAAGAGAAAGAAAAAAAAAAAAAACCAGCCTTTTTCTCTTCTCAACCTTCATCCCTTACGTCTGGATTCAAATGTCCTTCTAGTCTTTTCTGGGCCATACTTCTGCAGATTTCTATTTCTATTATTTACCTTGTCACAATGATTTGGTGTATGTGCGTGCACATGAGTGTACTGTGTGTGCGTTATATGCATTATATGTACACGTGTGCACATGTTTGGGGTACATGTGTGTGGAGGCCTCAAGTTAACGCAGGATGTCATCCTCGACCATTCTGGTTTTACTGAGTTGGGGTCTCGTGCTGAACCTCGGGCCCACTAATTCTGCCTACTCTAGCTGGCCCAGTGGATCCCCGTCTGTCTTGAGGGTGCTACAATTCCAGCAGCCACCAAGCCTGCTCTGTGTTTACACAGGATGTGGGGACCTGGATGCCGGCTGTGAGTGTGCAGCAAGCATTATTCTCTCAGCCATCTCGCCACTTGTCACGTTGCTTTAAGATGATGTCTGGGTATCTGCTCTGCTAGACCAGTTCCTCCCAGGAGGAATCAACGCTTACACTCCAGGCATGTACACTAACTGCACTATTTTAGCCCCGCAAAAACCCCTGCTGAGCGAGCTAGCACTAGACTATACCGTACCTAATGACTGTGATTAGGAGGCTGAGTTAATGTCAGCCAGGGCTAATGGGACCCCGTCTCAAAAATCGTACACACGTACCACCGCACCACACCACACACACAGGAATAGTGAGTTAGATCTGAAAGCAAACAGTAAGCTTTCCTTCAAAATCCAAGCGTTGGGCTGGGGTGTGTTAGTGGTAGCATGTTTGCCGAGCATGCACACGGAGGACTGTGGGGCCGACCCCCAGCCTGGCAACGAGATGATGAAACAAATGAAAAGAGGAAAGTAAAAAGATCACTCCAGCACCTGCAATTCCAGCACTTGGGAGGCAGAGGCAGGCGGATCTCTGTGAGTTCAAGGCCAGCCTAGTCCACAAGGACAGCCAAGGCTCCGCAGAGAAACCCTGTCTCAAAAAAACAAAACAGACAAGCAAACAACCAAACCAAAAAGATCACTCCAGGCTGGAGAGATGGCTCAGCAGGTAAAGGCACTTGCCACCGAGGCTGAGCTGACAACCTGAGCTCTATCCCGGGACCCACATCCTAGGAGGAAGGAGTGGCGGCCTTGAGTTGTCCTGTCTTCCACACAGGTACTGTGCCATACAACCTGCCTGTAGATAGATAAACACATACAAAAATTAAAAAGGTTTTTTTTGGTTTTTTTTTTTGGTTTTTCAAGACAAGGTTTCTCTGTGTAGCACTGCCTGTCCTGGACTCAACTTTGTAGACTAGGCTCGCCTTGAACTCAGAGATCCACCTGCTTCTGCCTCCCGAGTACTGGGATTAAAGGCGTGGGCCACCATGCCCAGCTAATAATGTAGTGTTTAATAAAAAAAGAAAAAAAAGGATCATTCCATCACCAGAGTTTGGTAAATGTTGGTGAAGCTCTAGGCTGAGAAAAGGCTTGGCTGAAGCTATTTCAGTTCAATCCTAGGGATTAGCTCAATCCCAGGATTATTTGATACTGATTCTCAGCAGAGGCTGGCTCTGAAGCAAGGGCAATCTAGTTTAGAATTTTCTGGAGTGACCCAAAAGAGATCAACGGTCATAGAGCCAGACTAGAACTCAAGTAATTTTGAAAACAAGGAATGGTGTGACTATTTGCTGCCCTGATTAAAATGTGGCACAACTGACAAGTGAGTCCTGGGTTGGTGTGGCCATATTGGCTCATGTCCTTTGCTCCTACGTGGCCACCTGCCTGCCCTTGGCCTTCAGATCCTACCCCAGCTCCAGCACTGGCCTTGAAATAGCCACTTGTGGGGAACTAAACCAAGCAGCCTTCTTCCTCATGGAGAGACTCAGAGAAACTGGGAGTCAGAACACTTGAGGGCACCACCATTGACTGACAGCAGCCCTGCTTGGTTTGCATTTAAACTGGCTGAGTGTTTTACCTCTGAAAAACAAATCCATTAGAAAAAAAAAAAAAATGTGGCACAACCAGTTCAGATATCCTCTCTAGAAGGTGCGGCTGTAAAGCGATTAGCCACACACAAATCATTAATATAGCTAGACCATAAGAACGCTGATGCACTGAGCCAATGACAGACCACTGCCTGCCTTCAGTCAGACTCCTGCTCTCCTTTCTCTCATTTTTTCCTCACAAGATAGTGGAAATTCTCTGCAAGTAAACAACAGAAGAATTCAGGGGAACTGTTCTAAACAGCAGTTAGAGAAATATGACCCCTCCTTCCTCTAACAAGGATAATGTTTTATGGAACCTAGTCTCAGAAGGTAGAAGGCAGAAAAAAAGTCTATGAAAAACTTCAACTTAGTCAGAAGGACAGGGAGTCCAGAAGTCCGAGCACTCCAAATTGACAAGGACAAGGAGACAGAAACAAACACACACACACAGAAATATTTTATCTGGGCTAGGAGCTCCCTAGAATCTTAACTTGGGACCTCTCTAGGATGGCTCTAGATTCAGATCCACACAAATTTGGGATTTGAAGAGTAACTTAATTCTATGCTGCCACTAACTGAAATTACTCCATCATGAATCTTCTGGCTAGGTTCCATGGGATTTGCTGATCATCACATTCACATTTAATGAAACTTGATGTTATTCTTTATTTATCTGAGTCATAGGTTTTCATAATCAGTTTTTTCAGGATAAAATATGTAGTTGTTCCTTTTCCACCCAACATAACCTTAAACAATGTGGCGTCTGTGTTTGTATGCGCACATTTTTTGTTCTTGAGTATTTTTTTTTTGGATGTTTTTGTGTGTTCTTGCCCTTTTTGTTTGTTTGTTTGTTTGTTTTGAGACAAGGTCTCATTAGTTACCCCAACATGGCTTGACCTTAAAATTCCCAATCCAAAATGCGGACATAGGGAGGTTACATATACAGGCCACAGTATTCGGCTTCGAACGATACGTCTTTGTCTCAGTAAAGTTTGATTTTTTAGAAAAGTTAGATCTTGTAGAAAAGAGGCCAGGAATGCGGGTTGGTGGTAAAGTGTCGACCTGGAATGTGCAAGGCCCTGGGCGCCATCAACAACACACAGAGAAGTTCCTACCAGAAGGATCGTGCAGGTCATCCATCCCTCACCCTTGCAGGCCGGCTGAACGACTTACCACATCTTCTCTCCTTCCTGTAGCAAAGGGCAGTTTAATGGGTCCCTGACTTGGCCGCTTACAGCTAGCTTGCCTGCCTGCTCTAGAGCTAATTGCCTAAAAGCCTGCAGCCTCAGATTCCAAAACTGTAAAATGGGAACATCAAATGGGGATAATGAATACCTGTCTTGCAAATTTATTAAGGGTAAATGAATTAAGGTGCCCGCTGGACTACCCTAAAAAGCTCCCCAGAAGAAAGGCAGTGTCTACACCGCCGGTGGAACAGCTTTGAAATGAATGAATATGCAACCCTATTTCAACGCTAAACTTTTCTCCCACGCCTGCATTTCTTCCTTTTTCGCCTATCATTTTGTAAAGCCTTCACGAACTCAAAGAAAGTCACCCCGTCACCCATCTCTCCAACACCGCCCACCGTCCGCCTCCAATGCGATGGGGGTGGAAGAGGCAGCGAGAACACAGGCTTCACGGCACGTCCACTACCTACCCTGACCACTGACTCGCGTCAACGACAGCGAAGTCGAACACTCTGCCCTCCGCGGGGCACAACTTTTAAGGCGACCGCGCCGGGATCCCTTCCCACATCTCCGCAAGCAGGAGGAAGAAAATCCGCGCAGAGGGAACAGTCCAAAGTTACGGAGTCCGTTACCCTCGCGCCCCCGGGGGTGGGACGGCCGAGCCGCACCGGCCGGGCGGCCTCTCGGAGCCCGGGGTGTGGACAAGGGTCACCTCCGCACCTGGCCAGGCTCGTCTGACCACTGCTCCGACAGGGCAGCGCTCTTCCAGCCCCGGAGCGGAGCCGAAGGGTGCGGCCAGCGCCCGGGCTGGGGAGCGCACGGCCGCCCCGGGACTACGCCCACCCGCCCCGGCCGAGGCGCGCAGCCCACCTCGCCCGGGACCACTCCCTGGGGCACCCCGCTCGCCGCCCACCCCACCCCCGGCCCACACACCGGCCGGCCGGCGCTGCTCACTGGCCGGGGCCGCGTCCCCCTCCCGGTCATTGGCTGCCCGCACGCAAAGCCCTCCTCCACAGGGGGACCTCGCGCGCGGCGGTCCCCGCGGCGGAGCACCCCCGCCCGGGCTCCCCGCCGCCCGCCGTCGCGGCGGCGCGGCCTCGGCCGCTCACCGTGTAGTAGGACAGCAGCCCCGCGTTGTAGTCCAGCACGAACCAACGGTACTGCCAGCCCTTCATCACGTTAGTCCACTTGCTCAGCGGCCCTTCCACGATGGACGCCATCTTGGGAGCCGCCAATGACAACAAACGGCCTGACGTCAGCCGCCTATATGGCATTCGGCATGCAGGGGGCGGGGCCTCCGAGGGCCTGGGCGGGGCCGGGGCTCGAGGGGGCGGGGCGGGGCGGTTCCTCTGCGCCGCCGGCGGACCCACGCCCCTGGCCATCGTAGTCTGGCGTGCTTTCTTTCTCTCTCTCTTCGCCTATTGTGTGTAAGGGCAGGATGGGATGGAGACGAGCAAGCTGAGAAAGCAAGCGTAAATATTAAGGTTATCTATCCAATTCGGTCGTGACGGTGTACACCTGTCATCCTAGCACTTGGGAGACCAGAGGATCAGTAGTTCAAAGCCAGACTCAGTTAAGTGGGACTTGGGGCGGGGGAAGGGGAGGGAGGGAGAGGAGAAGAGGGGAGCATGAGTGACCGAGAGGCTGTAATCTCAGGAATTTGGAAATAGAATCGAGGCGCATCGGTGATGAGCCTGCACTGATCTTGAGGAGGATCTGAATTCGGTTCCTAGCGCCCACAGGATAGGGAGCTCACTGTTGCCCGTAACTGAACCTGCAGATATTCCCACCCCACGCAGACACACAACGCTAAAGTACATATAATTAGAGTTCAAGATCATCCTTGGCTGCTTAATTTTAATGAGTCCAAGAGTAACATGGGCTGCATATAACATTTTTTAAAATTATTCACATAATTTTTTTTTCCCTTGAGACAAGAGTCTCTTTGTAGTCTTGGCTGTTTTGATACTAGCTTATGTAGGCCAGGCTGGCCTTGAACTCACAGGGATCCACCGGCCTCTGGTGCGTGCCACCATATCTGACATAGCTTTTTTTTTTTTTTTTTTTTTTAAGGATTAGGAGGTTGAGAGATGGTTCAGCAGTCCAGAGTGCTGGCTGCTGGCTGGTCTTCCATCAGATTTCTAGCACTGAAATGGAGGCTTAGCAATCGTCTGTAATTCCAGTTCCGGAGGGCATGACATCCTCCTCTGGCCTCCAAGGCCCCAGGCACGCACGTGGTACACTTACACACATGTAGGCAAAAAATAACCACACCCTTTTTTTTTCTTGTTTTACTGTAGAGAAGAATGATCGCTGAGGGTTAAACCCAGGGCTTCATGCAGGCCTGGGAAGCACTCCAGCCCTGTGGTGTCAGTCAGGGTTCTTTAGAGTAACAGGACGGATCGAGGGAATGTGTATTTATTGATTTCTGCTGGGGATTTGTTGCAGCCTGGGGTTCGGCTGAGACAATGTCCGCCTGTGGACAGAAAGCCCAAGAATCCCATAACTGGATGTCTCAGCTGGTCTCCAGAAGAAGGAGGCTCTAATGCCAGTGAAGGAATGGGCTTGCTAGCCAGGACGGGAGGAAGCAGGCAGAGAGAGAGAGAGCACTTCCCTCTTCCACTCCTGTCCATAGGCCTCCAGCAAGAAAGGGTGTGGCACAGGCTAGAGGTGGGTCTTCCCAGTCAGAGATCTGGATTAGAAATGGATCCTCCCACTGCCAGTGATCAGGTGAAGCAGAAATCCTCTACGGGTACGCCCTGCCATTTTCGTTAATTCCAGACGTCGTCAGGCTGACCACCAAGACCGTCCATCGCACCTGCCCTCACTTAAGAAAACGGGAGGTCGTTCCCCACAGGAACCACCGCCAATGTTCACCATGTAAGCGTCTCACAAACCGTTCAGTTAATAACCACGTCTGGGAATATGGCTCCGTGGCAGAGTGCTGGCCTAGCATTCGTGAGTCCCTAAGCTCAATTCCCAGAATCAGGGACTGGGATTGCCCTAGGGCTTTGAGAACATTTGCAGACGGTAGAGAGGAAGGCAGGAATAGACAACAAAATCCGTGACATACATATTAAAACTTGTCAAGTGCTCTGGGAAAGAAACAAAGGGAAGAGGAGCTGGGACTGCTGTTTCAGGCACCTGGATGAGAAGGTGACTTTTTCAAAGTTTTCTATGTGTGTATCAGATACATTACCCTCCCATCCTCATAACTCTCCCTTCTTGCCCCTCCCGTTAGTCTCATTTGTCGCTCTAGACAGTTTTACTTCTGTTTGCAAATCATATGAGTATAAATACACAATTTTATGTGTCTGTATAAATTCTGGGCAACACAAATGAGAAGAAAAATATTATATTTGCCCTTCTGAAAATGGCTTAATTTAGTTAATATGATTGCCTCCAGTTGTATCTATTTTCCTGCAAATGACAAACTGCATTCTTTTACATGTATGTGTGTGTGTGTACGCCTCCCAGATTCCACCTTCATTTAGGCAGAACTCTTATTATTGACTCTGTGTATACTGGGTTAGTTGGCCTATGGGCATCTGGGGGCTCTCCCGACTACAGATGTCTAAGAACACAGACACTCAGTATCCCCTCCAGCGCTGCGTGGTTTTGTGGATGTGAAATCAGGTCCTCCCGCTTATGCGGCGAGCACCTATGATCTTAGCTGTATCCCTGGCCCTTATTCTTTAACTTTTGACAAAAGCAAAGACCTGGAGAAGGTGAAGGAAGAAGCTAAGGGGAAAACCTCACAGGGAAAATCACAGTGAACAGAGCAAGCCAGGAGCAGTGAAGAGAGAGAGTGGAGCCCAGTGAGGGAGCAGTGAGGCAAAGGAGAAAGTAGTAGGGGGCAAAGGCAGAAAGGACAGACCACTCACAGCCTTCAGCTAAAACTGAAGTACTTATTGAATACTCTGTCCAGACAGCACTCATGGTCCTGGGATCTTCTGTACCGGAAGCAAACACTAAGCAAGCAAACGTGAAAGCTACTCACTACTGAAATCCAGAGCTGGCTCAGCTGACACAGCGCTTGCTGCGTAAGCATGAGGGCTTGCATGCAGACCCTGTAGTCCCGAACCAGTAGGCAGGGACGGTGTGCCCAGGGGCTTGCTGAATTGGTGAATTACAGATTCAGTAACAGGCTGTGTCCCAAAAAGAAAAAGAATGTGAAAAACTGGTTTCCAGAACTCAACGGGGGAAGGGGTGCACGCCTTTAACCCCAGCCCTCAGGAGGCAGAGACAGGTGGATCTCTGTGAGTTTGAGGCCAGCCTGGTCTACAGAGTAAGGACAGCCAGGACAGCCAGGGCTACACAGAGAAACCCTGTCTTGAAAAACCAAAAAGAAAAGAAAACAAAACAAAAGGAAAGAAAAAAAAAAGAAAAAAAGCACTCAGTGGGTAAAGGCTCCTGCCACCAAGTCTAGCGACGTGAATTTGATCCCTGGGACCCACATGATGGAAGGGAGAACTAACTAGAAAACTGTCAGAGCTCTGACTCCCACGCGCAAGTTGTGGCACACACTTGTGTCCACATACAGAAATACACATGAATGCACACAAGTAAATAAAATGTAAAAAAAAAGAAATTTCTTTTTTTTAAGAAAACTATCCAGCACTGCTTTACTGAGAATGTGATAAGCTACAAAACAGGATGTCAGTGGCTGGGTACTGTCAGCTGTGCAGACAGACATTGGAAAGAGCTAAAAGGGGAATGCTAGCCAGGAGTGGAGACTAGGTTGTGTAGGAATTTTTTGTTTGTTGTTTGTTTTCTCTTAAGATTGAAGATACCCAAGAGGCGAAGGCAGTAGAATCACCGTGAGTGCCGAGCTAGCCTGGAGTTCAGTGTGAGACCCTGTCGCAAATCTACACGTAGATTAAGACCCTGGGGAATATTGCTCTGCTTGTTTCCAGAAGGGGAGAGACGGAGACACCCTCCAGAAGGGGGGAAATAGTAGCCGGAGAGCCCTCTACAAGCCTGCGACTCCAAGGCCAAGTGAAAGGGTTAACAGCATCTCGAAGCAAACCTACTCAGTCATGCCAGGAAAGGGGTGAGGGAGCGCTGGAGTTGGGTTGTCACATGAGTGTGTTTCCTCTGCCCCCAGGTGAGGGGCTCAGAGCTCGGTGATTCAGGACAGGGACTGTGAGGGCACAGCGCAGCGGCACGGTCCCGCAGCACGTGACAGCATTCTGGTCCACAGCAGACAGAGCGTGTAGGATGGTGACCCCGTGAGATTCCAGCAGAGCTAAGCTAGCGCGTTCCCACTACCTAGTGGTGTTGAGATGCTCCTGAGGACGTAGTACAGATACACCGCTGAGTCTGTGATGAGAAACTTAGGCTGCCCGGGCTACGGAAGTGTAGACCGGACAGACACGAAGATAGGCTGTGCAGAGCTCGACAGTGGTCAACTATGGCACAGGTTTATGTAGTCACTGTGTTTCCCGATCCGTTCTTTGAGAGTGCACCGCCACTTCTTTAAAATGAAAAGCTGGGTATAGCGATTCATGCCTATAATACCAACACTCGTGGGACATGGCGAAGAGGCAGGAGGACTGCTGTGAGTTTGAGGGTAGAGTAAGCTGAAAAGTGAGTTCCAACCCAGCTCGGGCTACACAGTAAAACCTTGACTTTAAAAAAAGGTGGGAGGTAACTAAATCAGCCTCGCGCGGGTCCTCGAGGAGAAAACACAGCTATCACAGATGGCTGTTCCAAGCGTAGCCTCAGGGAAGGCTGCTCCGCCGGACCGGACTCTGGGGTGGAAGACAGTGACGTGGATATTCTCACCCCGGCTTAAATGCCCTGATGCGGTTGGGAGTGAGCTACCCTCCACAGGTTCGGGCTTTTGAACACTTGGTCCACAGCGGAGCCATTTTGGAAGTCTGTGGGACATCCAGGAGATAACTCAGGAAACAGATCACCACGTCACCACGTCACAGACCCCATGGGTCATGGTGCACCTTAGTTCCAGCTGAACCCTCTCCTTCCTAGTCCGTGAAGATGTCGAGGAGCGTTGGCCACATGTCTCCCCCCACCCCCCCCATGAACAACAGCTTTCAAACCATGACCCAAAAGCAGGCTTTCCACCCCTCAGCTGTTTCTTGTCAAGTGTTTGGTCACAATGACTAGAAAAGTAACTGAGATATATATGCATACATACATATACATGTGTGTGTGTGTGTGTGTATACATGCTGTACTGTGTAATTCATGTGTGCCAAAAGCCATGTTGGTTTGTCTAAGTGTGTTTGTTCAATGATAAAACAGAAAGTATGCTTCTGTTTTATGAAGTGGACTTCTGAGAAGTATGCTTCTCAGAAAGTCTCCCCATTGTGAAATGCAAATTAGAACCACATTGAGATTCCATGTCGTCCCTCCCCCTCCCCCGGCCACAATGACTATCATCAAGAAAACAAATGACCAGAGATGCTGGTTTGCTTGTGGGGGAAGAAGAGCCCACATCCATGTTGGTGAGAGTGTGAACTGGTCCTGCCACCGTGGGAATCAGTGTGGAGATCTGTAACAGATTAAAAAAACTACCAAAGCCTACATGTTCATCAATAGACACCGATGGATCCTGAGAATGCTGCTATAAAGAAAAGTGAGGGCGGGAGGTGGCTTGGTAGGTAAAAGCATTAGCTGCCAAGCCTGAGAACCTGATCTCAAACCTCAAGACCCACAGGATAGAACAAGTTGTTCTTTGACCTCCGTACACATGCCATAGGCGTGCGCGCATGCACACACACACACACACACACACATATGTGAATGCGCTGAATAATAAATGTGAGGGAAAACAAAATTTTTAGTCAAGTGGGTAGATCTAGAAATTTTCACTAAAAGAGTTAATCCAGTCTCAGACAAATGTTCACGCTCACGTGTCTACCCTAGATTTTACTTTTCATACATGTATTATGAATGTGTGGGTGTGGCTCTAGATCATGAAACTAGAAAGGGGCCCATGGTAGAGTTAAGGAAGGGGAAGGGAGAAAAGAGGGTAATAGAATACATGTGACATGAAAATGGAAATGGAACCACTTCCAGAAGGAAGGGAGTGAGGAAGAAAAGTGGGAGGAGAGGATCGGTGTGTGTGAGTGCCTGCCTGCACACTCACGGCCCTGGACCCAGCACAGCACGGATGAGGCCTGATGGTGTGCCCCTGCAATCTCAGCACTGGGGAGGTGGAGGCAGGAAGATCGGAAATTTAAACAAGATTACAGATCAAGCTCAAGGTCAGTGTGGGCTGGATACTGTGTCTCAAAAAAGCAAACAAAAACAAAACAACTAAAATTACAGCCCAGTGTGGTGGCTCTAATGCTTGTAGTGCCTGTAATCACAGCACTTGGGAAGCAGAGGCAGGAGGACTGCCATGAGTTGAAGGCCCACCTGTGCTTCCTGGTAGCTTCATTCCATGCCGCTGAGTTACAGGGTAAACCTTTTCTTTAAAAAAAAAAAAAAAATTAAAAAGTCAACAAGAGTTAAATAAGATCCATGTATTTTCAAGTTGTTTCTGTCAGCTGTGTTTTCACGGATGTGTTTTTTTGAAAGTGTGTTGTGGGCTGGAGAACTCAGTGACTGGGAGCGTGCACTGTTCTCACAGAGGACTGAAGTCCAGCTCCCAGAATTCAGTCACCACAAGTAACTGTCTTTAACTCCAGATCCAGGGTATCTGAAGCCTTTTCCTGGCCTCCTCAGGCACTGCACTCACAGGCACAAACCCGTGTGAGTTCGTGTTCAGACACACACATTTACACAGAATTAGAGATAATTTTTAAACACCGTAGACACAGTATAGACAGTATCATCAACCTCTAAAGCTGCCTAAGCTCTCCCTGGGGTCATCAGGCAGCAGCAGGCTCCACTTGGCTTCAAGTGCAAAAAGACAGACCAGCAGCCAAAGGCAGGAGGAAGCGCTTTGTCTTCAGACAGAGTCCGGTTCATAGCACGCTGTCTCCATCCTACACTCACGAGCTGAAGTTGAACGTGGTGGGGACATTGGTGTCGTTCCTACGTTCTTCTGTTACAGGCCTTTCCTGGAATGGCAAGTGTGGAGGAGAAAGAAAATGGACTCAAAAAGAAGAGAGCACTAATCATTGTGCCTATAAACTCGAGGACGGGAGTAAGGGCTAAAACATCACGCAGAGGGTCGGTCATGCTTGGTGCTGGGATGGTCCTCAGGGCCTGCATGTGCTAAGCGCACACTCTGCTACCGACGTACACTGCTAGCCCAGAATGTAAGGTTATTTGTTTGGTTTGTTTGTTAAGGTGGAGGTCTTGCTGTACAGTGCAGGCTGGCCTTGAACTCATGATCCTCCTGCCTCAGTCACTCAAGTAGTGGGGACTGCAGACATGTGCAAAAACGCATGAATCCAGGATGAGACATTTTAATGTGTTTGTTTGTTTGTTTAGTTGGTTGGTTGGTTTTTTGAGACAGGGTCTCTCTGTGTAATTGTCCTGGCTGTCCTGGACTCTCTTTGTAGACCAGGCTGGCCTCAAACTCATAGAGATCCACCTGCCTCCCAAGCGCTGGAACTAAAGGCTTATGCCACCACACACTGGCTAGGATGAGATTTTTTTTTTTAATGTGTGTGTGTGTGTGTGTGTGTGTGTGTTGCTAGGAACTGAAGGCAGGTCCATCGTGTGCCAAGCCAGCACTCTACCACTAAGTTACAAAGCCCTAATCTAAAATAAGATTTTTATTATTTTTATTTGTGTGTGTGTGTGTGTGTGTGTGTGCACTGATGTCCACAGAGACCAGAAGAAGTGCTAGATTGCCCAGGAACTGGGTTCTAGTCAGTTGTAAACAGCTCAGTGTGAGTGCTGGGAACTGAACTCAGGACCATTGGAAGAGCAACCATCTCTCCAGCCCTTAGCTTTTATTCTTTTTAAGATTTACTTATTCGTTGTGTGTGTTTGTGTATGTCTCTCTCTCTCTCTCTCTGTGTGTGTGTAGAAGGCAAGAGGTCTTGGGCACACAGATAAGCACTGGAAAAGCCAGGAAAGTTAAACGTGCAGGCTTGTCTCTTCAAAGGAAGGAGACGTTTACTTACCTTTCTCCTGAACGCTGGGAGAGGATGTAGTGTACAACCTGTTGATGCTTCGCTCTCTGGAGGCCAGGCTTCGCCTGAATCCCCCAGAATATGATGCTTGCTTATCCCAGACTCCGCCCCCAAACCTTGACATGCTTCTCAAGCCATAAAATCCGTCCTTATGAGAGAGGTCACTTGTACTTTGCAACAGCCTAGGGGACTTCTGTGTTCTCTTAGGGCCAGGCTAATCCTGACTCCCACGGTACTGTCCACCTCAGCCAGTGTCCCTAGACCCCCATCTTGCGCTTTGTTTCCAAGTCAATAGAAGCCCTCTTTATGGAAGAGGCCACGGCTACTTTATAAGGAGTTTCCGTATCAACATGTCTTAAGCTTGTTGTACACAAAGGACCGAGGTAGTTGTCATCGGGAAACTTCTTTCCCAAGATTGAGCTGTGCTCAAATGTGGCTAAACTACACCTCCTGGTGTCCAGAAGTCTGGCCTGGTACCAGCTAACTAAGTCATGCTGAACCAGTTTCACTCTTAACTCACCTGCTTCATTTCCCTGCTGGCCAGGACACTTGCAGAGACCCCCCCGACGTGTGTGTGTGTGTGTGTGTGTGTGTGTGTGTGTGTGTGTGTGTGTGTGTCTGTGGGGGGGGTGTCTGTGTGTGTCTGTGGGCATGTCTGTGTATGTACAGATGTATGGGGGTTGCACGTGTATGCACAGAGGTCAGAAGAGAGCTTGGATGTCCTCCATCATGCTGCCTGTTCCTTTTGAGGTATGGTTCTCCCTGAACCTCAGGCTCATGTTTTCTTGGCTAAGTTGTAACCCAGCAAACCCTCATCACCCTCCTGTCTCTACCCTCTCAGAGCTGGGTTTGGACATACCCTCACTGACATGCATTAGACACCAGGCTTGTCACGTGGGTGCTGGAACTCCATTCCTCTTGATTGTGTAGCGAATACTGTTAACCACTGAGCCATCTCTCTAGCTCCTCAGGATGAGATTTTTGTTTGTTTGTTTGTTTGTTTGTTTGTTTAAAGATCACCCTAGCAGCAAAACTGAAGCTAAAAGGAAGAGGGCCCATCTAGAAGATGAAGCCACGCACAGGTGGCAAGAAGGAATGCCCAAGTGAATTCTGAGCCACCCAGGGCTACGTAGTGAGACCCTGTGTCAGCACAAAGCCAAGTGAGTAACAAAAGATGGAAAAGACCTGAGGACCACAACAGGGCCAGACGATGGTGAGGATCCGCTACTGGGTACTTACTCTGCGCAATTAACTGATTAATTTGAGACTATGTCTTCCATAGTCCAAGTTGCTTCCACAAGGACATGAAGTGCAGGATGACCCTAGACCCCTGACCCCCAGGCTGCCACCCTCCAAGGGCTGAGAGCATAGATGCTAATTCTGCTCAGCAGGGGAGCTCAGCGCTGCTTTCTCCCGGTGTGTAACTGGGTAATCAGTTAAGAAGCCTTTTGTCTTGTTTTCTTTTGTTTTGGTGGTGGTGGTATATATGTGTGTGTGTGTATTTGCTTATGGGGCTTTTTCCGTTTGAGACAGGATTTCCCTGTGTAGCCCAGGCTGGCCTCAAACCAGAGACAACCTTCCTGTTTCTTCACCCACCCCCCCACCCCACTGCTGTGAATGCTGAAATTAGGGGTATACACCATCATGCCTAGCCAAAATAAACCTTCGCTTTATTGTGCTGTGTGAATGTGCTTTGAGCACGCTCCCCAGACCCTATAGTTTTGTTTTCAAAGGAAGAACAAAAATGGCTCATGTTTCTCAATAGGAAGTTTCCTTCCTGTACACGGCTGTTTAGAAATGTGTGTGCGCGCACGTTTCTAGGAGAAATGGTTTGTGCCTTCCCCCGGCCTTCAGTGTAGGTGCAAAACACTCCACAATGCAGTCTGTTGTTGGTTTGCACCCTTCTCCTCCCAAACTTGCCACCAACTGTTTTCTGCTGTTGCTGTTATTGGTGTCATGTCTCTTAATTGGTATTTGTTGGCCATCAAATAAAACATTTCCAGAATGCTGCCTTCTTAAGAGAAAAAAATAGGAAAAATGTGACTGTCCTTAACTGGGTGTAGAGGAAACGGATCAGGATTAAATCTGAGGAAGGCCGAGTAAGACTGCTGATTCTGTCTGCCAACGGCAAGTGTTCCTTCCACCCGCTCCGCTAACAGAGAGGAGAAAAGGAGTGAAGCTTAGGAAGATGTGGCTATAACGTGGGGCTAAAGGTTACTGAGAAAGGAAGAGGAAAAGGCATGAACTCATCCTTTGGCTTCTTCCCGCGTTCCCTTCGAGACCCACACCCCAGCTAACCTCCTAAGCATCCTCCTTTCTTATGTGGAATCTACCCTCTGCCCCCTGCACCCAGATTAACCCTTTAAAACCTTTTAGTTTTGTTGTTTGGCTTTTGTTTGTTTTTTAAGATAGCATCTCATATAGCCCAATCTGGGCTCAAACTCACTAGATATAAGAGGCTAGCCTTGAACTCCTGCTCCTCCTGCCTCTACCTCCTAAGAGCTGGGATGGCAGTCCTGCCCCACCATTGTGGGCCTGAGATCCCTAGCCTTCTCCTGTATCCCCAATTGAAAATATGCTACCATGGACATGACCACTGACACCGTCATTATGGAAATGCCCTGAATGATGCCCTTTGCCTTTTCCTGTGTGAGTCTACCTTCTCCTCTTTGTTTTTCCCCTGGGAACAACTGGCTGATCATCTAAGTCCCACTTGGAAGCGGGCAAGAACAGGAGCATTTAGGAACCTGAGAATCTGCTTGGTTTGGGTTGTGCCTAGCTCCTCTCTTCAGCAATGCACAAGGCAGCTCAGCTCCATTCCCTGCAGACTACGCACACACACTCCTCTCTGCACAATAGATGAATTTGCTCACCCCCGGTAACAAGTGAATTTCGACAGTTTCTATACTGATACATCCAGGTAGAAGACTGGAGGCCGATCCAGCCTGAACTTCTTTGGTGTGCGTGCACAGCAAGGCAAAACTGCGTCCTCAGACTTGAGTGAGAATCTCCTGTTTACTGTATTATGCTTATGCATAGTTGGGTATGCATCTGATTAAAATCAAATGCATTATGGGAAGGGACATAAACAGAAAAATGATAATAGGACCTAATCTGTCAATCAAAACAGAAAACCGCTGTCACTATACCCTTTATTATCTAAGCTCCTTCTCCTCCTGAACCCCATAAAACTAAGCCCCAAACAACAATTGGGCCCTTAAGTATCCTCATTCATTTGGCCCACTGTCAATCTGTCCATCTTTGATGTATACTGTCATTTCACTTGGAATAAAGTTTTCTCGCTTCTTTCACAAATCTATGTGAGTCCTTATTTCCAGATCTTTAGATAAGAGGCCAAGAAGCTAAAACACCGCCACTAAAACCCCAACCACTGGTGACAACTTTAAACATCAGGTCCTCTTTGAGCAAGACTAACCACCAATTAATGAACAACCCACACTCTCAGTTGGCACAGTGGCACATGCCTATGATCCCAGCACTCAGGGAGGCAGAGGCAGGTAGATCTCTGTGAGTTCTAGGTCAACCTGGTCTACAAAGTGAGTCCAGGATAGCCAAGGCTACAAAGAGAAACCCTGTCTCAAATAAATAATGAATAGAATAGAATAGACTACAATAGAATTGAATAGAATAAAAAAGAGTATTGGTTGTTCATCTAGAAGATTCAGGTTCAATTCCTGGCTCATGGCAGCTTACAACTACCCATAACTCCAGTCCCAGGGGATCTGATGCCTCTTCCGCCCGCACAAACATCAGCCATGCATATGGTGTGCAGACAGACATGCAGGCAAAACATACATATAAAATAAAAAAATGTTAGAAGTCACAAATCGAACAATATATAGTGTTATAAAATTACATATATATTCCAACTTTATTTTTTAATTAAGTCCTGGAACTACAGGCATGGGTGCCCATGCTCGGCTAGACAGTTGATTCTTTTTTTATGGTTTATTTTTTTATATGTGTGTGTAAGTGCTTGCATGGATGTAGATGTGACATGTACATGCTTGGTGCTTGCCAGGCCAGGAGAGTGAGTCATCCAATCCCCTGGATCTGGAGTTACAGACTGCCATGAGCTGATGTGGGTCCTCTATCAGAACCACAAGTGCTCGAACCTGCTGAGCCATCTCTGCACAGTAGATTCTTGGCCTGGAAACTGAGGGCACAGGAGAATCTGAGCAACTTTTCCCTGGCCCAGCAGGATACATGCAAAGCACTCAGTACTGTGCTTCCGCGTAACCAGCCTTCAATCCGAGTGCATCTCTCTTCTTCTTTCTAGGGAAGGTGGGAACGGATTCCAAAGGAAGTAATGTTTGCGCTAACTTTTCAGGCGTGAAATCTTGGCTTAGAAAGGAGAAACTTACGTTTGTAGCAGAACTACTAAGAATAGTCAGCCTCTCTGGGCTTCCCAGAATGAAAGGTTTCCCAGGCAAACAGAACAGCGCAGGAGAGAGAGAGGCAGAGGCTCAGACTGCCTGTGGCGCATCCCGGAAGCAGCCTCTTCTTCCAGATGCGGCAGACAAACCAATACATCCACGGGGAGGCTAACGGCAGAGGCCTGGGCAGGGTTTGGTGTCCAGCTAGCCTTGCAGAACGGCAGGCACGCCACCTCAACACAGAGGGATCCTCACCACGCTGCCTGGGTATCAGTTGCACGGCTCTGACTTCCTATCTAATTCCCAGGACTACACAGTGATTTCCAAAACACAGACCATGCTGCATAATTTATGGCCTCACTTTGTCGCTTTGTAATTAACTCTGCAGAGAACCTGAGGAGGAGGGGCTGTGCTGGTGTGACTCCCAGTTTATATAATTGCACTGTGCTGGAGAGTAACACCGATGCCTCGAACGCTTCCCTCTCTTGCCCACGCACTTTCAGATTATGGGCTGGAAGTGAGCGCGCGGAGCGCACAACTGGACAAATGAAAAGTGGAAGAGCACGTGAACTGACTGACCACACAGCACCTCCTGAATTCCTGTGGCATCCGTATCATGTGCTCCCAATTTTAAATATCTGTTATGTATTGTTGCAGGGTAGAGACCCAAAGGCCACTCAGCACGAACTGGGAATGTGGATTAAGCTGCCGACTGCCTCGAGAGAAACACTTCTCACAGAGCAGCCTGGACTGTATGTTACAATTTTTTAAGGCCAAAAATACAGAAAAACTATATCTTGGTTGGCTGTTGCAGGGAGAAGTAAAGCAAGCAAGCAAGCAGTTTGACAGAAGCCAGAAAGAAAAAGAAAATTGCAGTTAGCTTGACCTAAGTTTCTAGAACGGGGGGTGGGGGTGGGGGTCAGTCAGTTTCACAGTAAACCAAAGATGGCTCCCGCTGAGACAAGATGGAGGACACTTTGACCTGCCTCAGTATAACCTGAACTATTCCCTAGGTGGTCTGGTGAAGTAAACAGGATATTAATCAAGTGTCTACTGCGCCCTGGCACTCTTCTTATTGCCCATTTTCCTATGCCAGGTGCTCTAGGTTCAGAGCGGAGAATATATCAGACTTGGTCTCTGCTCTCTGCAGCTTCTGGTGCCTCAAGAATTCCTTGTAGCAGCTGTTCAAACCTGAAACTGTCAGCTGGACATTGTGGCACATGACTTTGATCCCAGCACTAGGGAGGCAAGGGCAGGGGGGTCTCTATGAGTTCAAGGCCAGCCTGGTCTACAAAGTGAATTCCAGGACAGCCAGGGCTACACAGAGAAACCCTGTCTCTATGACAAAATAAAAATTAGAAGAGAGAGGGGGGAGCGAGAAAAATCTTAAAATTGTCAGGAGAGGGAAATGAGAACTGGTGGGAGCAGCCATTAGCCCAAAGATGGCTCACCGTTAGGCCTGTTGCCTGTGGTTCTTAGTACTTCCAGGGAGTGAGGAGACTGCCCTAATGTTAATCTCTTTAAAGCAGAATAAGCGACTAGGCTAACAACGAATCCAACGTGGATATATTTATATTTATGCCACTGCAGTCATGTGAGCGCACACGCATGTTCATGGCAAGCGCACATGTGTGCGTGCACACTTGTGTGGAGGCTAGAGCCAGCCTCTGACGGTGTTCATGCACACGAGTGGAGGCTAGAGGCCAGCCTCTGACGGTGTTCCTTAGGAGCTGGCTGCCTTGATTTTTAGAGACAGATTCTCTCCCGGGACCCGACGGAGAGCTGTGGGAGGCAGAGCAGAGACCGGGGAGCCTGCTTCTGTCTTCCCAGCTGGGGTTTGGGTGGGCGCTGCTCTGCCTGGCTTGTCACGTAGCTGCTGTGGAGCCAACACAGGTCCTCACGCTTACATGTCAGCATCGTACTAGCCGGGCCGTTTTCTCAGCACACATTTGTGATGGAGGAGGGGGCCGTGAAGACCCAAGAATGCAGGGCACACAATCATTGTGACAGAGTACAAGGTGTGACGGCGTGTGTCCGTAACCCAGCTGTCCAGAGGCTGAGACTGGAGCACCAAGAGTTTGAGGCCAGCCTGAGCTACACAGCAAGAGCCTGTCTCAAAAAGATAATACTTACTTGCTTCAGGAGGTCTAAAAGAAGGGACTTGGGGCAGGCATGATCAAAATATATCAGAAACAGAAAATTGTCAAAAATAAACAAAAGGTTTGAAAAATATCAGACTACAGTCCTAGTTAACCCCACATCACATTGTTGACACGGAACAACAGAGAGGCACAATTTAGCTGACAAAAGCTTCACAGATTCTGCAGTTATAACACAGATTTTTCCCGAATCGAAAACACGACTGAAGCCAGGAGAGAGAGTCCAGACTCAGTAGATGGAGACAGAGGATCGAGACCCACCTCATAGGACTTTCCACCAAAAGACTGAAGCAGACAGCTTGTCTAACACAGATATTTGGCATTTGTTCTATATCAGATACCCAGCATATTTCTGGTCTCAGCGTATCGTAGAAAGAAGTATGATTGTGCATACTATGCAATTTAAAATCCACCCCTTCAGTTCCCTCTCACTGTGCCAGGAGCTGAAAATATGAAAACAAAGCAGGCACAGCAGGCGCTGTCCTTGAGGACTTCATGGTCAAAGTCACCATCCGCTGAGAAGGAGCAGCCCGCTGGGAAGTTATCGGCCATACGATGACTCTAGCTCATCAGAGAGGAAGCCTGACAATTCCGTACTGAGGCTAGCGCACTATAAACAGTGCAGTGATCATTATGAAGGAAGGATGTTATTAGTGTTAAGACAGCATCAATTATACTCACCATGTCTCAACATTTTGTCTACCTCACTGGTGCCCAGAACAGCAGTTCCTGGTGGGAGTTTTTCGTGTGTGTGCATGTACACACACACACACACACACACACACACACACACACATACACACTAAGGGAGTCTGGAAATGTGGAGAGACATTTTTAGTAGCTACAACTTGGAAAGGGTGGTACTTGTCATCTGCTAAGAAAGCAGGTAGACACCCCACAGTGCTGAGGACAGACCTTGCAACAAAGGAAACTGTGTTGCATAAACACAGCTGATGCAAGCTGAGGAACTCTGGACTGGAGGAACCAAATCCGGAATCACCCAGCTGCCATCTTAGGCCTGTGCGGTCCTGTTTTTTCCCCTCTGCCTTACTCTCGAGTCCTTGTCTGCCTGGGAACTTCATGTCCCGGCGCTACCAGACCATGACAGACTTTGGAAGGGTGATTAAACACCTGGGCTCTGACATCCTCAGGTCTGGACTTCATGCAGCGCTGGGAACTTGGCATAGTTCTCGGCCAGTCTCTCCTCTCTCTCCAGCTCTTTGGCCTAGAGTACCACTTACATCCCTCAAACATGTATTTGCAGCCAGGACCCTTTCTGAGTTCCAGTTTATAAATTTTAATTTTTTTTTTTTTGAGAGAGAGGGTGTTAGTATAATGTTCTTGTGGAATATATACAATTTACCCCTGTTCATTCAAATGCTGATTTCTCTACCCCCACTATCTGGTTTCAATCTAGACTTTGCATTTCGATGTTTATTCTAAGCATCACCTGTCTCAAGTTTGTATAAACACACCACCATTTGTTCTCTGTATTGTCAATAAAACAACCAGCCAGTGCTGTGCAATGGAGAGAATAGGGTGGGACATCCTGGTCTGGAGGGGAAGAGAAGGAATCGAGTGAGAGGGGTCAGAGAGCAGAGATGGGCAGGAGAGAACTTGGAACCATGAGGAGCGATGAACCGGACCTAAGATATGACTAAAAGCAAGTATAATGGGTAAAATCTGATTGGAAGGAAGCTATGTGGACTTGGAGGTTAAGGATGGAGTAACTATTGCCCAGCATTGTGCTCTAGATTAACTAAATCCATCCCAATCTCTGTGTGGTGATTTGGGTATACAGCTGGTTTAGGAATAGCCACTGTTTAACTAAAAGATAAATCAATAGTAAATATTAATATTCAACAACAAGAGGGTCTCACGGAGCCCTGCTATTCTAGGATTCATCTAGTCAAGGCTGATCTTAAACTTTTTCTCCTCTGGCCTCCTCTTCTCCAGCTCTGGGTTACAGGCCTATCCCTCCATATCTAGCTTATATGGTGCCAGGCGTCTGACCCAAGACAGCTTGTGCTAGACAGGCACCCTGCACACTGAGCCACAGCTCCAGGCTCTGTTACCACTGTTTTATTTTTGACAGAGGATCCAGTTTTGCTATGTAGCCTGGGCTGGCCTTGAACACGCAGCACCTGTCCTGCCCCTGCCTCCTGAGTGCTGGACTTACAGGCCTGTGCCGCCACACTTGACAGCTTCTAATCACTTATTTGCCACTCCCAGCTTAGCATATAGTAATCAGTGTTCTCTCTGCAGGGAAGGGCTCATTACCTGTTCTCCTGCTGCAGGCTCCTAAGTGACGGAATGGCAGGTGTGTTCCTTCATGCCTGACCTGTGATATTTTTCATTTGCTTTCATTTCTGTGCACGCGTGTACATTTTGTTCGTGAGAGAGAGCACATGTGCGGATGCCAGTGCACAGCCCAGCATTCCCATGGGTTCTGGGAATCGAACTCAGGTCCTCGGGCTTGGGCTGCAAGTGCTATTTATTACCTTTGAGCCATCTCTCCAGCCCCGGGGAATTTCTCTCTGTGTAGCCATGGCTGGCCGGGGACTCACAGAGCTCCACCAGCCTCTACCCCTGAAGTTAAAGGACTATACCACCATGCCATGATCCCAGAGGTATTCTTAAATATAACCCTTAACTAGACATAGTGGCTCCCGCTTATAACCCCAGTGACTGGGAGGTCGAGGCAAGAGGATGAGGAGTTCAAAGCCATCTCTAGCTACATGGTAAATTCAGTGAACCACCTGGGGAGGGGAGGGGCGCAGAGATGGTTCAGCAGCTAAAACCACTTGCTATTCTTCCCGAGGTCTTAGCACTCCCTCCCCCAAGTGGCAGCTAGCGGCCGTCTGTTTGTTACTCCAGTTCCAGGGGACCAAACACCCTCTTGGGGCACCAGGCACACACATGGCACACACACCGACATACATGCAGGTGAAACACTCACACGCACAAAGAAAATGAAATTAAAGACAACAGCAGTCTGGTCTGAGACTGTCTCCAACGGCATCACTCTCTCCACGGCTCCCCACGCCAGCAGTAACTCCTCAGCTCTCCGGCTGCTGGCGGGAGGTCTGTGCGCAAGGCCCCCATCGGCCCCCATCGGCCCCAGCTCTACGCTCACTGGTCACCGTGCTCAAGCCACACTTCAGCGGATACATTAAACAGATAGCGAAGAGAAGTGCGTCACAGGTCCTGGACCCAGAAGGCCTGAGTTCTGGATCCGGTTCTGTCTACCTCCCTCTGGTGCTGGCAAGCTGCTTGTGTCCGGGGGCCTCGGCCTGAGCCTCACGCCGGTGATGCCATCCATCTGTGTGAGGGTTGAGTGGTGCCTCCCGTGTTGGCGATCGGCACACTCTACCGCGGTCAACAAACCGTGCCTTTCCCTTCCTCGGGCCTCATTCTTTTCACAGTGAGGGAAACAGCAGCGGCTCCATGGCTATGGCCGTGAGAAACAAGATCCATTTTCGAGTCTTCCCCTCCCTTTGCCCCTTTCTTCTTCCCTGGGTCAGCCAGTCACCTCCTGCATGGTGCTGTCCTTGAGACCTGTCCTGGATTAGCACCTTGGGCCTTGCGTGTTTTTGTTTAAATAAACAGACATCACACTGCTACCATAGTATCTTTATTGGCGCAGTGGAGGAGTGAGTGGGTGAGTGGACAGATGATGGACAAAGGAAAGGAAGGATAAGGGAAGGAATCATGGCGAGAACGGTTTGAATCCAATTACTCCACAGTTGAGCAGGCTCCCGGGGCTCCCCAGAGGCCGGCCTCAGCTGGCCCTGCCACTCCCCCACACTCTGGGGAACCCTGCCCTGTAGCTCCCTTGACACGAAGGCAGAGCCGCTCCAACACTCTCAGCTCGTGGTCCCCAACCATTGGCTGCGGCCTCTCTTGCTTCGACCCAGGCCACGAATGGGAGGCGGCCAGGTGCTGGAGCAGGTGATGTCAACCTGAGCCCCAGGGTCAAGGTGAGAGACAGCACAGGGCACCTGGCTGGGGACGCACCTCTCCGAGACCCCCCTACAGGACCCTGAAGATGCGGATCCCATGGCTGCCGCCTGTGCTGCTGCTGCTGACCGCCTGCACCTTGAGCACCCAGAGGAAGCGCCTCGTCTACTTCCGGGAGGAGTTCAAAGATGGGGGTAAGGGAGAGGGGACCACTCCTCAGCGCCCCTGCTCCTTCTCAGCCACCAGGTGCTGGAGAGGGCAGGCTAACTTCCCCACCCTGGAGCCCAGTCAGAACGGTTCCAATCCCCAGCTGTGGCCCCGCGTCTGCCCAGATCTCTTCTCCAGTAAAAGAGGTCAGACTAGATCTTGAAAATTATTTTGGAGGTGTGGTGCAGTCACCCTTTGATCTGGAGACTGAAGCAAGTGAACCCGGAGGAAAAGTGTCTCCGCTGGTGAGGACCCCAAACTGCCCTATTCCAGAAAACACAAGGCTTGGAGGGTCTGGGCGTTCACCTCATCCAGCCTTCTCCCTGGCCTGTCAGCAACACCTGGGGATTAGGCAGGGCTACCTACCTCAAGAAGAAGGCAAAATTCAAACAGTGTTCTGAAGCATGAATGAAAGTTTCTCAGGATGAGACTGGGGCATCTTAGGGCAGTTGGCAAGTGTATGGAGAGGTTAGGGAAAGGGGTAGGAGAGGAGGGCTAGCTCAGGAGGCTTTGGAGCCTGGTCCTCTACGGAAGCAGCGTGAACTACTAGTAAAACCTTCTCTCAAAATTCCAAAAATGAAAAGGCAGCCTAGACTGTAAGACTGCGCAAGTTTGAGTCTAGAGATGGGAGGCTTAGAGGCTTAGAGATAGGAGGCTTAGAGGCTGTTGGAATTTTGGTGAAAGAACGGAGATGGCACCAGGGTGGTGGAGATCAGATGACAGGGAGGGCAAGAGCACTCTCGACCCCCTGACTTGCTGTGGGGGAACCTTTTCGCCTAGGACGCTTGGTGGGTTGGTGACCCCTTCCCTGGCTGACCTTTCAGTGAGCCCAGCACGGCCAGGGCTCCTGGACCATCTCCTGCTTGGCCTGGCTGAGACCCAAACCCTCATCCCTCCCAGCAGAGGCAGTCAACAAGCAGGCCTGCGGGCGCTTCCCCAGGGACTGAGCTCCACTTGTCCAATGTGGAAGGAGGGGGGCGCCCACGACTTTTATTGACAAATGTTTCTGAAATGTTCCTTGGAGTCAGGAAAAGGCCAACACTGTGAGTGGAGCCTCGAGGCAGCCCCTTCTCCGGGAAGCCCTGCCTGGACTGGCTCTGGGTCCCTCCTGGGTCAACCGGCCCACACTCTGTGACCGTGTTCCTCTCTGATTCCCTTCTGCCCTTCAAAGTCTGTGGCTGCTTAGGGAGGAGCCCAGCATAGGACTATAGACAAGCAAGGAGTGGGCTTTTGACATGTGCCAAAAAAGAACACCCTAAGAAGAATATGTCGGCACGGTTCTCCCATAAAAGGACCAAACACTTATCTTCTGTAATTACCCACCAGGAGGCCGGTCAGAGGGACATGCAGGTTCTGCTGTGGAGGAAGCTGGCAGGTGGGGTCTCCACCTTCTGAAGCCTTTCCTCAGGTTAGCGGGACCCAATACCGTTAAAGTGGTCAGACCTGGGGAGAGTTGGGCACTGGCTTGTTCTAGCCTGATTCAGAGAGGCTGATCTATAAGGCAGATGCTCAGTTCATTCATAGCTAGTGTGTTGAAAACACGGCTGAGGTGTCCTCCTGACCTCCGGACTTCTCCGTCTGAAATAGACCATCCACTCACTGGGTTGTTTAGATTTGTTGTTGTTTTAAGTCTGAGAATTATCTTTAATCCTTCATTTTTTTCCTTCTCCCTCTAGTTGATGAGCAATTCTAACTGATTCTATCTTCAAATTATATTTAGGATAGTATAATGACTCTGCCTGTAATTTCAGCCACACTTGGGAGGAGGAGGCAGGAGGATCTAAACCCCGGGGCCAATCTTAGCTATAGAGCGAGTCTGAGGCCAGACTGGACTACCTGAGATCCTGTGTCAAAAAGCATCACCCCCACTGGGAATACTAATCTACTCAAAACACGCTTTGTGCAACCACCACATCCCTGCCCCTCACTCCCAGCCCATCCAGCTCAACCTCACAGTGCACACTACAGCAACTTGAGTGGCTCCTCTGCTACTTCTGCTTCCCCGAAATCTTCTTTCAGCTCTTGTTTGGTTGGTTTGGTTTAGTCTGGTTTGTTTTTTTTTTTTTTTTTTTTTTTTGTTTTTAACACAGGGTTTCTCTGGAACTCACTCTGCAAACCAGGCTGGTCTGGAACTCGTGGAGATCCCCCTGCCTCTGCCTCCTGAGTGCTGGGATTAATGGCCTGTGCCACTGCACCTGCCTTGGTTTTGTTTGAGGCAGGGTCTCTCTGTGGGAGGTGGGAGGATGTAACTCATCGCTAACTTGCCCAGCGTGCACAAGGCCCTGGTTTGAGCTCGGGCGCAGCGGTACTAAAAGCAGGTGGGAGAGAAAGGCATGATCTGGGTGGTGCCTTCAGTTTTACAGCTAGGAAACCCCGGGGCTGGCTCAGCGGGGCCATGGGTCTGGAAGGGGCCAGCTTAGCGGGGCCATGGGTCTGGAAGCCGGTGCAGTGGGCCGAGGGTAGGTGAAGGGGTAGAGCGCAAGCACAAAGGAGTTGGTCACGCTTTGGCAAAGTCTGCCTAGCAGAAGCAGAACCCGGGTGGATCACGTGGATGAAAAGTACAGGTTCAGTGGACGCGAGGCGAGCGCTTTGCCAAAAGGTTATGGAGAGGCGTGAGCAAGGCTTGGGGGCCCTGTCCCTGCAGTTCTGCGCCCGACTGAGCGCTTGGTGCACAAGAGCTCAGGTAAGTCCACGGAGAAAGCGGGGTGTGCTGGTACCCGCCTGCGATCCCAGCTCTTAGGAAAAGGACAGAGAGGGCGTGAGAGTTCTAGTGATCCTTGGAAACAGCCAAGTTTGAGCATACGGGAGCCTCTGCCTCAAAGACCCAAACGAATGAGTCAAGAATATAAAGTTCTAATGTTATGGAAAATGTTTTGCCTAAACATTTAAATATATCTAATGTTATACAAAAATATGCAAGATTACATGTAAGGAATGTTTTGTCATTCTGGAACGTGAATCTATGCAGAGGAAAGCTAATAGAAGGAAATTATGCTAAAATGCAAACGGTAAATACCTTCACCATTACAGATGGACCGGTTTAGCCTTAACTTTTTTCGATAACAGACTTATATTTTTAATTATAAAACAGCAAAATAACCTGAAAAAAAAAAGTAATCCCTTCACCAAGCAGGCAGAGAAAGGAAGATCAGGAGTTCAAAGCTAGTCGCAACTATTTAGCAAGTTCAAGGCTAGCCTAGGTTATATGAAAGAAAGAATGAAAAACAAAACAAAAACAAAAAAAACTCACTAAAGGGAAGAAAAATAATAAACAAAGTAACTGTTCTGTCATTCCGTTTCCTCTTAGACCCAAATTTCCTGCATTACCCCCAGCCCTCTCTAGCTCATCTGTACTCTGTACTTTAAGCCACAGTAAAGAAGCATGGATTTCCATAGGCCTCACATACAGCCCGAGTCTCAGATCACTCTGCAAAGTAGCTGTTCATTTTCCCAAAGCCCGAAGAAGCAGAACAGGCAGTCTGAGGTCACAGGGCTATTAGAGTGACAGATGTAGAATTTCAGTCTAGGACCACAGGACTTCAAAACTCATTTTCCTTGTACTGCTTCGGCTCTCTTCCACCGCCTCCACCCCCACGAGCCATGTTCGTTGAAGGCCTTCTAGCTTGGCAACCATTCTGAAAGCAAATCTTATATGCTTTTAATGTCAGCAGCAAAAGGGCGCAGAGAGGTCACCTAATCCAAACGCCTCCCTGAGGCAGACAGAGATTCAGGTCCTTGCTTTCTGCTGTTCCTTTAGAACATTCCAGGCCACAGCACTGATGGGGTGATGCCCTTAGAAGGCACCTTTCTTTATGCAGACGGGGAAACTGAGCCCCAGAGATACAAGGTCATTTTCCCAAAGCTCCACAGTGCACGGTGGCGGAGATTCTTGTCGAGTCGGGGTCTCGTTCCCTCGTGAAGCATCCGGTGGTTGCTGCTGAGAGCTGCCTAGTGTCGCCCGGCCAGCAGACAATAATACCAGTGACCTCTGGCACAGCATGGGCCTGTGGAGGCCCAGAACTTTCCCAGGGACTGGCACATTACCACAGGCAGGAGCACGGACAGAGGAAACGGGAGAATGACCATACTGACAACCCAGACAGATATGACGGGAAAACGGATGGCCACAGCCACCACCATTGTGAAGATATAAAACCAGAAGGAGAGAAATTGGAATTCCAATGAGGGTCTCAATGATGCAGGAGTCACCAGGGGTGTGTGTGTGTGTGTGTGTGTGTGTGTGTGTGTGAATGTTAATTCGGTTAGCTCTCAGACTTGTCTATGAAAACTTGGCCGGAGAGACTTTCTGACACAAAGGGCCTTTGTGCCCAGCTGGCAGCACCGCACTGGGGCAGCCCAGCAGGGCCGAGGGACACCCTGCTGCCTGGGCCTCCGACTGATAAGCAATTGAGACCATCTGTGAATCAGGGACACTTGGACATGCTGAGCCTGGGGAAGAACTGCCCTGGACAGATGCCCAAACCGAAGGGACCTGGTCCAGCTGGCCTTTCCAGAGCTCAAACACAGAGCCATGGCGAGGATCTCTGGAGGCTGCAGGGACCAGGAGCAAAAGTGGGGCCTTGGGATGGATGCTACTGCTGGTTCTGGTCCCGCTGTCTGCCCAGGGGGTGGCTGTGCATAATTTACTAACCTTGTCGGCCCTGCTCTCTTCTTTTTAAATTTACTTTTTGTGGGGAACCAAACCCAGAGTCTTGCACGTGCCAAGAAAGTTCTCTGAAGCTACACATGGCCCACTTCCTTGCTGAGATTGTGTGAGACAGAGGAGGCCATCCTGACTTCCATGTGGCTGCCGTGAAAACTGAATGGAGACAAAGCGTGGGAACCATGCACAGCACGGCTCCCGTACCTTCCCCTTCTCTGTGTTACCCTGCTGGTGGAGCCCTCTTAGAATGTGCCTCAGTTTCTTCAACCAGCTACTTCATCAAATGCCATCTCAGGACAGAGGCTGGCCACTCTATCAACTAATACCTCAGGACTCTAATTTCCTTCATAAAAAAAAAAAATCGTAGTTCCCCTGCTACTATATTGCACATTGTATCTTTAGATTATCTTGTTTAAACTTTGTCATCTTACTCTCCAGTCAAGGCACAAACTCCATGAAGGAAGGGGCTTTATTATTCTTATTGCCCAGTACAAATTAAGCTTCATAAACAAATGAGTCAGCAGAGGGAAGAAGGGAGGAAATTTGTTTAAAAAAGAAAATTGTATTAGTCATCACAGTCCAGCATGGAAAGAAATCAGGGCAGGAACTCAAGGCAGGAACTGGAGGGGAGGTGGTGAAGGAATGCTCCTCCTGGTGTGCTCCTCCTGGCTTGCTCAATTTGCTTCCTTACACCAGCCCAGGAGAGGTGACCCCACCCAGAATGGGCTGGACCCTCTGGCATCCATCCCTAACTGAGAAAATGTTCCTCAGGCTTGCCTTCAGGCCAATCTTAGGGAGGCATTTTCTCCGTTGAGGTTCTTCTTCCAGGATGGCCTAGCTTGTGTCAAGTTGACAAAAACAAAGCGAAACAAAACCTAGGACAAGGTGGAGGGTCTGGAAAGTCTGCTCAGTTGACTTTCAGCACTTGTTGTGCAAGTATGTGTGAGGACCAGACTGTGGGTCCCCGGAAACAGTGCAAATCCGGGTACGCCACGTGTGGGTTTGGAGACAGGCACATCTCTAGAGCTCATTAAATAGGGTTGAGGGTGCAGTTCAATAGCAGGGCATTTTCCTGGCATG
This sequence comes from Meriones unguiculatus, assembly GCF_030254825.1. Lineage (NCBI taxonomy): Eukaryota > Metazoa > Chordata > Mammalia > Rodentia > Muridae > Meriones > Meriones unguiculatus. The sequence continues at coordinate 87,176,276 of NC_083360.1, forward strand.
TGTAAGAGCCTGGAATCAAGCCCCAGCATATCACACACACACACACACACACACACACACACACACACACACACCCTAAGCTAAACTATACATTTCCAGTTCATCCATGTCAACACACAAATGTTGTGCTCTAGCTAAACTACTCTAGGGCTGTGGAGAAGGCTCAGCAGGTAAAGAGCTTGCTATGGAAACAGGAGGGCCTGAGTTATGATCTCTGAGACTCAGGTTTAAAAGAAATGAAGGACATGGCGGACTGCCCCTGTCATGCTGGCACCGAGAGGGCTCGCCAGCCAGCCAATCTAGCCGAATGGAAGAGTTCCAGCTTCCATGAGATAGCTGGTCTCAAAAAATAAGGAGAGGGCAGTAGGCCAGTCATGGTGATGCACACCTTCAATCCTGGCCCTTGGGAGGCAGAGACCTCCTGTGAGTTTGAAGCCAGTTGTACTTACATACCAAATTTCAGGCCAGCCAGGGATTATAGTGAGACTCTGTCCAAAAATAAAAATAAAAGTAGAGAAGCAGTTAAGGGAGAGCCTGGCCTCATCTACTGGCCTCCACACACAATTTCTCTCTCTCTCCCTTTCTCTCTTTCTCCTTCACTCTTCCCCTCTCTTTCCCCCTCTCCATCTTTTTTCTCTTTTTCTGTCTCTCTCTCCTTTTATTCCTTCCCTCCCCTCCCTCACACGCAATCACACCCCAAAATGAAACGGTTCTTAAAAATTATCCCCAGTGGCCACACTGTGGCTTTACAGTATTATTTGCCACTCAAAGACTGCTGCTAAACACTCTTTACAGGAATGCCTAATTCTAGGGCCAGGGGAGGGAATAGACTTACCGTTTTATACTTCCAAGAAGTAAAGACACAGTGAAGAAAAAGGAAAATCAAAGGACCTTTCCAGAGAGCCAGAAGCCAATGGAAAGAGCATCCGAGGCTAAGAGACCTTGGAGAAGTAAAATAAATAATGTAGCCTCATTACAATTCCAGGTAGAGCATCATTAGAGCAGAGATAACTGAGTGAACATGGCTCAGTTTTCATACCATCCTGTTAACAGTGGGTGATAGAGGCACTTGACTTCTGGGATCTTCCTTCCCAAAACCTATGACCCTTGTCTGACCTCAAGAGCAGTATCAGAAAGCTCTAACTGAAGGACGTTCTACCAAGGTTCTGTGTGTCCCTTCAAGTGAAAGTCGTCACACAGGTAACCCTGAGGAGTGGTCACTAAGTAGAAAATCCACTGAGGCACACAGCTAAATGCACTGTGTATCCTATGTAGCATCCCCAAACAACGACAACAAAAGATTATTAGGTAAAAACTAATGTAAAGCATGACTCTTAGCTCATCCGAACCACAGGAATGCCAACAGGAGGGAAAGCGGTGCAGGGTGCGCCCTTGACATTCTCCTGAGGGCCTGAAGATGCTCTAGAGCAGAGGTTCTCAACCTGTGGGTCCTGGCCCCTTTGGGTGTCAAGTGACCCTTTCACAGGGGCCACCTAAGACCATCAGAGAACCTGGATTATTTACATTATGATTCACGACGGTAGCAAGTTTACAGCTACGAAGCAGCGATGAAAGTGGTTTTATGGTGGGGGGGTGTCACCAAAACATGAGAAATTCTATTAGGAAAGTGGAGAAACACTGCTCTAAAGTAAAAGCTGAATTTTAAGAGATGAAAAGTAGGGCCTAGATGGTTTCCGGGGTAAAGGGCTTGCCACCGAGGCTGAGCACCTGAGTTTGCTCTCCAGGACCCACAAAGTGGGGAGGAGAGAACCAGCTCCTGCAAGCCGTCCTCTCTCTCTCTCTCTCTCTCTCTCTCTCTCTCTCTCTCTCTCACACACACACACACACACAGAAATAAAAAATTTACATGTAGTAAAAACAGGGAGTAGAACCAGGAGAGGCACACACCAGAAGTCCCAGTTTAGCAAGTAGAGGCGGAAGGGTCAGAAATTCAAGGTCATCCTCAGGCTGAACTCACTATCTAGCTGGCACAAAGTTCATGAAATAAGTGTGGAGGTCAGAGGACCCTGTCCCAGAAAAGAGGGGAAAAAGTGTTTAATAATAATAATAATAAAAAGCCACCTCATTATTTCACCTAAAATTTTTCTCTTCAAAGCTTTAAAGAAATCAGTTAAAAGAAATGAATCCTATTCTTTCACTTAATTAAGCTCCTAAGACAGTTCCTAGGCGTATATAAAACTTTATATTAATCTCAACAGAATTATAAATTAAAAATTACAACAATTTTAATGCAAGATATTCTAGGATATCTTGGATAGGGCAAGCAAATCATGTCAGCCTGATAAAATGCTGTGCAACCGAAAACATGTGTTTTTTTTTTAAGATTTACTTTATTTTTTATCTATGTGTCTGTGTAAGTGTATGTGTGTGTGTTACACAAATACCCAAGGAGTCCACAAGAAATCGTGGAACCCTTTAGGGCTCCTGATATGGTTGTTAGGATCCAAACTCCGGTCTTCAGGACAAAACAGCAAGCTCTCTCAGCTGCTCAGCCATCGTAACGTTTATGAATAATTTCTAAGGACACAGGATACAACCGTAAGTGGACACACTAATTGTGTCTGTGGGAGGGAGGAAGGGAGAGAGAGTGAGGGGGGAGGAGAGAGAATTTCTAGTATATACAGGAACGCATTCACATTTAAAAATAAAAAAATAAAGGCTGCCTGGTGGTGGCGGCACACCTACTATCAAGCTGGGGCAGAGGCAGGCAGATCTCTGTGAGTATGAGGCCAGCCTGCTCCATAGAGTGGGTTCTAAGACAGCCATGGGTACACAGAGAAACTCTGTCTCAAAAGAACAAAATCAAACAAAACAAAAGGCTTGGAGTTGGAGCTGTAAATTGGTGATAAAGTGTTTGCCTTGGTCCTGGGATTTTATCTGGGGCACTGGAAAAATATCAGTAAAGCCATTAGCAACGTCCAACAACAACCACTAAAGAAAAACAGAGCATGATTTCCAGAGGAGCAAGGCAGGGGTGGCCTGCAGGAGGGACTGGAGGGAGGAAGAGAAGAGGAAAGTGTTAACAGCAGACATCTCTGGGATCATCAGGCTCGCTGTGTATTTGCTGCTTCCAGATTTTCTGTGTGTTCCGCACAGATGTGGTTTTTACCTTGAAAACATCAGGCAATAGGAAATGAGAAAGCAAGTACTCCATCTCGGTTCTGTGTGTTAATCAGCGAGCTCCTCCAGGGCGTGAGAGCTTGGGCGGGCAGGGTTCTGGAATCAGGCCTTGCTCGGCCTCACTTCCTTGGCCTCTGGAGCCCAGACAGCACTGGCCAGGCACTCGCTGTTTACTGAGTGTCCAGCACCCTTCTCTAGCATAATCATACAGCCTTGATGCGCACTTGTTTTTGTTGTTGTTTTGGTTTTGTTTTTTTGTTGTTATTTATTTCCTTTTTTATTTAATAGTGTTTTTCTTTTTTTCCAAATGCACAGCTGATTGAACCCGCTCACACAACTTCTCCAGCAGCTGGGGCATCTCCGCCCTTTGCGTTTCTGGTGTAAATTACTCGTTTCCTTTTTTGAGACAGAGTCTCTTACTAAGTAGCCCTGGCTGGCTAGGAATTTACTATGTAGAGCAGGCTGGCCTTGAACTCCCAGAGACCTGCCTGCCTTTGCCTCCTGAATGTGGGGATTAGTCGGGCACACCTTCTTGGTAAGCTTGTCTGTCTGTCCCCTGGGGAAGTGCTGCCTCAGAAATGACAGCCTGGAGGGGTAGGGATGCTCAGTTGGTGAATACTACCTCTAGAACAGGAGGGGGTAGTGCTGGAAGCCCTCATTCAATGAGGGAATGACCATTGTTTTTTATCGCACTTACTGTGGGAGTTATGCACATGCAAAGCTTATTTTCTTGTTTTACCATATGGGTCCCAAAACTGAACTCAGATCATCAGGCTTGGTGGCTGTGCCTTTATCCCTTGGGCCATCTCGCTAGCCTAAAGATTAATTTTTTTGTTTTAATTAATTAGAGCCCCGAGTCAATCCATTATTTGTTAGACATTATCATGTACTTTCTTTGTTTGAAGAGGTTTGGTTTTGATTTGGTATTTTGGTTTTCTGGGATGGCGTCTTGGAATGTAGTCCAGGTTGGCCTTGAACTCATGATCCTCCTAACTCAGTCAACTGGCTTACCTCCAAGTTTTAGTACAGCCTTTCTTTAGACATGAAGACAGGACTCAGAAAGTGAATTGCCCAGGTCCCACTCGGAAGCTGGGCGCATGGCTAGAGGTGGTCATTAGCTGTAGAGAGCATAGCAAATTGGCAGCAATGGAGACTGAGAGTCCCCAGAATGAAACCCACAACTCCACTACTCATTTCAGGCTTGAGTCTTCAAATTTTAGACCATTACTGGCCATCTCGAATGTGCTTATTGTTAAGCCTGCTGAGCTGAGTCCAATCCCCTGGTCCCAGGGGTGGAAGAAGAGAACCAACTTCTACACAATGGCATTCAAATGCCGCCCACTGCTCTCCCTCATTTTTAAATAAATACAAAAGGATTAACCAGGTAGTGATTATGCAAGCCTGTAATCCCAGCACTCAGGGAGGCAGAGGCAGGCAGATCTCTGAGTTCGAGGCCAGCCTGGTCTACAGAGGGAGTTCAAGGACAGCCAGGGCTACACAGAGAAACACTGTCTTGAAAAACCAAAATAAGTAAGTAAGCGAATAAATAAATAAAAATAAACAAAAGGATTAAAATCAAGGTTTAATTTTAAGCCAGGCAATGGTGGTAATACTCCTATGAGCCTTCAACTCCAAAGGCTGAGGCAGGAGCATTTTTTGCAAGTTTAAAGCTGGCCTAGGTCAGGTGGTAAGCGCCAGGCTGTCTTGAACTAAAGTGAACCTCAGTCTCAAACATAAATAAATATTAGAAGTCTTTACAAGAAGTCAGGGTCCTTCTACGGTGACCAGAATTTCCCATTGAAAAAGAAAAAGAGACAAAAGCTGGGCACAGCGGAGCACACCAGTCACTCCAGACTTCAGGGAACAGAGGTAGAAGAATCATGAATTTGAGGTCAGCCTGGATCACTAAGGAAGACTGGAGCGGGGAGAGGCAGAGAGAAAGAGAAAGACACACACGCAGAGAAAGAGAGGCCATGTAAAAATTCTCTGTAGAACACAACCCAACAATATTGAATAAACACAGCAAAGGGGGCTGGAGAGATGGCTCATCGGTTAAGAACAGTATCTGCTTTTTCAGAGGTCCTGAGTTCAATTCCCAGCAACCACAGGGTGGCTCATCTATATCCTCTACTGCCCTCTTCACACGCAAATGGAGCACTCATGTACATAAGATAAATAATCAAAACCTTTGAAAAAAAAGAGTTGTTTAAAACATATTAAAAATACAACACCAGCAAAGGTGTGTATTTATCTAATTAGTCGAGCTTCTGATGGATCTTTTCGTCCCCACCGAGAAGGAAGCAAATGCGTTCACATTTCTTTGTCTCCGGTGTCATGTTGTGCATCTCTCTTACACGTGTGTGTGTGTGTGTGTGTGTGTATTTGTACGCGGATACAATCCCAGCAGTTCATCGAGCCTATTCCTGTGTTTCACGCTATTTCTTTTAATTCTTCTGGAAACTCTGTGAGTTAGGTGATACCTTTGTGTAGATGGAAAACTGAGTTTCTCAAAAGAGGTGAAAAATGCTTCTGAAGCTGGTGTGAGAGATGAGTTCGCCAGACCAATCTTTTGCAGGTGCAGATACGGGATAACTTCATTTCCGGGAGGAATCACAGCTGTATGGCCTCCCTGCTTTTCTATCTCTGCACAGGCTTGGGAAGATTGTGTGCATTTATCAGCTAGATGTGCCTGCTCCTGGACACACTGTTTTTTGTTAGAGCTCTCTCCAGGGATAAATATTTGGCCAGTTTAAAGGGAGGATTTTTCAGATAGAAGGAAATCTTGGCTAATGCACTGCCCTCCTCTCTCCCTGCGTCCTCTCCCTCTCTGGGCTTTTTACGTGCGACCTTTCTGTGTGGAACCCCCTCGCCTCACCTTTCTGCCATTGCAGCTCTTCGGCTATGCTTTCTCTGAAGCCCTCCCTGATGCTGAGTGGCCTGTGGTTCGTGGGATTTCGTCACTGGTGCCTCCTGCTAACACTGCCCTCAGCTTCACCCATCCACTTGCTGCCCAGCTGCTCACTGGAATGTCTCCTGCACAGACTTCCTGAATCCCAGGGGTCAGAGGTCCCTGAAGGGGCCTGGCCAGCTTCCTGTCTGTATTCCAGGTGGCTGGTACAAAGCGAGTATTCGACAAATCTTCACACAAGACCCGACTCCAGTATCAGATCTGCAACTGATGCCTCGGTGTCCACAAACAGGTCACATCCCCCTGCGGGCCTCAGTTTCCCTATCAGGATTATGCAGAAGTAAGGGTAAATGACCAGTTAGTCATTCTAGCCCGAGCCTCTTCTGATATTAAGATGTCACAAGATTAAGAAGAAAACCATCATGTACTAAAGCAGGACTTTATTTGATTATATAACATCATCTTCCTAAGGAGAAATTATTTTTTAAAATATTCACTTTAGTGCCTGTGTCTATATCTCAGTGTATGTACATGCACCATGTGTGTGGAAAGGCCTACAGGGGTCAGAAGGGCTATCAGGTCCCCTGGACGTGGAGTTACAAATGGTTGTGAACCACCATGCGGGTGCTGGGAAACAAACACGGGCCCTTGGGAAGACCACGCTCTGAACTGTTGACCATCTTTCTGGAGAAGCTCCTTATTTTGACACAACTTAAACTATGTGTGACTTACGTCAATGCTCTTCGCCCGGAAAAGCAATTAAGACTGAGAACTTTAAAATTCTGTCTTAATACCTTCTACCATGGAGGTCAAGGCCAACGCCGTCCAATTCTTTCTACGTGTTTGTTGGGTCCAGTCAACATCTGTCAACTGAGCGCATGAGAACTCCGTTTGTAGGTCTGAGAATCGTAGGGCTTAGACAGAAGGTGTAACCACACAGCTCTGCACTTGTTCCGCAGTGGTTGGGCACTTTGTGTTAGACGCGGTGGCCAGCACAGTAACTCTAGAACACGGGAAAGAGAGACATTACTCAGGTTACACGAAGAGTATGAAGAGCCACGGCTGACTTACCTCCGTTGCACACTTATTAGGTTATGACGGGCTTCTCACACACATGGTCTCGGGGGAGCTGTAAAATCTAGGGATGAGCAGTGCGGCTCTCAGGGTCTCGTAGAGCTGGCTGCCTGGGTTGTTCTCTTACTCGTGAACTGGGCTCTTGAGCAAGATTCTGAATCTCTGTTTCTTCATCTTTAATGGGAAAAAAATGAAACAGGGCATTGTTCCCGGGGCTGTTCTGAGAGCAGGGAGAGAGTGCACACACAGCCTTCAGCACAAAGCCCGACACAGGGCTGCTAGGTAGAAGCTATTTTCTTTAAATACCATTCATTTTTAAAATCTTTTTAGTAGCTATTATTATAGTGCCTTTTTTTTTTTTTTCCTACATAACACTTTTCTTCATCTCTTCCAGAGGAAAGACAGCTTGGTAATCAGACAGATCTGGGATCAGATCTTAAGCACAACACTTGCTGGTGTCCCAGTTAGGGTTACTATTGCTGTGAAGAGACACCACGACCAAGACAGCTTGGGGAGAAAAGAGTCTATTTGCTTTACACTTGTATATCGCTGTTCCCCGTCGGAGGAAGTCAGGGCAGGCGTGTGCAGTCAGGCACTGATGCAAGCTCACTGGCTTGCTCTATGGTAGCTTCCATAGAAGCTTCCTTACAGAACCCAGGAGCACCTGTGCCCTTCCCCACAGACCGCTAACTAAATGGCAGACAGACTTACCTGCCCATAGGCCAATCTTATGGGCGCATTTTCTAAACTCAGGCTCCCTCCTGTTAGATGACCCCAGTTGTGTCAAGCTGACATAAGAGAAGCCAGCACACTGGGTACAAAACGGAAACAATGATACAGCATTGTCTGTGAGTACTGCGTGGGGTGTTCAGAAAGCCACATGAGGGCCTAACATTGACTTTCAAATCTGTCTTTTGGCTTTTGTATGAACCATATCCTTCAGTGGTTTAACTATGGTCACAGAAGTAGGGCCCACTTCATCTGAGCCACTGTGACTTTATGCCGAAATCAGCTCCTTGAAGAGAGGAGTAATAAGGTTCTTCACCGACACCTATTGAACACTGAGACACTGAGGGAGACAGGAAGACTTTGGAAAGTGTTGGGGAGGAAGTTTTTATTATTATTTCTTTTGTCAGGATATTTTACTTTAATTTTATTTTATGTGTATTTGGTGTGAGGGTGCCAGGAACTGGAGTTACAGACAGTTGCGAGTGCTAAGAATTCACCCAGGTCCTCTGCAAGAGGAGCAAGGTGTCTTTGTCTTGCTTTGTTCTCAGCAAGCGCTCTTAAGTGTTGGCTACTTGCTGTTTTAGCAAGAAGTGCTGTTAATTCAAAATGGGCATTATTCCACAGCAGTGTATTTTGGATAGCTCTCTCTGTGTCTCTGTATCTCTGTCTGTCTCTCTCTCTCTCCCTCCCTCTCATCTGTCTCTGCCAGTCTCTCTGTCTCTCACAGTTGAAATAGGCTCCCACTGTACAGTCCCGGTAGTGTATGCCTGTAATCCCAGTACTCAAGGCTCTGAGGCAGGAGGGCCAGCTAGGGCTGCAGAGTGAAACCTTGGCACAAAGGGGCAGGGGACGGTAGAGGGCTCCGTCAGTCAAGCACTTGCCATACTTGATGATGACATGAGTTCAGTCCCCAGTGCCCACATGAAAAGTCAGGTACGGTGGCATGCTCTCGTTATGGGAGCGCTGGGAGGCAGAGACAAGAGGATCCCTGGGGTTTGCTGGCTCCTCAGTCTAGCCTAATCGGCAAGACCCAGGTTACAGCAAGAAATTCTGCTCAAACAGCAACGACAGCACCTGAGCAGGGACACTGAGGTGACATCTGACCTCCACGTGGAAGTAAACACACATACAGTGTGCACATGTAACTGCTCACCTAACCACCTGTGCACACAGGAGAGAGAGCGAGCATGAGCTGAGTGTGGTGGTATAGACATAGGCAGGATTAGGAGTTCAAAGCCAGCCCGTGCTACACTGAGACCCTATCAAAAAATAAAAGTAAAAATATTAGCAAGACAAGCCCAAGCCCCTGGATGTCCTGAGAAGCAGCTGAGTCGTCAGACCCGGGCCTTGAGTAAGAGGAACTGCCAGTGGCCGGCTCTCAGTGCTCTTCCTGGGAAGACAGGGGCGTTGTCTTGTCTATCAAGCAGGGAGAGCAGAACAGCTCCGTTCAGGGGGAGGAGATGAAATAAAGGCCACCCCCAAAGCCTCTTCTATCTCAAGCTGCCAAATGGCTCTGGGACTCTGGGACTCTGATTTGGCCCAGGAAGTAGGAGTCAGCAGCTCTGAGGCAAGAAATTAGGAAGACACTGAGCATTTGGGTGGAATGCCAGGTCCGCAAAAGAAAGCTCCTTTGTCTGCATGCCATCCATGCCAAAGCAAAACACATTTATCAGCATCTCAAGACTGCATGGGAGAGTCTAAAGAGTTTAAGCAACAAAAAGGGGCAAGCAGAAATTGATTGTTCGTGATCATCATTACTAATTCAAGAAGCATGAAATGATTTTGCTAGTCTCTTCCACGAGAGAACAGGTTTTATTATTTTACTTTACTGAACACAAGCGTACGTAAGGGCTCAGTCCTCATCAGCTCATTTTCCGTCCATTTGTGAGGACAAACGGTTCATGCTCTCCAGCCACACCATCCCGTGGCGATTTTCAGGCCTTAAGTGTCTTGAACACGTGGGAAAGTGTCTCGGTTGCTTGGTATTTGAGCAGCTACCCAGGCCAGGGCGAGAATGGTGGGTGCCAGGTCATATGTGGTGAAAGGATTTCAGGAGTATCCTGAGTCACCCTCTCCTACAGTGACTCTTCCTAGAGATCTTAAGTCATTCATCTGAATGTGTGTTTTGTTTTTTTTTTTTCCTTCTTTACTCCATAGATGGATGGACAAAGCGATGGGTACAATCTAAACATCAGTCAGATTACGGAAAATTCCAGCTTAGTTCGGGAAAATTTTATCAAGACAAAGAAAGAGATAAAGGTAAATATTGGAATCTAGGGACGTGTTGGCTGTATAACTTTTACCCCCTTGTTTGTATGCATGATTGCCAATTCATTTCTCTTAAAAAAAAAAAAAAAAAAAAGCGGGTGGAGCTGGACACGGTGGCTCACGCCTGTAATCCCTGTACTCAGGAGACTGGGTAGCCATGGAGTTGTGGCCAGTGAGGGCTAAACGATGGCTCCCAGGACAGCCGGGATTACAGAGTAAGAGCCTGAGCCTGTCACAGACAGACACACACACACACAAAAATAGGAAGTAAAAAAGGATGGCCCTCCAGAAAACGGATCATGCCTTGGAACTGAGTAACGGGCACTTTAAGCTGGCCCTTCATGCTAGGCCTTTCGCCTTCCTAACCCTCCCACGAAGCGATCATCATTATCTCCCCAGCTTTGCAGAGACTCAGAGAGGTTCTGACAACTGCCCCAGGCTGTGCCACTCGGCTCAGAGGAGCAGCTGGGACTTGACTCTGGCTCTGACTCCAGGGACTGTGTTCGTTGCCACTAATGCGTGCTGTTTTCCCCAAACTCCTAGGACTTTACACGTAGGGTTCTGCCCTGGAAACCTGAGAAAGCACAACAGGCTCTCTTCCTGGAGCAGGTTTGGTGATGGAGAAGAGGGCGGGCGGACCTAGCTGGCTAGCTGTGGGACTGGGACACATCTTTTTACTTCTCTGAGTGTTGACATGAGATGAAAATGACCTTCACCTGAAGTGCTCACGAGACAGAGCGTGTGTAAAAGCCAAACAATGCTGGACTGTGGGCATGGGGTTCTCGGTCTGAGAAAGCTTTTGTTCTATAAATAGTTCATTGATCATCCCCTGGAGTGATTTCCCGTCTTCCTCCATCTGGCTACTGTTACGAATCGCATTTTCATATTTATCAAAGGAGAGAATCATGAACTGGCTTGCACATTTTAAAAATCTAGTTTGAGTCCTCTCTTGGAAATGGTTTTCGGAGGACAGAGAACGGGAGACTGGGCCTTTCACCTGTGCTCAGTTCTGCAGTCCAGGCAGGCTGCACAGCCATGTCTCCTTAGCCTGGTTTCTTGGCCAATGCTCCTGCATTCAATACTCTGAGGCCTGCTAGACCCCCGCTGGTTGTCTGGAAGGACACTGGGACGACAGTGAGACTGACAGAAGGGGCTTGGTTTGTTTATATAGCAGGGTGTGGCAGGGCAGAGTATAAAGTTTGGCCTTCTGCAATCCCTTCCTTCCTCCCTCCTTCCTTCTCTCCCTTCCTTGCTCTTCTAGCCCTTAGAGGTCTTAAGTAGGAATACTCTTCAAAATGCAGACAGCTCCCAGCATGATGTCAGATGCCAGTGTTTACCAGAGGACTTGAAATGCTTGAAACCGGCTGAATCAAGCCCTGCATTCCTTCTCATAATGTAGCAGGGTGTTTTTTGTTTGTTTGTTTGTTTGTTTGTTTGTGGCTGATTTTTAAGACAGTGTCCTGTAGCTCAAGCTGGTCCCTGTCCCCCTGCCTCCACCTCCCAAGGGTTGGGATTATAGGTGTGTGCCATCACTTCCAGCTTCATTTGGCACTTCCTCACTGAGCATTTCCACAGGTCTGTCATTTGTGACTGTGTGTTCCTAGCAAGGAATTCTCTGTTTGATTGTTTCGTATGGTTAGCCTAGAAAAGCTCTGGGGTCCCTGGCAACGCTGACATTCACTGGAGGTTGGGGGCTCTGAAATTACATGTCATGTAGTTGCACGTGAGTCTGGTCATGTGAATTGGTTTCAACGACGTCATGACACAGTGAAGACCCCAGTGTAGCTCCCCTTTCATTGTTACTGTGGGGGTTAAGTGCACAAACACGAGTGACTGAAGAAACCAGCCGTTAAGGGCTAGGGAAATGGCACTGGGTAAGAGTGCTTGCTGAACAAGAATGAAGACCTGAGTTCAGATCCCTAGAACCAGGCCTGGAGCGACGACTCAGCAGTTAAGAGCACTGGCTGATCTTCCAGAGGACCCAGGTTTCCAGCACCCGCGTGGTGGCTCACAACCATCTGTGAGCTCCAGTCCCAGGGGACCCATTGCCCTCTTCTGTCATCCACAGGCACTTCATGTGTGTGGTGCGTAGACATACATGCAGACAAAACACACATGCACCGGTGAAATGAATAAGTAAGCCCCTATGGCCCACATAAGAAGCTGGCATGGCTGTGTACTCTGGAACCGTGGTGCCAGGGAGGGGCACTGGCTGCCAGCTCCAGGCTCAGTGGGAGACCCTGCCTCAAAGCACTCAGGAAGAGTGTTAGAGCAGGACACCTGGCCTCTGTGTAATCAGAAGCATGCACACATGTGTGCATGCAACACACACAGTTTTTGCAAGAGATAAACTACTTAGAGATTAAAATAGCCAATGAGCTACGGCAACAATTATTATTTTATCTGAGTTAATTCTGGGCTCCTTTTTACTGTAGCGCTTGGACACAGCAGAACCTTTTCTGCTGCCTAGCCAGCCTTGGCTTATAACGCTGCAGAATGAGAGTGAAGTGTCTCTAGAAAGTAAGTGACGGCATGATGCAAAAGAACACAGCGACGTATCTTAAAATTCCAGCTGGGTTCCTTCTTTGCCATGCAGCTTGTGCGGATCACTTCTCCTCCCCGTGACTCAGCCTCCTAACTCATCAAACGGGCACAGCGCCCATTTTCCAGGCCTGACCAGAGGCTGGGATGAGATACTATTATAATGCTCCTTGCACTGCACCAGGCACACCCTGTGTGTGAAGAAATAGCAGAGCTTGGTTAAGCCAAGTGCTGTGTCTTGTCTCTCTAAGCACTTTCAGGGAATGTCAGCCTGACCCCTCTGCACTCTCTCTCTCTCTGCCCTCAGGTCTCCAGACCACGGAAGATGCCAAGTTCTATGCCCTTTCCACCAGGTTTAAGCCATTCAGCAATGAGAATGAGACCTTGGTGGTTCAGTTTTCAGTAAAGCATGAGCAAGGCATCGATTGCGGTGGGGGCTACGTGAAGCTCTTTCCTGCCTCACTCGACCAGGATGACATGCACGCTGAGTCCCAGTATTACATCATGTTCGGTAAGCTCCCCAGAGCAGCTGCTCTCTCAGCCCCCAGGGATCTGAACAGGATTCACTGCGGTGGCTGGAAAGCCTAGACAGACCTGAAATCTGTACCTCGACGGCTCCGTGTCCCTTGTGCAGTAGGACTCTCCATAGTCCTGGAAAGAAGACAGCCCTAAACCCAACCGTTAATATAAACAGACCAGCGAGGTGGGGAAGTGCATGGTATTGGCAAGCCTATAGTGTACGGAATCACAGCCCAGGTCTCAGAAAAGGAGCAGTGCAGATCTCCCTTCCCCTCTCCTCTCCCCTCCTTTCCCCTCTCTTTCCCTCCCCTCTCCTCTCTTGTCCCCTTTTCTCCCCTTCTCTCCTCTCCCATCCTCTCCTCTTATTTCTCCTCTCCATTCCTCTCCTCCTCCCCTCTCCCCTCCCCTTCCCTCCTCTCCTGTCCTCTCCTCTCCCCTCCACTCCTGACCCTTCCTATACCCTCCCCTTCCCCTCTCCTCCCCACCTGCCCTCCCATTTCCCCAGCTAGTCTTCCTTTTTCAAATCCTCCTCTTCAGCTTTATCTTCCCCCTTTAAAATCCACATCCTCTTTTTTCTTAAATCACACACACATGCACACACACACACACACACACACACACATACATACATACACACATGCACGCACACAACTACCTTACAAGGTCTCACTCTGTAGTTCTAAACTCACTATGTACCTCCGATTGGATTTAGACCCCAATGATCCTCCTGCTTCAGACTCCTGAGTCCCAAATGCTGGGATCATGGGTGCAAGACCCCACACCTCCTTCCAGACTTCCTAAGTGCCGTGTAACACTTGGGATGTGTAAAGTGTGTCTGCTCCAGCAATTTTGTATTTTCTTTGGCATCTATGCCATGTGTCACTGTCTCCATTTTGCAGACAAGGAAACAGAGGCAAGAAATTTGCTTGAGGGAAGTAGAAAGGCAGAATTTGAGTCTGTTTGTCTACAAAGCCTTTATCTTCTTCCTAAGGGGAGCTGACTAACTTTTTAAAGAGCAGAATGAAATCCGTGCACTTAAAAAGTATTGAGCCAAGCTGGAGATATGGCTCAACGGTGAAGAGCGCTGGCTGCCTGTCAAGAGGACCCAGGTTTGGCCCCAGACCCACGTGGTGGCTCACAGCCATCTCCAGCTGCCTCTTCTGGCCTCCACTGGTACCAGGCATATAAGTGGTACATAGACATGTATGCAGACAAGACACCCACACTCATAAAATACACAAAATGAAATGTAATTGAGAAAGGGTATTGAGCTAATTGTGATGCTACATGCCAGTTCTCAGGCAGAAGCAGCAAGATTGCTGGGAATTCGAGGCCAGCCTTGTCCACAGACCCCCTGGACATTCCTTCCACAGTTCGTGACCTGTACATCCACAGCTCCTGCCAGCCAGCCCACCCTCTACCCCTTCCCCAACCTTCTCCCTAATGTTCCACAGACTCCCCCTCTCTAAGCTGTGAGCTCCTGGAGATTTACCCCAGGACCTAGCACCAAGCATGACCCCCGAATGCCCATGTTGATATGGGGTGCTGGAGTAAGCCCCGGGGACATCATCGTTCATTTGGTTGGTGAGACAGCCAAGGCTACAGAGCGTCTTTTAAAAGTTCTGGGGAAAAAGTATTGATGGGGTGCTATGAGATCATAAGAGACAGCATGATTCAGTACAACTGCGGGCTTTGGGGAGGAGGTATTGATTATTCTTTAAAGCGGAGTGTGATTTTAACAGGAGGAGGGGGGCATGTAGTGAGGGCAGGGTGACCAGCATGTGCAAAAGCTCAGACATGACACTCAACTGCACGGTAAAGAAGTGGGGAGGAGACCAATGTGGGCAGAGGGCAGTGGAAATGCCTCTGTGCATTTGCTGTGAGTGTGTGTGTGCTGTGTGTGACTGTGTCTCACACTTGACGGCTGAAAGGCTGAGAAGATCTTTTGTGAGTTGTGAGAGGAGAGCGATAAGGAGAGTCTCGGAACTCTGGGCTCCCCAGCTGTGACCCACAGTTCTCACTAGAACTGTCAGAGGTGAAAGGGGCCGCAGGCTCGTTACTGGATGGGCGTGTCTTTGCATCCCAGCAAGGCATCTGTCTCAGCAGCTCTAGACTTGGGCAAGCTGCTGGGTTTTTCTGAGCCACACCCGTCTGCAGTGAGACGGTGTTGCTGACTTGTCAGTGAGATGCTGATGCTGCTTGGTCAGAATTAAGTCATGTGCTAGCCACCCCTGGCTTAAGAGGAGTTTAAGGGGAGCTGGTTTGGTCAGTGGGAAGATTAGAGAAAGAGTGAGCTGTCTGCTTCTCTGCCTGCTCCCAGACTCTCTCCTCGGGACCTGGTACTCTCTCACCCCTCCCCTCCCTTTCCCTGCTGCTGTCCACAGGCAGCACTGTACCTTCTCTCTCAAAGACCTGCCTCTCCCTTTGGGGGAAAAATGTCATTCATTAAAACCTTCTCATATAATTCCGACTTTGAGTGTGGCACCTGTCTCTGGGAGCACAGAGTGGTTGGTAGGGCTGCATCTGCCTCGGGTCTTGGCCTCAGACTGGGCACACCGCCTGAGAGTGATGTGGGTGTAATTTTCAGGCCCAGACATCTGTGGCTTTGGCAACAACAGACTACAGGTCATCCTCTATCACCAAGGGAAATACCATGAGAACAACAAGACCCTCAAGTGCAGGGTGAGTATGTGGCTTCGTCCTCAGCCTCCAGCAGGCGAGTTCATTTCTGAAATCTGACTTATTTTTATATGTGTGGTTAGTTTTGCATGTGTTTGCCTGTGTGCCACTCATGTGCCTGGTACCCACGGGGATCAGAATAGGATGTCAGATGCCCTATACCAGAGTCTCAGGTTGCTGTGAGCCTCCGTGGGGGTGCTGAGACTTGAACCCGGGTCCTCTGGAGGAGCAGCCAGTGCTCTAAACTGCTGAGCCATCTCTCCAGCCCTGAGGGGAAAAATTTATATGTTATCTCGTTTTTTTTCCTTATAAAACTCTACCGATTAAATGTTATCATGTCCATTTTACAGGTTAAGTAGAGCTAAGAAGTTCATGAGCAAACAGCAGACCAAAAAAAAAAAAAAACTGGGGTGCAATGTAGCATAATGCCTGGAGTGGCACAGTCACTCACTGCTGCCTGTCAGGGTGGAGCCAGGGGTGCCGGGCTTAGATGAGACAGCGGGTCAGCTTACCTCCGCAGCCTAAAGCTAGACGCATGGACGTTCGCCAGAGGACAGCAGGTATGTTCAATCAGTCACCCTACCAAGCGCTATTAACCAAGTGCTAGTTCTGCCTTGGGCCTTGAGCACGGCATAGATTCAGCCAGACTCACAGGACTCACAGGGGAGTGATCTGTGTCCTTTGAAGGCTGAGGTGAAAGGGCTGTGTGTTTAAGGCCAACCTGGGCAATTTCGCAAGATCTAGGAAAAAAAAATCACAATGGAGTAAAGAGTGGAGGCAAAGGAAAGTGACTGGCTACATGACAGAGAGACAGGGACCCCCTCCTCAACCTGGAGACGTAGGCGGGGAATGCCTCCTGGGGAGTTTCCCCTTGTAGCTTTAGTAAGTGAGTGTGACAGTTTTGTGGAGAGATGAATCCCTGGGTGAGGAGACCTCAGGAGAAAAGTCAAGAAGACTCCAGATACCAAGGCCCAGTCTGAGTAAGGCTGAGGGACTGGGGAGACCCCAAGAGTGAGGCCCCAGGAGTGTGTTGGCGCCACATCGGTATGCTCAGAATCCCTGCAGGAACATTAACTAGAAGCAGGGGAGAGGGAAGGTGCTGAAGTGTGTGGACGCTCAGGAGGAGGCATCAGGAAAGTGGGATCTACAGTATCCCCGTGTGGAGCTGAACTGCTGCCCGTTCCCCTCCTAGATTAATAAGGACACTCACCTGTACACCCTGATCATCCGCCCGAACGCCACGTACGAGGTGAAAATCGACAACGAGAAGGTGACGAGCGGAACGCTGGAAGAAGACTGGGACTTCCTGCCTCCCAAGAAGATTAAAGACCCCTACGCCAGGAAACCAAGGAAATGGGATGAGCGGCTACAGATAGAGGATCCTGACGATAAAAAACCTGAGGTCAGAGGGCGTTCGGCTGGCAGGCTAACCCCGGGGAGGAGGAGCCTCGGACATAAAAGCAGATGACTAAAGTCAAGTGTCTGGGCGGTTGGCGCCGCGAGAAAAATGAGAGTCCAGCAGGCATGCTCAGAGCTGCAAGACTAAATAAAGGTGAAGGCTGGGTGGGAGCAAGCCGCATGCAAACCGTAGCAGCAGCTCACGTGACTGAGGGCAGGACGAAGGCAGAGACAGGGATAATACCCACCTGAAGTGAGCTGGTATACCCAGAGGTCCTTAATGACCCTTTCTCTCCCGCGCTGAGCAGGAGGGCAGGGTGGGTAGGGAACCAACTCCTGCTGTCTCTGTTCGGGTCCAACGTTCCCTCCCAGGTCGTGTTTCTATCGTCACGAAGGAACATTGTGTTTTAGGACTGGGAGGACTCTGAGTTCATACCAGACCCGGAAGCCAAGAAGCCGGATGACTGGGATGAGGCGATGGACGGGGTGTGGGAAGGGCCGCTGATACGGAACGCCAAGTACAAGGTGAGGAGCCAGCCTCTCTTTCCAGCGAGACTTCATAAAGTGAGATCACCTGGGAGAGGTGTAAATTCTGAGTCATAAAATAAAATTTGTAGCCTGCAGGCTTGTAATCCTAGCCTTCAGGAGGTTGAAGCAGGAGGATTGCAATTTCAGGGCCAGGCTGGGCTGCACAGCAAGACCCTGTCACAAAATAAAATAAAACAGAATGAAAAACAAAACAGAAATTCTGAGATTCCCGCTCTACACTCTGAATAGGACGGTGACCACATCACAGCCCTCTTCTCAGCTTCCTCCTGCTTGCAAGAGGAAGGTTGGTAAAGCCAGCACTAAAGAGGTGATGGTCTAGGCAGGCTTGGGCAAGGAGCTTGTCCAGAGTTGGGGAAAGCTGCCAGTTAAAGGAACATGATACACACAGGAAATGGGCTAGGCCTCAGGCGTGGGATGTCTTAAAAGCCAGCCAGAAGGGCAAAGAGCGGGCTCTCCAATAGTCCAAAGTATTTTGAGGACAGGGGGATTGCGTCTCAAGGGTCAGCTCCTGATCTCATGTCCCAAGCGAGAGCTAAAGGAATCTGGCTGACAAGTAAGTAGCCCAGCAATAAAAATGGCTGGAGCAGGATTTTATCTGGCCACAGTTTCCTGGGCTACACGGGAGAAAGAGAACAGCCCCCGGTGCCAGATATCTAGGCGATGTTCTCCAGGAAGCTGCATTTTTCTTAACTTCGTGGAGCTACCTGTTCAGAGGGAGGGCCAGGCTGGAAGAGACCCTGCCATGACATTTTACCCATAGTGGGTGGAAAGGGAACTGGAAAGAGTCTTATGCCCTGACTCAGAGAAACGGAAAGTTCTAGCAGTCTCGTGCAGAACTGTTTAGAAGTCGATGGATGCTTTCTGATTGTATGATATTAGAAGAATGGAGAATTATTACTGACGTGACCACTCTTGGTTGGCTCTCCATTTAGGGAGAATGGAAACCTCGGATCATCGACAATCCCAATTACCAGGGGGAGTGGATTCACCCAGAGATAGACAACCCCAAATACAGGCCTGACCCCACCATTTGTCACTATCACAACATCAGCGTCCTTGGCCTGGATCTTTGGCAGGTAAAGCGCTCTGGGCTCACAGCCCCTGACCGGTTGTCCTGGGAGCTGCCGAAAAGCAGAAGAAGCCCCAGCCTGGAACTTACAGACTTGAATAAATCTTGATCTTCCTAATCCTCAAACAGCTCCTTTTTAAAATGGGAAGTAATTCTATTCATCCTCAAAATCTACAAGCCAAATTTTACTTAATCTCTTCTCTGTAGCACCGAGTTAAAGACTTTGCATGCTTGTTTAACTTTTTGTCGCGTATCTATTTCTCAGCATCGAAAGGCTCAGAAAAGTTGAAAAATTTTCCTGAAGAGATGCATCTGGTGAAGTAAGCAGAGAACTTGGGCCCAAGTGCTAGTCTTTCTAGTGCCCGTGAGGTGAGGAGGCAGGACTTGCAGGGAGCACGTGCCGTATCACTGAGCTCTGCCGTGCCCCCACTCCGTTTTATTAATGAGGTGTAGTTAGGGCTCAGAGGTGTAGACCGGCTCATAGCTAAAGACTTACATTCCTTTGTATCTTAATTTAAATTTTATTTTTCTGTGGTGTGTGTGTGTGTGTGTGTGTGTGTGGTACACCAGCCTGTGTGTAGGCCAGAGCTTGATACCTGCCTGTTCTCTCTCAACCATTTGTCCATCTTACTTGCTGAGACTGGGTTCCTCACCAAGCCTGGATCTTGCTGTTTTGCCCAGGCTGGCTGTCCAGTGAGTCCGCCTGTCCCACGGGGTTGGGACTACAGGCCTGGGCCGTGATGCCTGCCTTTGCGTAGATGCTGGGGACCCAAACTCAGGTCCACACAAACACTTCTCCCGCTGCCGTCGCTCGAGCCCCCACCCTTCCCACTTTATGATCCAAGCAGCCTCGCACAGAAACCTCCAGTGAATTCACTTGGTAAAACATCTTTAGAACTTTGTGTTTCACAATCAAACGCAGCTCTTTTTCACATGTTCTTTTCTCTTGATTATGAGAACACTGCAGCGGAAGTGCGCTTTCTTCCATCCGAATTTTGCAGATAAAAACTTGTAAGCACAGATGGGAGATGAGTAGATCAAAGTCTGCATACGACCAAGCGTTAGGACGCAGGGCTGCCGCTGCCATAATCCGGGAGTTTGTGTAAGGTGGAGAGGGAAGCAGAGGTCACTGGAGAAAGCAAGAGCACTCTCTTCCGTGCAGAAGATGCGCAAGCCAGCACATGGGCAGTTTCCTAAGCGGGATTCCAGACAACTCAGGAGAAAAAAATCCAAAAGGTCAGAAAACATCTCACAGCTGCAAAAGGAATTTTACAAGCCGACTGAAGACATGACTTAGAGCAAATTGAAAATTCTGCTCTTCCATGTCCATTTGTCATTTGTTTTTCTGCTGGAAGCAGTGTTAATGGAATGATGTGAGCCAAGTAAAAAAGGCTTTCTTATTAAAAACAAAAAATGCAATATATATGCCTTTGGCCGCAAAAGAATAAGACAGAGCTTTATAAAGTATAGAGGAAAGACACACAAGCCCTCATACTGCAGAACTTTTTCTTGGTCACACAGCTGTTTGAGTAAAATGAACACTGATTTATTTCTTTTTGTTTTCTTTTTGGGACAGGGTCTCATTATGTAGCCCTGGCTGTCTTAGAACTCACTATATTGACCAGGCTGGCCATGAACTCACAGGGACCAACCCACCCCTGCCTCCCCAGTTCTGGGATTAAAGATGGATATCACCATGCCAAGCTTAACAATGATTTAGCCAACCTATTGGTGAAATTTAAAAAAAAAAAAGTCACAGATTGGCCAATTTTTGGTCCTTTGGAACATATCCAGTTACCGAAAAGTTAAAATAATCGCTACATTTTATTGAATGATATCCACAAGACACTGGTCTTTAGATACATGAGTTCTAATCTTCATGACACTGCCATCAGACAGTTACTATTTCCTATGATCCACATATTGTTATTGTTTTGAGATGGTTTTACTCTGTCACCCTGGCTGGCCTGGAACTCTCCAGGTAGTCCAGGCTAACCTCGACCTCACAGAGCTCTGCCTGCCGCCTGCCTCTGCCTCCTGAGTGTTGGGATCAAAGGAGTGTGCACCACTTTCATCGTCACCGTCATCGTTAATTATTACACACAGGGCCTGGTCGCTCTCACACTCACCATGTAGCGGAAGGGGACCCTGCACTCCTGAGCCTTCTGTGTTAAACCCCCACAGTCTGAGCCATCCTGCCCGCCTTCCCTGATTTCCTAAGGACAGAGTAACGAGGAGGAGTTGAGGCACTTGCCTACTGTCATTGATCTAGCCGATCTGTTCAACTTCGCGCGTTGTGCTCCTTTCTATTTTATTCCTTTGTCGTGACATAAACACTGCAGGGCTCTAACCTTTTAGTCACGAACGCTAAAACCCTGTTTCTGAGACAAGGTTCCATGTCCCTACTGCATAGAGAGTACGAAGTTAGCCCCTGGTACATGAACCCTCCCATCGGCTGGGCCTACAGGCACACCATGCCCGGCTTCTTAGGATGCAGTCTTAGGAAGGACCCTGGTTCTGTTCCCAGAACCCACATGGTGGCTCGCAACATTCTGTAACTCTAGTTCCGGGAGATTAAACACCCACTTCCAGTCTCTGAGGACTCCTTCATGCATGTGGTGAGCAGAAGCTGACACAGGCACACAAATTTACAAATAAGTAAATAAGGCAAAGCCTTTCAGTGGGTGAGTGTGTGTGTGTGCGTGTGTGTGTGTACATGTGTATTCATGCGTATATTCCCATAGTCACAGGAGAACATCAGGTGTCCTGTTCTGTCACTTTGCCTCATTCTCTTGAGCCACAGCCTCTCCCTGAACCTAGAGCCAGCAAACCCCACTGGTCCTCTGGTCTCCGCCCCAGACAGCACTGGGGCTGCACCTTCCACCCATGCTAGGGATTTGAACTCAGGTCCCCACGCTTATGCACCAATTACTCTTCCCCACCAAGCCATCTCTCCAGCCCCCTGCAATCCAGTTGTAACAATCTCACATTTTTCATTTCTGCAGGTGAAATCGGGCAGCATCTTTGACAATTTCCTTCTAACGAATGATGAGGAGTTTGCTGAAGAGGTTGGAAATATGACCTGGGGGTTAAGAAAGGTGAGCTATCCCTTCACCCTGAATTCCACATGCCTGATTCTGCCATTTCCAAAATCAGGACTCACAACCCTTGTCCCAGTTCTGGTCCCTTGGCCTTGAGAGACAAAGCACTCGCTTTCCCTGGACATCTTTGACTCTGTGCTTGTCCCTCTGAGCACTTTGCAAAAATGTATCTCACTTGGCCCCGAAGGCTACCTTGCAATATAGATAGTATTCCATTTCTCCAGTGTGGGAACAGATTCGGGGGGCTGAACTGCCCAAGGTCACGCAGGCACAGCCTGTGACTGGTTGAGTTGGAGCCTGCCTTCTCAGAGTACCATTAGAGGGAGCCACTCAGCAGTGTTTGCCAGCCCCTCCCTTCCCAGAGCTAGTCTCTGTGTGGAGTCTGGGACACCGCCTTCGGGAGGAAGACATCCAGATGTCCTGTCCCAGTGGAAGGGTCAATCCCAGTAGGTTTATAGCCAGGGCTTAGTAATTCAGCAGCAACATAGGTACCTGCACAGCGCAGACACAGAGGAGAAAACGAGAACCACAGTCCTGCCCTGCCTGCCCTGAGCTAGAGAAATGACTCCATTTGCTGTGCAAGCTTGAGGATCACAGGTCAAAGTCCCAGAACCCACAGGAAAAACAGGCACAGGTAGGCTAGGCAAGCACTCTGCCACTGAGGCGTATTCCTAGAATTCTTTTTACTTCTTATTTTCAGACAGGGGCTCACCAAATTACCCAGGCCGGCTTTAAACTTACTGCCTAGCCAAGGCTGACCTTGAACTTGTCTCCTTTGTCTTCAGCCTGCTAATAGTCGAGAGTACAGGTCCGTGGCGCCAGGCCTGACTCCCAGCAGATCTAACCGAAGCTGTCAGGCTTGGTAGCATTGGTCTTTATCCACTTGGCTGGCTTGTTGACCCAGTGCCCGGATTTAAAAGCACTTTTCCGTCTAGTCTTGTCTTGCTTTACTGTGTGTTATCATCATAATGTTGTGGTACTACAGATCTAACCGAGAGCTTTGTTCACAGTGGACAGCCATTGCACTACCGAACCACTGCACCGCTCCCCAGCCCTGTAACACTGATGGGTTGTATCCTTACACACACACACACACACACACACACACACACACATACACACACACACATTAGTTAAGAGCAAGAATGTTTTAGATAGACTGCTTAGGGTCAAATCCAGGCTCCACCCCTGACTAGCTCTATGAAGTTGGTCAATTTATTTAACCTTTTCTCTCAGTTGGGAATAATGATAGCAAGTATCTTTTAAGCCCCTGATATCTTGTATGTGTTCAATACATGCTACACCATACATGTACTTGACAGATACTTGGTGAGAGCCGGTTTGCCATGGCGGTTGTTGGGGACATAGCAATGAAATAAAGTTGGGACGTCTCTGTCTTCATAGGGCTTATATTCAGTATAGAGAAAACAAAACGTAAAGTCCGTACGAGCTGGGCATGCTAACACAATCCTACAATCCTATAATGCCTACAATCCCAACAGGGGGAGGCAGAGGCAGGTGGATTTCTGTGAGTCTGAGCCCAGCCTGGTCTACAGAGTGAGTTCCAGGACAGCCAGGGCTCTGTCTCAAAAAAATGAAGGAAAAAAAAAAAAGAAAGAAAGAAAGCATTCAAGGCCATTCTGGGCTATATAGCAAAACCCGGCCTCAGGAACAAAATAAACAAATGAATGAATTAGAGAAAAGTCCAAACGCTGGATGGCTTACGTAGAAAGTGGGATGCATAACGTTACGATCTCTGTGACGAATTCAAATACCACACAAATGTTGTTTTGCCTGTGGTGAGCAGTGACACAGACATCTAATAATAGACGATGAATCGATTAATTTTCTTTTAGTAATTGACTTTTAAAATACTTTGATTCTTAAGCATTGTTATCATGTTTACTTAGTGTGTGAATACATGCACATGCCACAGAATGTGTGTGGTTCTCCCTCATTACGTGAGCCCCACAGGGATGAAACTCAGGTCGTCAGGTTTGGCATCAAATACCTTTCCTTAGTCCTCTTGCCAGCCCACTTTATATTCTAAAGTTATTTTTACTTTAGTTTTTATTTCATTTTACGTTTTTCATTTTGAGACAGGGTCCTAGGTTAGCCCAGGCCAAGCTTCAATTCCTTGTCTAGCAGAGGATGACCCTGAACTCCTGATCCTGCCTCCATCTCCCAGGTGCTAGGATTACAGGTATACAACAGTAAGCTTGGCTTCAAATCTATTTTATTTACAAAGGAACCATACATCAACACCCAGACACAGATTTCTCCCCTCCCCAGAGGTACTGAAATTTAGATGTAAAGGAACACCATCCTGGGAATCTTGAAGCCAATGGGAAGACAACAGATGTTTCTAAAATGGGCTCTCTGTTTATGTCATCTGTGAAACTTTGAAATCCCACATTTCTAAACAGGATATAGAACAGCAGTGGAGAGAGCTGTATGAAGAAATGGAGAAAAAGAAGGAGGCGGAAGAGGCCAAGAAGAAGAGGGAGAAGGAGCGAGCCAGGGAAGAGGATGTGTGGGGGCTGGATGAGGAGGAGGAGGAGGAGGAGGATGGAGAGGAGTCCGACGAAGCAGATGAAAAGCCCAAGCAGAAGTACAGCGCCGGGAGGACAGCTCTGGGCAAAGAGGAAGCCCACTTTGATCAGAAGGACGAACTGTAAACGCGGAGAGAGTAACTGTTCAAGGAAGCCGGAGACAGTGCTCATAAAGGGAACTGGCCATAAGTTAGCAGATTACGGGAAATAAAATGCCTCGCTCTTCTCCGATAAACTTTGGATTTATATTTTCACACCCCCTCCCCACTCCTTTAAAGAAAAAGTAGTTAAAAGTACTATCATTGTTACGGTGTTTATGAAATGAACTGTTGGCAGGCAAGCTTCTGTTTACACTTGGTTCTCACTCTCAGGCGCCCTGTGCGCCTGGGTTTTCCTTCTGTTTAAGTGTACGCGTTTCTTAAATCTACTGTGCAGCGCTGACGGTTGTACCCAGGGTTTCCTCTTCTGGGTGTCCTGACTGAGCCCTAAAACCAAAATCAGAACAGCCTCAGAACGCTGAAAAATACTTCCTGGAAGTCACTTTGCCTGCTGTTCATGACCTAATGTTTAAATGACTGTCCCTTGCTGGCAGGTTTGCTGTCTTGTTTCTATCTTTTTTGTTCCACCTGCTCTTAGCACCATTATCTCTTGCATTCTTGTAGTTCTTTTCGGATGAGAAAGCATTTTCCCAAAGCGTGCCTACAATGCACCCATTCAGTCTGACAGTGCTCACTGCAAAGGTCATTGCAATCTTCATGTTACAGACACAGAAACTTGTTGAGGGTCAGACAGTAAGGGACCGGCCAGCATCTAAACGTGTTTGTCTGGTGGAAAAGCTTATCCTTCTACCGCACCAGGCTATTTGAAGGAATATTTATTACTATTGAATACAGACAGTAGCCAGCCTGTTACATGGAAGAAATGTCCTTTTGGGTGTCTGTGTGTCTCTATTAAAATTGTTTAATCCAAATTTAAGGAGCCAGTAAACCTAACATAGGGCTACAAACATGAATCAAGGTGCTTACTAAATATCTTAGAAGAATGAACTCCCAGCACTTGGGAGGTAGAGGCAGGAGGATCAGGAGTTCAGTAGCACCCTCCACTACATAGTGAGCTCAAGGCCAGCCTAGACTAAGACCCTGTCTCAAAAAACAACCAAAAGCCAACCAAACAACCAAGAAAGGAACTCCCTCTGTTTATGCCTGCGGGTTTCAGAGACAGCTTCATGAAGAGAGTAACTTTTGAGCCAACTATTGAAGAATGTATGAAAGCATAGAACAGATTTGGAGTCAAAGAACAAGGAGCCTGGACAACAGGAAGTGGAATCATAAGATCAGTGAGAGCAGCAGGAAGTTCTTCCTTCCTCCCTGGGAGCTGGGCCCTAGTCTGTTCTGTTTTTTGTTTTTAGAAAAACTAAACAGTTAGTTTTTAAGAGAGTATCTTTTATTTATTTGACATTTTTATAATATACAACACACCTGACCCCCCCCTTTGAGACGGGGTCCCCATGGTCTCACCATGTTATGCTGACTGGCAGAGAATTTACTCTGAAAGCATAGGCTGGCTGTGAACTTTCTCCTACCTCAGCCTCTGAGGGCTGGAATTGCAGGCAGGCAAAAACTGCCCAGCTCCTAATGGTGGGTTCGGACTTTTAAAGTATTCTAGATGAGGAGCAAGTAAGATGGGTAAAGGAGCAAGCCTTCAAGACCCGAGTTTCATCTCTGAGTTTTCCCTAGTAGGAGAGAACCAAGTCTGTAAGTTGCCCTGTGACAACACACATGCAGTGTGTGTTCATACAAGAACTGATAAACATGAAACAATTAAGCGGCAGTTGGGTGTGGAAAGAAAGATTAGCACGCTGCCAGCCCAGGGACTACAGAAGAAGTTTCCCAGCCAGGCGGGGTGGCCAAGGCACGCCATCCCACAAAAGGCAAAGTTTCAAAACAACGGCAAGTTTGAAAACATCACACATGAGCTACTAAGGGTCTCTGGGCGCTGCCTGATACTGAGATGTTCCGTTAGAGACAGTGGCCCCAGGCCAGAAAAGAGCTGAGGTGAGCTTCATGCAGCTAGTTCATGGCGCGGTTTTCTCTCTTCCACGGAAGGGGTCAGGAGAGCACCCCGTGCCCTCTTGGCATCGAGGAGCTCATGGTACTTTTTTGTGAGTGGTGATAATGGGGGGAGACTCAGAACAATCTTGGTCTCCAGACTGCCAGTGAGCGTCAGGGTGATGTAGAACCAAGGGGCGGTCTCGGAGGCCTCAACACTCTAAAGGGGGAGTTCTCTACCACTGCCATCTGCCTATAGCTTAAGTCTCATCAGGACTACCTCTTCCTCCATGGCTTGGCAAGGCCTTATCGCCAGGGCTGAGTGATCAGAGAGCAGTCAACTGAGTTCATGATAGAGGCAGCCCCTGCTCCCCTCACTCACAGATCCACATGGAGCCTGAGCTGCCAATTTGCCACATCTGAGCAGGGGGTCTAGGTCCTCTCCATGCATGGTCCTCTGTTGGTACATCAGTCTCTACAGCCTCCCCATGGGCTCAAATCTTTTAGTTTTGTTGGTCTCCTTGTGGGGCTCCTGTCCCTTCCATGTCCCTCTATTCCCTTTCTTCCTCCATAAGATTCCCTGCACTCTGCCCAAAGTTTGGCCCTGAGTCTCAGCATCTGCTTTGATCCCCTGTTGGGTGGAGCCTTTCAGAGGACCCTGTATAATAGGCCTCCATCCTGTTTCCTTTCTTCCACCGCTTCTGGTGTTTATCCTGCTTGACATTCTGAATGAGATTTAAGCATCCTCCCTAGGGTCCTCCTTAGTGTTTAGCTTCTTTAGGTTTGTAGATGGCTGTCCTATATTATATGGCTAAGATACCACTTATAACTGAGTGTATACCATGCCTGTCTTTCTGTTTCTGAGTTACCTCACTCAGGATGATATCTTCTAGTTCCATCCATTTGCCCACAAATTTCATGATTTCCTTGTTTTTAATAGCTGAGTAGTATTCCATTGTGTAGATGTAACACAATTTCTGTATCTATTCTTCAATTGAGGAGCATCTGGGTTGTTTCCAGTTTCTGGCTATTACAAATAAAGCTGCTAGGAACATAGTTGAACAAATGTCCTTCTTGAATGGTGGGGCATCTTTTGGATATATGCCCAGGAGTGGTATAGCTGGATCTTGAGATAGAGCTATTCCCAATTTTCTGAGAAAGCGCCAGATTGATTTTCAAAGTGGTTGTACAAGTTTGCACTCCCACCAGCAATGGAGGAGGGTTCCCCTTTCTCCACATCCTCTTTAGCATGTGTTGTCACTTGAGGTTTTGATCTTAGACATTCCGATGGGTATAAGATGGAATCTCAGCGTTGTTTTGATTTGCATTTCCCTGATGACTAAGGACTTTTGAGCATTTTAAAAAGTGTTTCTCTGCCATTCTATATTCCTCTGTTGAGAATTTTCTGCTTAGCTCTGTACCCCATTTTTTAAATTGGATTATTCGGTTTGTTGGTGTCTAATTTCTAAACCCACACACATTTGGACACCTAATTTTTGACAAGAATGCCAAAACCATACAATGGAAAAAATACAGCATCTTCAACAAATGGTGCTGGTCTAACTGGATGTCTACATGTAGAAAAATGCAAATAGACCCATATTTATCACCCTGCACAAAATTAAAGTCCAAGTGGATCAAAGAGCTCAACATAAAACCAGACACACTAAATCTGTTGGAAGAAAAAGTGGGGAAGAGCCTTTGAACTCATTGGCACAGGAGACAACTTCCTGAACAGAATACCAATAGTTCAGGCTTTAAGAGCAACAATCACTAAATGGGACCTCATGAAACCGAAAAGCTTCTGTAAAGCAAAGGACACTGTCACCAGAACAAAACGACAGCCTACAGACTGGGAAAGGATCTTCACCAACCCGACGTCCCATAGAGGGCTAATATCCAGTATATTTGGTTACTTCTAATGAGAAAAGTGAAAAATGATGTGTCCAAAGATACCTAAAGTTAGAAAGTGTGACAGTGCAGAATTAGTCTTGTCCAGGGCCAACTCTTCATAGAGCCCCCTTTCCTGACTGACTGGACCTTGTACAGAGAGCTGAGCTTTCCCAACACGGTGGGCTCTGTTTGGCTGTCGGTAGGGCAAGCTGATAGCTGTTTTCCTCCTCTGTGCAGAAGACAGTGTGCCTTAGGCTGGGGAGACATCTTCCAAAAAGAAGAAAGAAATTAGATTGCTGCTTCTAAGCTGTAAAGTAAGCTGTAAAATAAAAAATCCTATAAATTGCTACAATGACAAAGCCGTTACAAAATAAATGCGTGTATCACAGAATGCTTTTTAAAGTTAGTTTGTTTTTAATATATCTAGTTATTTATCTGCATGTATGCTTGTTTACCACTTGCGTGCCCGGTAGGGCAGAGGCCAGAATAGGACATCAGATTACCCTGGACCCAGAGTTACAGGTTGTTATGAGCCGCCATTTGGGTGCTGGGAATTGAATCAGGGTCCTCTGGAAAAACAGCTAGTGCTCCTGGGCTCATACCACGCTTTTAAAAGACATTTTGTGTTGTGTTTGTGTCCCTAAACGCTTCCCAAACGTACCGGGCCTTGAGCCCAGCTGGCATCTCCGGGAAGAGGCAGAAGCAAGTGTGTACGAAAACCACGTGGCGACAGAGAGGTGGCAGGGGAGGAGGCAGCCTTGCACAGAGCAGCCCTCTGTTTCAGCACCAGGCAGGCAGGGAGACTCAGGCTCGGCGGGAGGCGTGGCCGGAAGGGAAGGGGCGCCCTGGTCCCCTTCCTGCCCCATGAACCCGGCCCAGCATCCTCTGTGTACACAAGTGTTCCTCTTCTGTGCACTTCAGTTTGCCTTCCAAGCCACCAATTGTCTTCTCAGTTTACTTAACCACCTCTCAGCAAACTGCAGGTATCTGCTTCTCGCTGAGCTTATCGCAGAATCCTCATCTATTCCTCATCCCTGCCCTCAAGCCCTTCCGGTTCAGTCCTGCTTATCTCTCCCTAGGCAGAGGGCTCACCAGTTCAAGCTGGTTCCTCCACTCCTTCAGTCATCAGTTTAGGAGCCTCCTCTTCACACTCCCTATCTGCCTTCTACTCGTTAACGTTTAGACAGTATTTCACTAGGTAGCCCTGGCTGGCCTGGAACTCACAGAGACTCTGCTGGGGTTAACAGTGTGTGTCCCCACGCCGCCATCTCTGCTTCTGTGAGTCAGATTTCTGTCACTTTGGGGCCGGTTTTCAATAACCTTTACACTCTTCTCACGGTCCTCGGCATCGTTTTCTGCTTCCGCAGCCTGGATCCTGCAGTGCAAGCCTCTCCGGCCTGGCTGCCCTTCTCTGTCCACTTCCCTCTTGGAGGCCTTCCACCGTCCGCTGTGGAGCTGGGGTCCTGTACTCTACCCCGCCCCACCCCCATCCAGCAGCTTCACCCTGGTTCTCGCCTGAGCTAGGGTGTCACAGGGGCTTTTCTTCTGAACACCAGCGCTCTCCAGATGACTGAAAACATATACATCTGGTTACATGTTTCAAAATAATTATTTTCAGAAACATACGTGTTTCACATAAAGCCTTTGGGATTATGTATGTGTTAGGGAGGACAGCCCAAGGTTCTGGTTTCCCGCACCCTAGAGACAGTTATGCAGTATTTATTGTATTGCCTCTAGGTGTTGTGCTCATTTGTTGATTGATTGGTTTGACTTTGTACATGATACGTTACCATCTTTGGTCCCAGACAATGGCGGTGAAATTTAGTCTTTGGCTTTTTCCTGCTTTCTCACGATGCGAACTAAATTTTGTTTAATATGTTTTTGTTTCTATATATTCTTTAAAAATATGATTTTTGTTTTGTGTGAATATTTTTACTTATGTGACATTTAGGTTTCGTTTTGTTATTTTAGATCTTTTCTCTGATCGCTGTTTTGTGAGGGTCTTCAATTTTTAAAAATTTATTATGGTTTTATGTGTGGGTACATGTTGGAGGGGCATGTCACGGCATGTGTGTGATTCCCAGCACCCACAACTGTCACAACTGAGTATGTAAGACACTCATACAGATACATAAAAAAGAAATAAGTCTTGCCAGATGTAGTGGTGCACGCCTTTAATCCCAGCACTCCAGAGGCAGAGGCAGGTGGATCTCTGTGAGTCAGAGGTCACCCTGGTCTGCATAGTGAGTTCCAGG
This sequence comes from Meriones unguiculatus, assembly GCF_030254825.1. Taxonomy (NCBI): domain Eukaryota; kingdom Metazoa; phylum Chordata; class Mammalia; order Rodentia; family Muridae; genus Meriones; species Meriones unguiculatus. The sequence goes on from NC_083360.1 coordinate 87,207,000, forward strand.
ACAGCCAGGACTATGCAGAGAGACTCTATTTCAAAAACAAAACAAAATCCCCAAATAAATAAGTAAGTCTTTAAAAAGAACATTCAGTTCTACTATTGTGAGAGTAGCAGACATCCTGAAACAAAAGACAGGTTGAAAAGAGGGGAAAAAGATTTTTTAAACTGAGGATTTATATTATTTAAAAGATTGAAGCAGAAAGATTAGGAATTCAAAGCCAGTCTGGACTCTATTCCAAAACACAGATAGATAGATAGATAGATAGATAGATAGATAGATAGATAGATAGATAGATAGAAGATCATTCTGAAATGGAGGATCAAAAACTGAGAGGAAACTATTTTTGCCCTTCAGCTCAGTGAGCGCTGGGCAATCAAGAAGAACCGTGGCTGAACAGAGGGTAATAGATCAAGAGGGGCAGCTTGGCCCTGCCCATCTGTTCAGATTCTGCTCGGCTTCTCAGTGTGGGTGGAATGAGATGTTTAATGTCTCACCATCAGACAAGTTGTCCTTTACAGAAAGGAAGGGGAAAGTTAGGCTAATATTTCTAGTTCCTATGACCCAACTTGGGAAACTGAAATTCTTACTTCAGTGACTAACTTCAAGGGAGAAAGAGATGGGAGAGAGGAAGGTACAAGAGGTCAGAGAGAAATTTGCATCCTGGGCTCTTCCAGTGTCCTCCAGTTCGGATTACTTGGCACACCAAAACACTATACTTGGTTGTACTGCTTCACAAGCCCCAAAACACACACTTACAATAGCCCCTCTCCTCCTCATTATTATTATTACTACTACTGTATTTTTGGGGTAAGGTCTCACTCTGTAGCCCAGGCTGGCTTCCATCCAGAGCTCTTAGGTCAGAGCCCAGATAACTTGTTAGTAATTTCTCCAAGCTCTCGGAGCTGGAAGTTTGATCCAACGCTCTACAATGGAGCCTCAGTTCCTTCACTACCTTTCGTTAGATGTCCAGGGACTCACAGCGCCTTTGCCTGAAAAATGGAGGCTGTAAGGACTCCATTTTGGCCTTGTGGTAATATTAAATAAGATCACTGACATAAAGCCTTAGCCTAGGAAAAGATCTCAAGCTCAAATATAAATTCAGATTTCGTTTTTTAAAATAAATTTTTGTCATGAAATTTTTATAAGTAATAAAAAATAATTATTATAAAATGTTATTTTGTGCTTATGAGTGTTTTGCCTGCATTATGTTTTTGCACCACATTCATACCTAGTACCTGTGGAGCCCAGAAGAAGGTCATGTATCCCCTGGAACCGGAGTTATAGATGGCTGTGAGCCACCTCGTGGGTGCGGAGAATCAAACTTGGGTTCGGAGAATCAAACTTGGGTTCTCCAGAAGATCAGCCCATACTATAAGCCTCTAAGCCATCTCTCCAGCCCCAGTTCAAATTTCTTTATTGAACATATACTATTTGGGTCACATACTTGTGACCTCAGTACATGAGAATCAGAGGCAGGAGGATCAGAAGTTCATGGTCAGTCCTGAGTGCTTGAGGCCCTATCTGAAAATACCAGTGCTGAACAATAAAACAGTAAGAGCCACGGCCTTCCTTTCCTTGGAGAATAACTGTTGTTGGCCCTAATGCCTGCAGAGTCCGGAAGGAAGGTCTGCCAGCAGGCTCCCGTAAGAGACTTCGTGTTCCTTATTGTCCACTGGAGTTGATAGCTGCCGCTTCTCACCGAGGAAGGGTTTAGATTCAGGCTCAACTGAACACAGAGTGCCCTTCGGGGTTTCCTGCATAGCAAGAAGCCATTAGCAGCTAGGGACACCACAGATTCCGTAAAGACAGGGAGATGGAGAGCAAGAAAGAAACTGATTTGATGTATGTTAACAAAGCCCATCAGGAGAAGGCAGACCCGTCAGATAGCAGGTGCTTGCCTGGCACACGTGAAACCCTCAGGAATGGAGAGAGAGAGAGAGAGAGAGAAAAGGGAGACAGGGGCAGGCGGAGCTCTGTGGGTTCAAGGCCAGCCTGGCCTACAGCTTCAGGGATCAAAAGTTAAGATACCAGCACGGCCATTTATTAGACCTTAAACTTTGTTCTCGTGACCTCGTTTTTAAATTTCAGTGTCCATTATGTGTTGAGTGGGGGTTTATAATGTTATCTGGTGCACACAGATGTGAGGTCGAGCTTAGAGATCACATGAAACCGACTCACTGGCACAGGATCCCTGCTCCATAGATGCCTACTCAAGCCAGATGCAGTAATGCTGTAATGCTGCCTCCAACGAGCTTCCATCGCAGCTGCACACCTCTAAGCGGCTCACTGTACATCCAGAAATCTAGTGGGGGTTCTTGTGTGTGTGCGGGCGTGCATGTGTGTGCGTGTGTGTGTGTGTGTGTGACCTTGAGCCCAGTCACACAGGGATTGCAGGGATGGGCTATTATTCTTTTATCCTTCGTTACTATTTTCATCTGTTTAAAGGAAATCTTTACCTCCCTCGGTTGCTGGAGGAACAGGCGCAGATTTTGGCACGCACCTTGCACTTTAGAAACACTGTGTACGTGCGTGAGGCTACGATTTGTGTTTACTAGTCTTCTGGGGAGTGAAATGGACTCCGAGGGGGACTGAGTCCTGCCTCAGAGTTCGGCTTTTGGGGAACGTAGGTCATTAAGTTGCTGCTGCTCCAACCGCTACTCAAACCTCAGTCCCTGAGCCTGCAGAGTTTTTGTGAAAGTGTGAAAAGAGGTGCTCTGCTGACCATCCCCACCCCCACCCTGCCAGAACACAGCGGCCTGACTGGGGCTGGGAATACGACCCACAGGCAAGCACCCAGTGGGGTTGCCAGTGACCTACAAATGCAGCTTGGCGTCTTGAAAATGAGTTGGGCAAATCTCTCTCTCTCTCTGGAATCCATCTCTGGAATCCAAATCAGGAAACATGAAATGACTCAGGCCATTAACAGCAATAAAAACCAGGGCTAACAGTATGCAAACAGAGGGGCTGGGAGGTGGAGGAGGATATGCTCGGGAAGAGATAGAATCTAGGCTCTGACAGACTCAAGTGGTCAGTGTGCAAAATTGTGATTAAACAGAAGCTACAAAAGACACTTTGTTTATGCAACAAATACTAGCGTTCCTCCAGAAACAACAAATGTGTTGGCCTCTTATGAGAGCATGAGAGTGACTCAGACACAGCATTTGTCTCCCAGCACACTTAATTTTGGTGAGGGAAGAGAAACAAGTCGGGAAACGAATGATTGCAACTTGCTAAGGGCTAAGGAGAAAATAAACACAGGATGGAGGCAGCCTGGGAGGGAGGGACCTCACTAAGAGACAGTGCAGAGGGCTGGTGACCTGGCTCAGCAAACGTGCCACCCAGCCAGAAGCCTTGTAGGGAAGGAGAGAAGCAGCTCCCTAGAGTCCTCCTACCTGCAGGCTTAACTGTGGCGCTTGAGAGCCCTCTCCCCAGGACATAGATAAAAAAATTAAAAAGGAAACAGCAAAGGAGGGAAGGCCTCTGACTAGAAACTGAAATGAGGTCTGAAAGACAAGGTGGAACCAGCTGCACGGCGGTCGGGGATAGGGGTGTTTGAGAGAGAGCATGCAGCAGCTGTTGGCAGAGAAGCAGCTGGGAGGGAAAAACACACAAACACGAGCATGCACATACGCATGCATTCACACATGCACACGCAAACACACACACACACACACACACACACACACACACGGAACAAAGGAAAGGAAAAGCCAGGTGTGGAGAGTGGAGCACGTCACGCAGGGTCTTGAGGACTTTGTAAGAAGCTGAGGGTTTAGTTCAGGAGTAGCGAGACGCCGTCAAAGCATTCGAGGCTGGTCAGTGCCGTGACCCGACACGGTGTGGTAAATAATATTAAAGGGAAGGACCTGGGCCAGAGCCATGTGTCAGTGGCTAAAGATGCTTGCTGATGAAGGAGGAGGCTTGAGTTTCACCCTTGGGACCAATGTAAGAGTGGAAGAACCAGCTCCATGAAGCTGTCCTCTGACCTAAACACACACACACACACACACACATGCACACACACATGTACACACACCCATCATATATATATAATTCTTAAAGTATTGAAAAAATAAGAACTCGGTCTGGGCAGAAACCCAAGTTCTAAGTTCTACCATTTACCAAATGCACGACCTTGAATACATTTCTTAATCTTTCCATGTCCTACAAAATTGAGGTAGGTTTGAGTTTCACTTCATGGAGTTGCAGAAAATTTTTAAAAAGGAAAGAAACGAAAGGCATACTCTCTCTCCATGTACATACATATATTTTGGTTGAACCAGTTTTTATCACATACCAGATATGTAATGACTACAAGTTGCTATTTATTTATTTGTTTGCTTGCTTATTTATTTATTTATGATTTTTTTTGGGGGGGCAAGGTTTTTCTCTGCAGCCCTGGCCGTCCACCTGCCTGAGCCTCCATATGCTTATTGTGGTTACAGGGTCCCACTTTGTGGTAAGGCTGGCCTCATAATCCTCCTGCCTCAGCCTCATGAGTTTGAGGGAATACGGGTGCACACCTCCATGCTGGTTAAGCACGCACTGTGTTCTTTAAGTCTTTGTAGCTGTTATTCAGAGAATGAGTGTGTGGGAAGTGAAAAGGAGGAGTCCCTGAGGTGGGGCCAGTTATGCGGAGAATGAGCATTCGGAAATTATGTGGAGCGAAGTGCTAGCATGGAGGCAGTCAGGAAGGTCTAGCTGGACATGCTTTGGTGATTTTTGCAGGTAGGTTGGGTATTGTAGCTGAGGAAAATGGAGGAATAAAGAGCAACTTCCAGGGAGGTGAATGGCTGATATTTGCTTCTGAAAGGGATCCTGAGACAAGCAAGTGTGGCAGAGAAATAGGCGTGTTAAACTTGGGCGTCCGTGAGATGTCTAGGAGGCATCCATGTGGATGTCAACACAGTTGGAAACCAGGAAAGTCTGGGACCAAGGTATGAATTTTAAAGTTACTAGCAAATCAGCATTTTTTTTTCACTTGAGAGACTTAATTTTTATTTTTCAATTTTTCATAAATATATACAAGCTATTTTAATCATATTCAATTCACATTCCTCCCTCCAACTGCATTTAAAAACAGAAGCCGTTTAGACCACCTGGAAGAGTTAACACAGGGAAGTGAAGGCAGCCATGAAGAGGCCAGAGGAATTACAGATGTTAGGGTAGGGGACTAGAAAAGGGGAAGAAGAAGAAACTGTGAAAGAAGGGAAAGTGAGAGGCAGCCGTTGTCAGAGGCAAGAGTGGTGAGTGTTTTAGGAAAATCTGAGCGGCCCGTTGATGCAGCAAGGGAGCCAAAGAGGCAAGAATCTGGGTCACTGAGGAGTAGGCTCTTTCAGGGAGGGCCGAGAAAGAACCACGTGTTAACAGGCACCTCATGTGTGGCCCGCATTATTAGTGAGATGTTTGCTTCACCACCTTTTCCCCACCACAGCAGACTGAGACCCTGAAACCTTGGGCCAAAATAAATTGTTTCACCCTTAAAAACCAACCAACTAACCAACCAACCAACAAACAAGGCTGTGAGGCTGTGAGGCTGCTCAGTGTGCAAAGCTGCTTGTCACCAAATCTGATGTCCTAAGTTACATCCTGGAACTCACATAGTGAAGGGAGAGAACCAGTTGGAAACAATTGGGTACTAAGATGAATTAGGGGTGTTTCTTTTGATAACAGGTGTATTAAAACTGGAACAATGCACAGAAAATTTGCATAATTCCTACATACAGATGACATACAGATTTGTGGAGCATTCTATTTGCTTTTTGCAGGGATTTGAATTTGGGAACAATACTAGCTTTTACATGTTCAAAGTGAAGACTAAATCAACAGGAATGGGTGTATTAAGTCAGTTATGGTGTCTCTCATCTTTAGTCCTAGCTCTGAGAAGGCAGAGGAAGCAGGCAGCTATCTGTGAGTTTGAGGCCAGCCTGGTCTACACAGCAAATTCAGAAGAGAATGTATTTCTTGAAACGAAACATCAACAGAAACTAATGAATTTAACTACATTTAAATATGTGGTTTACAATGGCTTTGAAAGGAAGACATATATATATATATATATATATATATTTTTTTTTTTTTTTTTTACTACAGCACTTTCCTTATATATACATACTCTAAAAACAAAGCAAAATGGCAAACAAATCCTGAACCCTATTTAGTGAGTTATTTTGGTAATGGAATCAATGCAGCAATTCTGAAACTACTTTGTGTTACAACATTGAGTAGGTGAAAAAAGTCGCCAAGGCTCTGGGGAGCAGAGTTGTCGCTGTGGGAAAGAGAGAGATGCAAATGAAGGAAGGGCCCTAGGGGAGCTCAGAATTAGAAGTACCAGTAATGAAGCCATGATTAAACACAGTTAACTAAATTAAATGGCTATCTCAGCTCCCCCTTTCCTTGTTTATTAAAAGGGCCTAGAAGCAATTATAGCCCAGGAGCAATGAGTGTGCCTGGGGCCCAGGTCTTGGTTTCTAAATATCCATTCCCTACAATACAGGAAGTTTCTTGGAGAAATGGCTGACTTCCCGAAATAGACAGTGAAAGTACAAGATGAACCTGGGGCATCTTATATAAGAAAGCAAGGAGGTGCAGGGGGGGAGGAAGAGAGAGAGAGGAGAAGGAAAGAGAGAGGAGAGGGAGAGAGAGGGTATTCAGAAGGCAGCTTGAAGGACTTCTCACTACTCAACACTGGGACAAGTTAAACAATAATAATAACGCAGTGAGAGTGATAGATTATAACCTAGTAAACAGAAGACAGATCCATGAGTTTATATTGATGACAATATACAAACATATAAATATGTGAAAGAAAGGATAGAGGCGTGGCCATGGTGCTACAGACCTGTAACCCTAACACTCTGAAGACAAAGGCTGGAGGGCCAAGAGTTGGCTTGGTAGTACATTTGAAGCCAGCACGGACCACATGAAGCCTGAGGGTGGGAGAGGGGGTTACAGGCGTACACCACGCTGTCCAGATGCTCCCACAGATTCTTAATTCAAATATATCCCATGAGTGTCTGAGCTAAAGTCTTTGAGGGAGCCTCAAATTTCCCTCTGAAATCTCACAAGCCAGGCCTCCATCACCTGCTCTCTCAACAGTCGTCTCTTGTAAGCTCCCATAGAACATTCAGTCAAGCTCTGAGCACTCAATGGCTTTTCCATCTGAAGCTCCAAAAGCCCTTCCACGATCGTCCTCCAAAACAGCGCGGCTGGGTCCATTACAGCAAGCTCCCACTCTCTAGAACCAAGTTTTACCTTTGTTTGGTTTCTGTTGCTGTTGTAAACACCGTGATGACCAAAAAGCAACCTGGGGAGGAAAGGGTTTTTATTCAGCTCCTAGGTCACAGTCCATGACTGAAGGACCAGGGCCAGAGGGCATGGCAGGAACCTGAAGCAGAAACAGTGACCGCCAAGGAAAGGTGCTCACTGGCTTTCCCCCAGCTTGCTCTGCCCTCTTCCTTACACAGCCCAAGCCCACCTCTCCAGGTTCAGGGCTGAGCACAGCGGGCCGGCCCCATGTCCATCAGCCATAAAGAAAATACCCCCCAGACCAACCCTCAGGCTAATCTAGTGGAGGCATTTCCTCAGCTGAGACCCTCTCTTCCCAGGCATCCAGCTGACTACTGGCTGGCACGGTAAGATTGTACATAATTGTAACAACTTAAAATTTCTGAATTTGGTCATAATTTTAGGTGGTTCTATCGCTATATGAAAGAATATCTTTGTTCTTGGAAAATACAAACAGAGAGAGAGAGGGAGAGAGAGAGAAGCAAACAGGGACGGGGGTGTGGTTCAGCTGGTAGTGTTTGCTTAGCACAAAGCCCTGTGGCTGATGCCCAGCATTGGAATAAATGGGCATGGTGTGGAGTGGGCATCCCAGCATTCTGGAGACAGAGGCAGGAGGATCAGAGGTTGGAAATTATGCTCAGCTACGTAATAACTTCAAAACCAGCATGGGCTACTGTAGACTCTGAGTGGTAAAAAACAGAAACACAGCAAAAAGCAAATTCACACTGAGGGCTGGAGTGCAACTCAGTAGCAGAACGCTCGCCCAGCAACCACAAAGCCCTGGATTCAATCCCAGCACTACAAAAACAAAGAGGAAAAAGGAGTCATGAGGGGGAAGCAAAGAAATGGCCCTGGAGAAGGGTCAAGGGTCACACAGTGATAAAACAGCTCTCTACAGGTAGGAGATATTATCTGGACGCCATGGCACACTGTTACCTCTAGGATCACAGATACAGAGAGGCTGATGCAGGAGAATCACAGGTTTGAAGCTAGCCTAGAAATATATCAAGATACTGCGTCCTCCACAAAAGATACACAGATGCTAAACTAGGTCTGATCACTAAAAGAACCAGGTTTTCTCCTGTCTTTTCTACCTTCTGTCTTTCCTCCTTTCTTTCCTTCTCTTTCTCCTTTGTGTGCTATCTGTGTGTGCATGTGTAGATACATGTATTTACCTGTGCAGGTATATGTGGGTAGAGTGTTTGGCCATCATGGGGCTCTCCTGCCTCTACTTCCTGGCACTGAGATGGCAGCTGCACTCCACCGTGCCTTGCTTTCATGTAGGTTCCCGAGAAGCTGAACTGGATCCTCATGTTTGCGCGGCAAGTACCTTCTCCACTGTGCTGTCTCCTCACTTCTCTTTTCCTTTTCCTTTCCTTTTTTCTTTTCTTTTCCTCTTCCTTCCTTCCTTCCTTCCTTCCTTCCTTCCTTCCTTCCTTCCTTCCTTCCTTCCTTCCTTCCTTCCTTTCCTCTCCTTCCTTCCTTCCTTCTTTCTTTTTCTTTTCTTTCTTTCTTTCTTCCTTTCTTTCTTTCTTTCTTTCTTTCTTTCTTTCTTTCTTTCTTTCTTTCTTTCTTTCTTTCTTTCTTTCTTTCGTCCTCATCAGACCCAGTCTGGCCTGGAACCCTAGATCTTTCTGTCTCCTCTTTCCTCCCTAATGCTGGGATACCAGGCATGTGCTACCGTCAAATCAAGCCCTCAGGGAAAGAGAGAGACAGAGAGACAGAGACAGAGACAGAGAGAGGAAGGAAGACACACTTAGGTCTTTTGATTTGTCTTTATATAGACACGGTGTGCTCTTTTGAAGGCATATTTTACATTTGAGAAGCCGGAAGACATTTGGGCCACCACCACCTGAGGGCAGTAAGAAATGATGCCGCCTCTTCCCGGGTGGTTTTATTGCTTCATCTGCTGAAACAGATCAGCACAATCAGAAAATGCCAGTGAGGGCAGAGATGTGACTCCCTTGGCAGAGTGCGTCTTTGGGCCATGTCAGCTCCTGGAATCACCTTTTTAAGGAACTGAAAGACTGTTCTCTAAGACGTCCAGTTCACATCTTCACCAGCTGCATGTGAGAGTTCCAGTCTCTTTTAAAAACGATTTCATTCAGCTATTACTGGTGTGCGTGTGTACTGGTGTGTGTGTGTGTGCGCGCGCGCGTGCGTGCGCACACGCGTGTGTCAGGGTGTGCCTGTGGATGTCAGAAGACAGCTCCCAGGAGTTGGCTTTCTCCTTCCACAGTGGGTAGCTACAGGAGATTGAAGCCAGCCCGTCATGGCAAACGCTTTCTACCCACTGAGCCAGCTCACTGAACTGAGGGCTCTAGTTTTTTTCGTGTTTCTGACAAAATTGGATTATCAAAACAATGTTAACTATTCTTTTTTATGTAATGATACTGAATTGTTCATTTAAAAACATATGCAGCTAGCTTAGTGGGTGTAAAGCAGTATCTATCTTGTTGCAGTCTTGATTTGTACTTCCCTAATAGCTAATGATGTTTATTTAATGTTTGGGGTTTTTTTGCCATTTTGATATCCATTTATTATTGATATCCATTTATTATCCAAATGTAAACGATCACTTTCTTTTAGTTTGGTTCTGTTTTGTGTTTTTGAAGCGGCAGGAGCTCGCTAGGTGCCTCAGTCTGACCCAAACTCTTGGGCGCTCCGGGTGTGCGCACTCATCCTGCTGTTCCATTCAACAGTTACTTCCACATGAGTTCTTATCGCTTTACTCAGGCTGCTCCGGAACTCCCGGGCCCTCACCTCAGCTCACAGATGCTGAGGCTACCAGCGTGTGCCACTGCACTCGGCAATTCTTCTGTTTTGAGACAGGAGCTCATGTATCCCGCCCTGGCCTTCAACTTCTGATTCTCCCAAGTTCTGGAATTACCACACTAAGTTTATGTGGCGCCAGGGATTGTGTCCAGGGCTTTGTGCACAACAGGCAAGGGGGCACCCTCCCAGCTGAGCTATACCCTAGCCCTATCAGTTAAAAAATATGATATTTTAAAATGTGTGTGGGGCAGTGGGCAAGTGATGGGAGTAGATATTTTCCCTCCCAACATATGGGGCCCACGGCTTCACTTCAGGTTGTCACACTTGGCCACAGGCACCTAAACTGGAGGAGAAAATGGGCTTTTGTATGTTAATTTTGCATCCTCCTACTTTGCTGGAAGCGGTTATTAGACCTAATTGCAGGAATGACCTTTAGGGTCTCGGAGATGTACGCCCGCAGGCTGTAGCAGGGGTGTCTGACTTCTCCTTCCTTGCTGTATCCCCGTCTCTTTCCTTTGTGGCACTGCTTAACTAACACAGGAGGCACTATGCAGAGCGAGAGTGAGGAGTGTCAGCACCCCTGCCTCCTTGTTGGCTTCAGAGGACACGCTCTCAGCTCCCACCCCCGCTTTGTGTGTGTCTGATAGTATGCTGAGCCTCTGCTCCTTTCGCATCTATTGTGAATATGTAACTTTTATTCTTACCGTCTCCTTATGTGTTGTATTACAACTGTTCACTTATTTGTTTTGTTTATTTGAGGCAGAGCCTTGTGTGGCTCATGCCTTATTAACTATGTAGCCAAACATGACCTTGAACTCCTGGCCCTCCTGCTTCTATTTCCCATTGCCAGGATCACAGATGTGTGTGCTGCTATGCCTGGCTTTGGCTTCATTTAGATTTTTTTTTTTTTTTTTTGAGACAGTGTCTTGTATGGTCTTATCTGGCCTGAAACTCACTAAAAGTGAGGATGAATGGAGTCTCCATCTTCCTGTCTCTACCTCCCAGGTGTTGGGATTATATTTGTGCCATCGTGTCCAGTCGAACTGGTTTATTCTAATTGTGTGTATGTACTTATTTTTTTTAAGCTGGCATGATTGTCTCTATGTCCATCCTGGCTTGGAGAGTGCAAGCCCCAAAGGAACAGGTGGAACACGGTGGAAGAGGACACTTCTGGGCACCACCAGCACACACCCCTGTGTATGCACTCACAGGGACAGACAGACAGATAAATAAATAAGTCAGTCTTTTAAAAGGCATTAGATTTGATAGGCTGGGGTCAGATAGAAGGGGGGGAGGACCTCCCCTATCAGTGGACTGGGGGAGGGACATGGGGGAAAAGAGGGGCGGTGGGTGGGATAGGGAGGAGATGAGGGAGGGGGCTGCAGTGGGGATACAAAGTGAATAAATTGTAATAAATAATAAATAAACAAAAAAGGCACTAGATTTGAAGAATTGGGTGCCCTTTTTACTGCGACTCGTGATTCTGCTTCTCTGAGACTCTCCAGAGAACCAATTCTCTAAGCTTGCCCCAGCTTATTCCTGGTTCTGTCTGTGATTTTTCTAGTTCCCCTTTCGTCTAGTGAAAGCCCTTCTCTTTCCCAGATACATGATGGATGATATTTCCTTCTGTCAACCATCTCAGCAGCTGGGCGATGATGGGACACACCTTTAATCCCAGCACTCAGCAGGCAGAAGCAGGTAGATCTCTGAGTTTGAGGCCAGCCTGATCTACAGAGAAAGTTCCAGGACAGCCAGGGTTACATGAAGAAACCCTGCCTTGGGAAAAAAAAAAAAATTAGCATAGACAGAACACACTTGCTCTTCTGTACTTTGTAGACAGGACCTTTACCTCCAAAGACCTGGCCCCCACTGTCAGCCCATGGATTAAGAGGTTGACGAGAAATCCTCGGTTTTCGTTATTTAAAAAAATGTTAATGTGAGTGCGCCCTGTGCACTCAGTGTCTTTGGAGGCCAGAAGAGGGCATCAGAGTCCCCCGAGACTGGCTTTACATGCGGCTGTGAGGCTCACCGGGATCTAACCCGGGTCCTGTGGAAGGGAAGATCAGGCAGTATTCTCAACTGCTGAGCATTGCTCCAGCCCCAGTTTTGTTGTTTTAAGATTTATTTTATGTGTATTAATGTTTTATCTGTTCATCTTAGTGCAGCCTGTGCCCACGAAGGCCAGAAGAGGGCGTCAGATCCTGTGGAAATGGAGTTACAGGTGGTTATGAGCCACCTGACGTGGGTGCTGAGGACCAAACCTCAGTCATCTGCAAGAGCAGAGGCTGTTCTCTACAGCTCATCTCTCAACCCCGCCCCTGCCCCTGCCAGCCTGCGGATTTAAAAGAGGGAAGTGTAAGATCAGAAGGATGTTTTCAGAAGATTGCAGAGTGGAGAAGGACTTGCACAGAAGTGGGGTGAGGGCTGAGGAGCTTCAGCAGTGGTGCAGAAGAAAGACGGTGGCTGGGGAAAGAGGAAGAAGCTATCAGGTATGGGTGGACTGGGAAAATGAAGATAGAACTTCGGGTACATATTGGAGAGTTAGCGACTAGAACTTGCTGGTAGGCTGGGCTTAGGCTGTGAGAGAAAGCATAGAGTTCCAGGGAGAACCAAACCCAGGGCCTGGAACAAAGCCCCCTCTATCTGTTATAATGTGGCATATTCAATATACAGTCTCGGTCTTAAGCAAAGACACACTGTGATTATGGCTCTAAAAACTTCGGCTGAAAGAGTCGTCTATTTTCATTATGTGTATTTAAGAAGGATGCCTTCATTTTTCCCAGCTACACGAACCAGCATTATCATCATTTGCAAAGCACCTGACACTGAGCTCAGCTCTTTCACAGAAATCGCCTTACTGAGTCCACCCCCAATAACCAGAAGAATATTATCATTTGTGATTTGATTAAGGTTATAGACTTACAGTAAGGGGCTGAGCTGACTGAATCAGAATGCCTCAAACTCTCAAACCCAGCCTCCCTCCCTTCCTCCCTCCCTTTCTTTCCCTCCCTCCCTCTCTCCCTCCCTCCCTCCCTCCCTCCCTCCCTCCCTCCCTCCCTCCTTTCTTTCTTTCTTTCTTTCTTTTCTTTCTTAGACAGGGTCACCTGTATTCTAGGCCAACTTTGAACTCAGTCCCTGAGGATGAGCTTGAACTTCTGATCCTCCGAGCTCTACCTCCCAGTTGCTGGGATTATGGGTATACACTGCTCTGCCCAGTTTATGTGGTTCTTGTGATCCAGCCCGGAGCTTTCATGCATGCTGTGCGAGCACTCTACACACTGAGCTACACCCCCAGCCCTTCAGACTTTTGCCCTCAACACTTTAGGCGTTTGCTGATTCTCCTGTGTCCTACTTGAGAGCACAGAGCCGGACAGCTCTGTTCTGTTTGTAGCCTGTGCTCTGGCCTGCCTTGTGATGGAAGATGAGCCTGCTCATTTGATGGTGTCTCAGTGTTCACACATGTTGGGCAGGGTTAGTAATTACTTATGGAGAAAGAGCTTTGAAGTCTGTAGATGAAAGGACCCGCAGCCGTGAGTGCAAGTGTTTTCCTTCCCAAGGTATTCTTTTTGATTTATTGTGGTTTCTAGGACCTTACATAAGAGAGGGAAATGAAAGGAAGGAAATAGGGCAAGCATAGAGCTGCAATTGCCTTCTCACTAAGAGCCAATGTCACTTTGGGAACAACAACTGAATAATCTCCCTTCCTCTAGAGTATTCAATAAATACTACAAATGGATGAAAACATTTTTTATGAAAAAAATCATTAAGTAGTCCTTGGAAAACCACTGAAAAACCTTAAAAATGATTTTGTTTCTTAGTTGAGCTTACTCAGACCTTTTCTGTTCTCCAGTAGAAAAGAAAAGGGGCCGATGCCAACACAGACAGGGTCTGCTCTCTGCTAAACACAGGCTTTTCACCCGTAACCATAAGCATCAGGTCACAGAGGAGGCAACCATGGCTTGTTATCATTCAGTGACTTGTCTAAAGTTATAAAAATAAGAAGTTATAGAGCCAAGAGTGGACCTGGTTGGGTTTTCCACACTCTAAATTCAGCTGTTCCCAGGACATCCCTTTGGTGATGTATTGGTAATGACAATTTTGAATTGCCTTATGATACCCAGATGTCTATGGCATTTAAGGCATTTGAAACTCTTCCACACTTTGTCCTTCTCATGGCTCAGACCCTGTTACAGGGACAGTTATTTGAGTAGCATGGTTGCTATTATTATATAGTCTCACACATTCTTTTTGCCCTGGGTAAATCTGAACAATGATGAGATATATTTATGGAGCCAGCATCTCGAAAGCATGAGCTCTACACCACCATTACAGCCGCAGGACAACTTTGTCTTAAAGCATAGCCCCATTTATGTGGAAGGCCTTTCCTAGAGAGTCGAGCGCACAGACTGGCTCTTTGTACATTCAGAGAGTTCCTCACAGCCTCCACTCATGGTTTCAACCCTTCTGCATTGCTCAGCTTTACAGATGCCGACATCACACGAACAACTGTAGTGTTCCTAAAAAGCTGATGTGACAACTGCTTTCAAAAGCTGGAAAACAGAGAAACAGAAGCAGTAAAGGTTTCCTTTGAGGATAGGTTCAGAAATGGGAAAGTTAGAATAACATAGGAAGACAACTGGTAACAAAGCTGTCTGTGATGTGAGGTCTCTTCAGGCACATACCAAGTTTAGGTTTATCACAAACCCATGCTTCGCTGTCAGCTTTTTATGCTCAGAAGTCCAGTTTCTGAAGTCGTCTGGAGGCCTATTTCTCCAGGATGCTAACAATACACTCTTCTTTAAAAGTCAGGGTTGAATCAGAAGACCTATGAATTATGAGACTGAACAAATTCCTCAAACCATCCTTATCAGGTCATAAAAACAAGTTTTGTCTCTTAGGACCCAGATTATAGTCATCAGACACAAGTTTATATCTTGGGAAATAAGATATAATATTAATCCCTGTTAATGACAGGGATACATGTGTCAGGGTGTGAGACAGCCCCTCCCACTTCTGGTAACTAATACAGCTACAAGCCCACCTGGTAATTACACAGCTGACAGAAAAGTAGGGAGCTAAGAGCTGATCTTGGACAATGCTGTTGCATAAATATCAGTTATGAACATACACAGCGACCAGGCCAGCCTCTTCCGAAGTCCATTTATTCATGATATCTAATTTTCCTACTGTCTGTGCAGGATGGTCATTATAGCAGAAGTAAACGCCGGGAATCTGAAGCTTTTAGAGCCCGAGGGACACAAAGCTGCCCTAAAAAAGAAGTCTTTCTCGTCTGCCCTATGCAGCTCATTCCTGTTAGAGTGAATTAGATTATAATATCTCTCCCATTAGCTATATTTTGTCTTCCTAAAATAGATTTGGGATGTGACCCAGTGCTTTGATGAGATCTGGGACACACATTTGCAAATTGTCATTTGTATGTCATTAAAAAAAAAGAAATCCAGTCTCAGAAGTTGTAGGCTTTGGGAGTTTGGCCCATCAGTGCTATCCCCATAGACCTGCTCCATCTCCAGCTACATGCTATTAACTGAAACCAGAAGTCAGGGGTGGAGAAGGCACTATAAATTATTGGTGCTCCTGAAGGGGATGGGAGCGATTCCTACATAATGAATTTAAGGCAGTCTTTTTTCCTAGGTACTCCTCCTTTCTCTGCTCTTCTTCTCTTTCTTCCTCCTATCCTCTCCACCTTCCTTTTCTCCCTTTTCGCTTTTTGCTTAAATCCAGGACCACGTGCATCCTAGTTAAGTACCCTAACTTAGCTGTATGCTGAGACCATTTTTTTTTTCTTAAATGAAGACCCAAAATGCTTATGTGCCAGTAGGCTTGTTCTTTACCAACTGAGCCATCTCCCCGGCCTCTCAATGTCCTTATCTGTGAAATGATGAACTGAAGACACAGCTAAGTAGAGCTGAGTTTATATGTTTAGTTCAGTTCAACAAACTTTAATAAGGAAACTGTTAGCCATTAGGAGTTGTGCTAGATTTTGCAAACAAAGACATAAACTGTTAAAGCAGTACTATATAAATATGAGGTTTCATTTTTTTACTTAAAGGGAACCCATAGTGATGGTCCCTTTCATTTCCTAAACATGCTGTAGTGTGTGTGTGTGTGTGTGTGTGTGTGTGTGTGTGAAGTTGAAACTTAGTAATGTGAAGTAGAAGATGCCAACTCCTCTCTTCCCTTGAGTTAAAAGGAATAATAGCGAAAAGAGGTCAGAGGAGACACCCCGGCTGAGTGGTTGCTCATCAGACCTGTATAACTTGCTCTTTGAGGCTGGAGCAAGTCAGAGGAGTCTGGGCAGATTTAGGAGTTCTTGAGGCCTCTCTGGTCCTTGCCTGTGATGAAAAAAGTCTGAAAGCCAAAGTGGAGCTAACTAGATCTTGGGTCTTTCCAGCTGTCTGCGTGTATTGAGGAATCCTATTATAATGGTAACAGTTGTGGGCATGATAGAACTGTGGCTCCCGCAGCTGGGTTTTTTCCTGGAAACCAGCATGGCTGAGAAAGGAAGAACAATCTGGGAGAATCCATAAGGGAGGCTGGGTACTTCTGTGTCTGAGGAAGATGCAGTAGTGATTCAGTCTTCTTGAAGGACTTTACAGGCCAATGGGATGTGGGAAGGCCCTCAAGTAACTCTTAAAATGCGGTAGAGAATGTGGGCTTTGAAGGAAGCTTAGCAGATAAGGGCAGTGGCTACCAAGACTACCAGCCTGAGCTCTATCCCTGAGACCTTCGGGTAGAAGGAGAGAATCTATGACCCCTGCAAAGTAGTCCCTGAAGCAGGCTGCGTATAAACCTGGCTGGTTCTGCGTCAGCTAACACAAGTTAGGTTTACCAGAAACGACGGACCCTCAGTTGAGAAAACGCCTCCCTAAGCTCTCATCAGAAGACAGTTTCTTAATCAGTGATTGAGCGGAGAAGGGTCATCCTGGGGCAGGTGGTCCCGGTTCTCTGAGGAAGCGAGCTGAACAGGACAGTAAGCAGCATCCGCCATGGCCTCCGCATCGGCTCCACCTCCAGGTTCCTGACCTCCTTGAGTTCCTGCCCTCCCGCTTTTGATGATGTCCAGTGATGTGGACTGTGAGTGAAATAAACCCTTTCCTCCCCAGGTTGCTTTTGGTCATGGTGTTTCCTCACAGCAACAGACCCCTAAGACACTGAGCCTCTGCAGATGGAAATTTCAAATTCGTGGGTTGGTTATTCTAACTAAGGGGGCAGCATGAGAAAGAGGAAGGCGTGCTGTGTTTAATATAGGCAGGACAAAGGCCTTTATTAGCACATGCTAGCATGTTGGGATGTTAAAATACATATAAATATATAAAGAACTTCTCGTCATTAGGAGCCCTTGGTCTGGGGGAGGGGAAGATTATGTAAACAAATCATTAGGGGGTTGCTGACTTCCTCCTGTGGAGAGAAGGTTAACCAAAGAGTGTACATTGGTTTGGAGAGGGGACCCAGAGCTCTGTGCACATACTGTAGTCGCTGGACTACCCATCAGTAACTGAACAATCTAGGTGGGTCAGGGGGCAGGCAAGGAAGGTTAGTCCCCTCTTGCTCCCAAGCTTTTGGCTTTAGAAGGAAAGGCCTTATAGCAGGTGGAAAGATTTGTGAGTTAAACTGTAATCCGGCTTTCTAGTATTCTGTTTAACCTCAGGTAAGAGAGGTTGTTTGTTCGTTTTTGTTAGGGTCTCACTATGTATCCTTAGCTGTCCTGGAACTCACTATGTAGACCAGGCTGTCCTGGAACACACAGAGATGAAAGGTATGTGCTGCCACGCCCCGCTGGGTTTCTTCTTCCTCGTTTGAATAAAACTTCTGTTTCAAATCTCCTATTCATGCAGTTAAAAAACAAATTTTTAGACCTGGATTGGTGGCACGTGCCTTTAATCCCAGAACTCTGGAGACAGAGGCAGGTGGATCTCTGTGAGTTCGAGGCCAGCCTGGTCTAAATGTGAGCGCCAGGACAGGCAAGACTACAAAGAGACAACCTGTTTCAAAAAAACCAACCAACTAAAAAAGAAAGCACTTAGTGCACAGAGAATCACATATAAATCGGTATATTTAATAGTATTATCACTATCATTACTTTTTAGCACCATTACCCTTTTAGTTCTCACAACCCACCTGGACGGGGCTCTATTTTCCTGCACTTTTCAGAAACCTCAGCCCAGAAAGCGCCACCGCCTCCGCCTCCGCCGCCCGTCCGGCTCGGCGCATCATCCGTACCGGGTTTTCCAGGGCGGCCGGGGTCAGGGCCCGGCTCCTCGGCTCCCACCCCCGCGCCGGGCTTTGCGCTCCGCCGCGGCCTGTGGGACCGGAGGGGCGGGGCGGAGGGGGCGGGGCCGTGCCCGGGGGCGGGGCCGTGCCGGAGGGGCGGGGCGGCGTGAGGAGGGAAGTTGTCGAAGTTCGGGGAGACGCCCGGCCGCCGGCCTCGCCTACGGCCTGTCCCTCCGCCTCCTTCCCGCCCCGGGCCCCCGTCCGCCCGTCCTTCCTTCCCCTCCCGTGCATGATGGAAACACCATGGCTGCGGCAGCCCAGCTCTCCCTGACACAGGTAAACGCCGCCCGCCGCTCGGCCCGGCCCGGCCCGCGGCGGAGCCCCGGCCCTCCCCCACTGCGCTCGCGGGGCGCCGGCGCGGCGGCGGCTGCCCTCGGGCCGCTCGGCGGGAGCGCGTGTGAGGAGGGCGGGCGCCTCCGGAGCCCGGAGCCGTGGCCGCGGCCGCCGCCGCCGCGCCCCCGCCCCGGCTCGCCCGCAGCTCGGCTCCGCCCCGCGCGGCTCCCGCCCCGCCGCCGCCCTCCTCCCGGTGCGGTCCGCGCCCGCCCGCCCGGGAAGTCCGTCCCGCGGGCCCGGCGGCGGCCAGGTGAGCTCCGGGGCGGCCGCGGGAGGAGCGGGGCTCGGCTTCCGAGGTCCCCGCCGCCTCGCTCAGCTTCGCGGGGCTCGACGGCCGCGGAGTTCCCCGCACCTCCTCGGCCAGCCCTCGGTCGCACCGCGCCCGGGCGCCGGTCCTGCTCGCGCTGGCCCCTCCTGGGCAGCCTCCCCTCGGCTCGGTCCCCGTGCTGGCGGGGAACGGCGCCAGCCTTCGGCAGGTGCCCCGGGAGGATCTCCGCTGAAGGCTGTTCTCGAGGCCTCGCCTCTTTAATTTTTTTCCCTTTAGTTTTCTCTTCCTTCAGAGTCCCGTCCCCGAGTTGCACAGGAACGTCTAAACATCACTCGCTCCGCGGAGCCCGAGTTCTCCGTTTCCGTAAAACCGAGCGAGGTCACGCCACCGCATCCACTAGGATGAGGTGCCGCACACCTGCCAGGCCCTTCCTCCACCACAGCCCAGAAGTGTGCCCTCCCCGGAGCTGGTGGCCGTGTACTCCCCGGCCTGAGCCCACCTCAGCCTCACAGCCCACGCTCAGACAGCTCCCCTGCCATCTTGTCTCCTTGGCCTAGGTTTGCCTGTACTTAAGGCTTTTCGCTAAGTTAGGGCACGTGCTGGGGCAGTAGATTCTCTCTGTGTTGTGTATGATAAAGAGGTCTTGAGGTGTTTCTTTCCTAGCACTCTGGGATAGAGAGTATTTTCCCCAGGAACCAGGATGAAGTTTTTATACTTATTTATTGTGTAAAGCAGGTTGGTCTTGAACTCACTATGTAGGTCAAGAATGACCTTGAACTTTTGATCTTTCTGCCTCCATCTCCCAAGTGCTAGGATTGTGGACTGTACCTGTATACTAATTTTATTTATTGCCAGGGATCAAACCCAGGGCTTCATGGGGGCTAGGCAGTTTCTCTATCAATTGAGCCATATCTCCAGCGAAAGTTGATTTTATATATACCGTGTGTGTGTGTGTGTGTGTATGTATGTATTATATGTATATACACACACACCCTCAGGTAAAAGCTTCAGCCTGCAGGAATAGTCTCATAAACTTTACACCTTCCATATTTATTTCTTGTTGGTCATTGTGGTCTGACTGGCAGATAACAGGGAGGAACTTTTAAGATGGGGCCTTTAACTGGTCTAGTCTTGGTCATGAGTCTGTTTGGAAGGGTCCTTCTGTAACTCAAATTTGAGAAATGGAAACATTGACTTTTGGGTGTTGACTTTCTGAGTCTAGTTGGTGACCAGCCTTAAACTTGATCTCTGTTGGCAGGCTCTTGTATTCTGACTCTGTTGGCTAATTCTGGCAAGTTTTCCTCCCACTTAAAGATTTTGTTCCCTTGAAGACTTCTGTAGAATTGCTTCTTGGTTGTGTGCCTCCTTGGATTGTACTGAATGGTTACTATCATTCATCTGTGGAAATTCGCTTCAGGCTCTCAGTTTTGTAGTCACGTCCATAATTTACATATGTTCTTGTGGTTATATATTTAGGTGCTAACATATCCAGAGTAAATGCTGAATCAAAAAGGGGAATTATCCTTTAGTATCTCATGTTTGAACTTAAATTGAGAATTCAAATAAGCCAGTGTTTATTTTGATACTAAAATACCAAGATATGCAGTGAGATATATTGTAAAGGCAGAGGAAAAAAAAAACCAGTTTTTAAATATTTACTAATGTGTTTTCTTTCTTCAAAACCTAGTAAATTGTGGTTCTTAGATTTTAATTGTATGACTGTTTTGCCTGTGTGCATACCACATGTATGGCTGATGCCCACATAGGCCAGAAGAGAGTGTCAAATTTCTTGGAACTAGAGTTCTAAACCACCTTGTGGGTACTGGGAAATGAACCTAGGTCCCCTGCAAGAGCCACAGGTGCTGTTCACTTGAGCTGAGCCCTCTCCAGACCCTGATTTTTAACATCTGTGTGTGTGCACATGCATGCATTTTGAGACTGTCTGAGACCATCACACTGTGTAGTTTTGGCTGCCTGGAACTCTGTAGACCAGTCAGGCCTCAAATTCATAGTTATGCCTATCACTGATATAGTTAATTTTTCTTTTCTTCTCTTCTTTCTTTCTTTCTTTCTTTCTTTCTTTCTTTCTTTCTTTCTTTCTTTCTTTCTTTCTTTCTTTCTTTCTTTCTTTTCTTTCTTTCTTTCTTGCTAAATTAATTGGGCCTTGTGGCACATACCTGTAATCCTAGCATTTGTGAGTGTGGAGCAGGTGGAACGCCAATAGTTTAAGACTAGTGTGAGCTCATAGCATGTACTAGCTAAGCCAGGGCCATGCAGTGAGACTGCCCTTAAACTTAAGTGTGTGTGTGTGTGTGTGTGGTGCAGGCATGTGAGTGTGCAGGTCCATATGCCTGTTGGAGTGCATGAAGAGACAGAGGAGGATGTCAGGTGTCTTCCTGTGTCGTTTTGTGCCTTACAGATTTGAGACAGGTGTCAGGGAGTGGGAGTGGCCGTTTCTGTTCTGCTGGCTAGCTAGGCAGTGTGCTCTTGAGAACTGCCTGTCTCTGCTCTCCAAGGCTAGGGTTACAGCCATGCTGGGTTTTTATGTGGGTGCTGGGGATTTGAATTCCGCTCCTTGTGCCTACATAGCGTTTTTATCTCCTGAGCCATTTCCTCAGTTTTTGTTTAAAAGCACTTTTAAGTGCTTGAACAGTCAGATAGTGGTGTAGCCTGGCTTCACATTCATTGTTGATGGATTTATGTTGCCTTCAGTTTCTCTTTCCTAGTCTTCTGATACAGTTAGAGATAGGTGAAGTGAGAATCTTCAGACAGACACATGTGGAGGGTAGGAAGTGAATGGCTGTGTTGCCCATTCTGGCCAGGTTCTTAGATTTAAGTGATCTTTCTGCCTCAGTCTCCCAAGAAGCTGCCGTATGGATGTATGCCTCTGGTTCCAGCAAAGGACTTAAAGTTAATTTCTTTCCCTTTGTTTATTTGGAAGAAAGTGATCGCTATCTCTTGTGCCTATGCCAGAACTGTTAAGGGCTCTTTGACATTTGTTGTAGTAAATTTAGAAAGGTGTTGGGCTATCTGTTATTTATTAGTATCTCAGAGATTATCACAGCGCTGTTATTTAACCCGCTATCACAAATAATGAGACAGACACCTGTGAGATTAACCAGATGCTAGTTTCTGCCTCTAGTAATGATTAATATAGCGTATTTATTTGTCATTTGTTCATTCATTCACTCATTCAGTGAGTATGTGTGTGTGCACTTGAGAATGAATTTTTGTTTGCTTTTGAGATAGGGTCCCTAGCCCTAGCTGTCTTGGAATTCCCTATATCGACCACACTGGTCTGGACTCAACAGAAATCAGCTTACCTCAGACTCCCAGGTGCTGGGATTAAAGGCATGCACTGCTGTGTCTGGCTTCTGCACATAGTTTTTAATTATTAGATGTAACTATCAGGCATGGTGGTACATGCCTATGATCTTAGCCCTCAGGGAGGCAGAGGCAGGCAGATT
Organism: Meriones unguiculatus; assembly: GCF_030254825.1. Taxonomy (NCBI): domain Eukaryota; kingdom Metazoa; phylum Chordata; class Mammalia; order Rodentia; family Muridae; genus Meriones; species Meriones unguiculatus. The sequence continues at coordinate 87,229,419 of NC_083360.1, forward strand.
GCTGTGAGTCCAAGGCCAGCCAGATTTACAAAGTCTAGGACAGCCAAGGCTACACAGAGAAACTCTGTCTTGAAAAACCAAATCAAAACAAAACAAAAAATTAGATGTAACACACTACATTAAGGTTGGCTTTTTGGCCTTTATCACTTAAACAAAAATAACAAATTGGAGAAGAATGTGAAAAATGTTTCAGTTTATGCTCCCTTCCTTTTTGAATGCCTGCCAAACAGTCCTCTCTTTATCTAAAGATGGAAATTAACTTATACCTTCTAGAGATGATATCATACTAGATTATGAGTGCATTTTCAGCTTTGCCAGTAGGTACGGAATTGAGTAAAATTCCTAGGTCTCTGCTTTCTTCACCTTAAAAATTGATCCACAGTTGTTAAAAGCATTGACTGTTCTTCTGGGAGAACCTGGTTCAATTCCCAACACCTGTTTGGTAGCCAACAGTCATCTGCAAATCCAGTTCCAGGGGCTCCAACCCCATCCCTGTCGTCCCCAGGTGCAGATACACTTGCAGGCAAAACACCTAAAATAAAAAATAAATGAATCTTAAAAAATATTATCCAGCAAATATGATTGAGTATTTATTGTCAGTCAAGAATTAATCTAGTCAGTTGCAATATACTAACAAAATAAGCTTAAAGACAAAAATGAGGAACTTCAATTTTAATAGGGGAGTTTGGACGTTATTAAATGTTTTCCAGTTCTGACGTTTTGTAAACCGATGATGTGCTGGTTTTCTCACCCTGCTCAGCGCTCAGCGCTGCTCAGCCTTACTTTTTCTCATTTCAGCTCTTGCTGATAAGTAAAATTTGAATCTTATGTGACAGTAGGCTAATCCCAGCATGTGAGAATCTGAAACGGAAATTAAATACAATGAATTTGAGGCCAGAATGGCAACAAAGTAAATTGCAAGTCAGCCTAGGTTACAGAGAACTTCTGTCTGAAGAAAACAGAACCACAAGCCCCACTCCTGGGGCAGAGCTGGAGGCAGTTACTGAGTGCAGAGAGAATTAGAGCTTCCCAGGGACGAGCGCCCTCACTGCTTATGTAATACCAGCGCCTCAAACCTACTCACGTGCCAGACCAAATGAACTCAACAGGTTGTATTTACGTATTTATTCGTGTGTGTGTGTGTCAGTCATAATAAAAGAGAGACCACAAGTGTGAGGGGAGGGACTGGAGGGAAAAGGCACAAACTCAGTACACATATGAAATTTTATTTTTTTAAAGAGGGTTTTTCTTTGTATCCTTTCTGAAATTCACTGTGTTGGCCAGGCTGGCCACAAACTTGGAGATTCCCCCTGCCTCTGCCTCCCGAGTGCTGGGAAGGCCTGAGTCACCACTGCCTGGCTGAAATTTTTAAAATTTTTAGGAAAAATAAAGGGAAAAACTTGAATGAGAAAGCTTGGATTTTTGCTTTTTTGGTAGATTATAGAAAAGACAAGTAATATTTTTTTCTTTTTTGTTTTTGAGCACTTTTTTTTTTCTTTTTGTTTGTGAGGACTTTGCATCAAACCCAGAGCCTTGCAAATGCTAGGCAACCACTGGCTGCTTCCTCATTAATTTTCACTGTGCAGCCTTGGCCTGCCTGGGCTCAGCAGAAGTCAGTCTGCTTCAGCCTCCCAAATGTTGGGAATAAAGGTGTGTGCCACGGCTAGCCTAGTAATTCTGTCTTACGTTTACTATTGCTGTGATGAAACACATGACTTAAAGCGACTTAAAGGAAGGTATTTCTTTGACCTACGCTTCCACATCGTGAAGGAAGCCAGGACAGGAACTCAGACAGGGCAGGACCCTGGAGGCAGGAGCTGCAGAGGCTGTGGAGGAGTGCTGCTCACTGGCTCGCTCTGCCTGCTCTCTGAGAACCCAGGACCACCGGACCAAGAGTGACCCCACCCGGAGTGGACCAGCCCCCCTTACAAGCTTGACTGCAGTCCAGTCTTATGGAGGCGTTCTCATTTTAGGTCCCCCTGCCCAGGTGACTGTAGCTTGTGTCAGGTTGACATTAAACTAGCCAGCACTACTTTTTAAACTTTTGTCTGTCTTTAATCCCAGCACCCTGGAGGCAGAGGCAGGCAGAACTCTTGAGTTTGGGGCCAGCCTGGTCTACACAGTTTCAGGATAGACTAGCCAAGGATACACAAGAGATGCTGTCTCAAAAAAAAAAAAAAAAAAAATCAACTGCCCATTTCTTTTTTTGTATCTCTACTCATAACTAGCTCCTTGTGTTTTTTACTGTTTGACAGAAGTAGTACTTCAGTTAATTCATTTTACAAATGGGAGAGGCAATACGTGTAAGGCAGGAAATGCCAGATCTAAGTGTTTGTTGTGGGTGAGTGGGTGTGGGTGTTGTTAGTTTGCCACTCACTGGACCTCTGTACCATGATTGGTCTTGTGTTCTCCATCTTCATTGCCTCAGCCTCCCAGATGCTGAAGTAACAGGCGCACTGCACAGTTCCTGACTGAGATCTAATATTGTACTAAGATGCACGAAACTGAAAGAAAGCTGTTTCATTGTCCTTTCTTGTGTACTAATTCATAACATGTCAGATGCATGTCTTATTAAGACTTTGTTTTCATATATGCTTGTTGTTTTAGTGGGGTAGTAAGTGTCCTTCCTCTCTTCTGAGACAGGATCTCACGACATAGCTCTTGCTGGTCTAAACTTGCTTTGTGTACTGGGCTGGCCTCAGACTCACGGAGATCTGTCTGTTTCTGCCTCCCGGGGGTTGAGAGTAAAGATGCCCAGCCTGGTAGTAAGTCTCTTGAGGAAGGAAGCTTTGGTCCCCAGATCTTCAGTGCTTTTGTTGGCACCTTGACAAGTTGTTGGTGTATTAGTATACTTCATTATGAGCTTTCCGTTTTATCAGCATACGGTATGGTGGATATCTTAAATACTTAGCGCTTCAGCTTGAATTGAAGTTTTCTTATTTTAGTATTTAAAGGTTTTGTTTAGTTTTGTTTTAGGGGTGTGTAGGGATTTGTGTGTGCATATTGGGTCCAGTGTTCTACGGCTGATCTAAATGCATGGTCCAGTTTGTGTGTGTGTGTCAGACAAACCTGTTTGACAGGTTCTCACTGTGAAGTACTGGCTGGCCCTGAGCTTACTATGTAGAACAGGATGGCCTCCAAACTTCGATGACCTCCTCCTGTCTCTTGGGTACTAGAGGTGTGTGTTTCCATGCCCAGCCAGGATTTATTTTTTATAATAACTTAAAATTTTTTTTTTCCTGTGTGTTCAAGCTTGATGCTTGTATATCTCAATTTTGGGGAATTGCTACTAATTTTGGGAACCTACTGTGTGGCTCTAGGGAGCAAATTCAGGCCCTCAGGCTTGCAACAAGCATTTTAACCTCGAAGGACTTGTAATTTGTGACTTTAAAAACACACAAACAAACCAAGAAGCTATGGTATGACCTAAAAACAATAAGTACTCTTGCAGGCTGAGACTGGAGCCCTGTAGCCTTGGCTACAGAGTGAATTCCAGGCCAGTCTTAGAAGCATAGTGAGACCCCATCTTTAAAAAAGAAAGAAAAGAAACAAAACAAAGACTGAGAGTGTGGGGTCCATCTGTAACTCGAAGTCCTGAGTGTGGTGGTGGAAGGATGATCAAGATTCAGGGTCATTCTTGGTTTGTATAGAAAGTTCACAGTGAGTCTGGGTTATGTGAAAACCCCTGCCTTAAACCAAAACTCAAACCACAAACAACAAAATTCCAAATCAAACCCCACAGCCCCAATGCATTAAGTAGTATAGAAATGCTTTGTTTATTAAAGACAGGATTTCTGTGTGTTTTCTAGACGGGCTTGAATTTGCAGTCTTCCTGCTTCAGCATTTAGAGTGATGGGACATGTAGTTTGGTAGTTTTTAATTTTAAAAATGATAGATTTTTGTTATAGAAATTTTAGAAATCGGAGGGGAAAGTCTCTCATAACTTCAGTTTCTGGGATTTATTTATTTAGAGTTAGTCTCCCATGATTGATTGATTGATTTAGTTTCTCTTTGTACTCCCTGGTGGTCTTGGAGTTCCTGTATTAGGTCTTCTATGTATTGATATGTGTCATTTTGATGTTTATTTTTAATTTCATTAAAAAAAAACAATGTTATACTGGCAAGAATCACTACATGTGCTAGTAAACATCAATTTATTGCTTCAATTTAACAATTATGATAATAAATTCAGGGCAGTGTTTGAAAAATACAACCTGTTTTCACAATCAGGAAAGGGAGATTTTACTTAACATGACAGATTTAAGTTTCTATTATTGGAAAGGCACACTAATGATGTTTTTCTTTTTGCCTATTAAACTATTTATATTAAGTATAACTAATATACTCAGGAAATCTCTGCTTACTTGAGAGGCATCTACTCATTCTTAAAATGGTTTGGAATGAAAAAAATTGGTTTGGAATGTTCAGCACTTGGGAAGGATTGCTTTAGTTAAAATTAATTAGGAACAGTTGGGTTGTTCAGTAGTCTCCCAGGAATAATTAAGAGTTCATTCCTTTATTTTCAGTTGTTTACAAGCTAATGTTAGTAACAGGCTCATATATTGTCCCTAGTTGCCTCATTTTAAATGTGCATTAGGGCATTTTACTTGCATTCCAAAGAGATATAAAAACTTCTTTGAGTTTTGTGTTTAATAAAATTGTAACTCTAGAAACAAAAGCAGAAAAGTAGCCCCCCAGAGATCCTAATTTTTTGAGAATTGGTACAAATTAATAAAAGAAAAGGAAATATTAGAGAAACCCATATGATAGAATTTCATTTTAAAGCATTTGAATTCTCACTACACATTATCTTTAGGAACCCCTGGGGAGGTTGAGTGTAGTAAAGGCGTGTGCTGCCAAGCCTGATAATCTTGAGTTTGGTTTCCAGGGCCCACGTGATGGAAGGAGAGAACCGACTTCTGCAAATGTGCTCTGACTTCCACATTTGTGCCAGTAGCACCTGTGCTGACATAGTCTGTGTTTTGTATCTTGAGACACTGTCTCTCTGTGTAGCCTTGGCTGTCTTGGTCTAGCTTTGTAGACCAGTCTGGCCTCGAACTCACAGCAATCTGCCTGCCCCTGCTTCCCTGAGTGCTGAAATTAAAATAATTTTTAGGGGCTTTAAGTAGTCTGAATAATTTTATAATTTGAATGCATAAGTGGAAAATTGAATTCAGAAAGGATCTCAGTTAAACATATACAGGAAAAAGACTGGAAGAGAAAACACTTAAGAATTTTTTTTTTTTCAATACAGTTTATTCAGGAACCTTGAACAATCTTCTGACCCTGGGGAAAGCCAGCCCACCACTTAAGAATTTTTAATTTTATTAATTATAGCTTTTAATTACCTCACTTTTAATAGTGAGCCTGTACTCCTTCTCTTAGCAACTGATCTAGCACTTTTATATGCTGCTTCTGAAAATTTACTGAAACTGACATCAATAACAATGTAAAACTGTATTTTAAGATTACACCCACACTTAGATTTCTTTTCTGTCTCTCCTCATCCTCCTGCAGAGCCTTATTTATCCCATGTTGGCCTAGAACTTGTTCTATAACTCAGGATTACCTTGAATGTCTGATCCTCCTGCCTCCACCTCTCAGTTGCGGGGCCTTGTGCTACCACAGCTGTTTTGTACCATAATGGACTCACCGACAACTGAGTCACATTCCTGCTACCCTTAATACAAAATTAAGTTTCTTTTTAAATGCTGTAGGTTCAGCCCAGGACCTTGTGCATGCTGGACAAGGGCGCCAGTCCTGACCCACACCCACGCCCTTTACATTCCTTTAAACCTTGTTAGGTAAACTGAGCTAATTTTGTTTCTCAGTAGTGTTTGTGTTTCTAAGAATCTAGTCAGGGCCTTGCACATACTAGGCGTATATACTCTTACATCTGGTGGATTTAATTTTAAATAGTCTAATCTTTGTGTTTAGAGAAACTGACCAGAGGAATGATGATAATATTATTTTGGAGAACTGAGAGTAATTTGTAACTTATGATATTTCATGTTTGTTATTTGATCTTTATAGTAACCAGCGAACCAGGTTGTTGTTGTCATTCCATCAAATTGGAGGACGTGGAGGGTTGTACTGTGGGATGTAAGCTTTCTCAGCAGAAATGAAAGGGAACATGACTAGATTCTGAAAAAATACAGTCAAGACTACTTTACTGCCTGCTCCGGCCCTTAGTCCTTTTCCCAGAGGCAGCTATTTTTGCTGTTTTTTTCCCTTGTCTGTTCTTTATAATGATCTTTCTCTCTTTCACTGTATTTTTTAAAACTATTTTGACAAGCTGTTCTTTTACAACTGTATTAATTTTAGTTCATCTGAGATAGGAAGTTCTGTGTTAGTGCCTATTGATGCTGTCAATTTTTTTTAAATATATTTATTTAATCATTCATTATGTATACATTCTTCTGCCTGCATCTATACCTGCACCAGATCTCATTTACAGATGGTTGTGAGCCACCATGTGGTTGCTGGGAATTGAACTCAGGACCTCTGGAAGAACAGTCAGTGCTTCTAACCTCTGAGCCATCTCTCCAGCCCCGATGCTGTCAATTTTTAAAACATTCCAGGGTAGTGCTGTGTGTGAATATTCTCAGTTCACTGAGCGTGGCCAAGCCAATGACAGGCATTTCTGCTGTTTAGTGCTCTGTTGTCGGCACCGCAGCACCGCCTACATGTTCTTGTGTCTGGAGCTACATGGCTTTAGGTTTTGCTTGTTGTAATTATTAGGTCAAATGGCTGCAAGTATTTTAGATTTATTATATATATTATATATAATATGTCTAGTTTCTGTGGAGGTCAGAAGAGGGCATCAGAGCCCCTGGAACTGGAGTTAGGAACAGTTGTGAGCGGCTGTGTGGGTGCTGGGAATTGAACTTAGGTCTAATGCAACAAGTGCTCTTAACATTGAGCCATCTCTCCAGCCACTCAAAGGGTATATTTATGCTCTATATTGGTAACACTGTTTGAGAATGCTGTTTCTTCCATAGCTTTGTCAATATAGTATATCTGTATTAGACTTTTTGATCAGTGTCAGTTTGACATAAAAATTAGATCTCACCATTTCAGTTTGTCATTTCTTTAATTTACGGGTAAGGTTGAAGGTATTATTTTTATTTTATTATTATTAAAAAACTGTTTAAGTTCTGTGTGTTTGAAATTTAGAGCCTTTTACCAGGCAGTGGTGGTACACGCCTTTGATCCCAGTACTTGGGAGGCAGAGACAGGTGGATTTCTGTGAGTTCAAGGCCAGCCTAGTCTACAGAGAAAGAGAGTTCCAGGACAGCCAGGGATACAAGGAGAAACCCTGTCTTGAAAAACCAGGAAGGAAAAAAAAATTACAGCCTTTTTTCTCAGGGCTTTTACCAGATATCGATTTTTTTCCCTTTCATTGCTGGATATTGACTCCAAAGTCTTATGTGTGCTAGGTAAGTATTGTACCATTGAACTTTATCTCCAGCCCCAGCTGTATTTAAAGAACAGTTATTTTATGTGTCTGAGAGTTTTTGTGCCTGCATGCACGTATGTGCACTATGTATCTGTATCCTGTGCCCATGGAGGTCAGGTGAGAGCATCAGATCCCTAGAACTGAAGTTGTAGATGGTTGTGAACCACTGTGTGTGTTTGTTGGCAACTGAATCTGGGTCCCCTATAAGAGCAACAAGTGCTCTTAACTGCTGAGCTATCTCTCTTGCCCCAAATGTAGATATTTTTGTTCTTTTGAGACCGCACCTGAGTAGACTGGGCAGCCTTGAACTCACAGAGATCTGCCCACCCTGCCTCCTAAGTGCTGAGATCGAAGGTGTGTGCCATTACACTCAGAAGCAGAGGCAGAATGATATAGAGTATTTCTAACACTACCTCTACTCTGCTTGTGGACAGCTCTGTGATCTCGGGCACACTGCTTATCCTCTAGCTCAGTTGTTTATTTGTGTAGTAAAATAAACTGTGGAGGTCGTCCAGGCGTGTTGTGTGCACTTCATGAACTGATGAATGAAGGATGTAACGTAAATGTATTATCAGGGTCCCCGCAGTGCTTCTTAGTGTGTGGTCACAACCCCATGGTGGAGGTCGCCTATCTGACATTTACATTACGATTCATAACAGCAGCAAAAGTACAGTTCTGAAGCAGCAATGGAATAATGTTATGGTCGGCGTCACAACAGCATCAGCTGTGTTAGAGGAGGTTGAGAGTCACTGCTCTAGAGGAACAGAGCTTACAGAGTGAGTCTGTGCCTGCCTGCCTGCCTTGCAGCTGAGAATGACCTTGAATGCCAACCCTCCTGGGTCTGACTTGAAGGTACTGGGATTACAGCTGTGTGTCACCAATCCTGACTACTTACTCATGAAAGAAAACTGGGGCACAGAGAAGTAGCACAAAGGTTGACGTGTGCGCAGCTTTTCAGCTATTAGGGGCCAGGCCTGACTTGACGGCTTGACCGTGAGTGTAGGCACCACCATGTCCAGTCTGCCTAGAGGATGTAAAATCAGGATATTAATTTAGGTTACAAAGGGCATTTACAGTTGGTTAAAGGTTAATTATCATTGGAAATTGGTATTAAATGTGAGGGTGAGGATCTTCTCTGTACTCCATGTTGTTTTTGTTCTTATCTGTCCTCTACATTCTGTTCTTTTTCCCTTCTTTGGCATACTTTACACATGGCCTTGTGGGTGGATTCTGGACCATCTGCTACTTTAGAACAGTTTAAAACTGGTTCTGTTGACTCTGCTTTGAGCCATACTTGCTGGAAATGGCCTGGTTTGTCTGTCTGCTTGGCAAGTTTTCTCTTTTATATCCCCACTGCTTTTCATGACTAATTTTTTCCTTAACACATGAATCTTGGTAGTAGTGTTCAGGGACTAAGACAGTCAAGACTTCTTTTCTTGTAGGCCTTTCCCCCAAAAATCCCTATAATAAAAACTTCACAAACTTTATATTGTTTCGAGGTGGTCTAAAAAAATAAAATTGGAGAGTTGTTTGAGATTGGGAATAAAAACGTCAAAATCATGATCTTCCTGCCTCAGTATCCCAAATGGGGACATTAGTTACTTTATTTTCTTCTTTAGAGACAAAGCCTCATGTAGCCCAGGCTGATCTTGAACTTGCTTTATAGCTGAGGATGACCTTGAACTCCTGATTCTCTGATCCTCCTGCCTTCAGCTGCTTTTTTTTTTTTTAAAGAGAGGTCTTACTGTGTAGCTCTGTCTGTCCTGGAACTCACTCTGTAGACCAGGCTGGGCTCGAACTCAGAGAGTCACCTGCCTCTGCCTCCCAAGAGCTGGGATTAAAGGCGTGTGCCACCACATCCAACTGAGGGTAATTGTTTTATAGTGAATTTTGAACTTGAGATATGTTAGATATCTAACTTTGCTTTTTCTTATTCCAGAATATTTTGGCTAGTCTTAATTTATTGAAATTTGGTATGATCTTTAGATAGGATTAATTTGTTAGTTTCTACAAAACATTGGCGGGGCTTCTCTTGGGAATTGCATTGAATGTGTAGATGAATTTGAAGAGTTTTGTCTTCTTCACAGTGTTTGTACTCCTATTCCAGGAACACAGGGTGTTTTCTCATTAATATGTTATAATTTTTTTGCTCAACAATGTCTTACTAGTTTTTCAGAGGCTGTGTTTTATAGTTGTTAAATTTACTACTATATATGCTATCCTTTTTTATGTGAGTGTGAATGGAATTGACTTCTTAAGTTTATTTTCAAATTCACTTCAAGTACATAAAATATAATCACTTCTACATATTGATTTTTATGTCTTATAACCTTGGTAACTTTATTTGTTTTAATGGATTCTTTGGGTTCTGTACCACTTTGCTACTGTGGATTTACTACTGTGACAAGGGACAGTTTGACCTATGGTGGTCTGGATGCCATTTATTTTTTTTATCTATATTCTCTGTCAACAACCGACATGATGTGCCAGTCTTTGGGGAAAACCATGCATGTACATATTACAGCCTCACACTCACACGCCTGCAGGAAGACTGTGTAGTAATAAGTAGCAATTTACTTTTCCTTTTTTTTTTTAAAGACGGTTTCTCTATGTAGCCCTGGCTGTCCTGGAACTCCCTCTGTAGACCAGGCTGGCCTCAAACTCAGAGATCTATCTGCCTCTACGCCTGACTTGCAATTTACCCTTTAAAAGAAATTTCTCTTATATTTATGAATATTTATCACAATTGATAAGGAATAATGCTTTTAATTTACAATAGAAGTAGATTTTTTATGTTGACAACTGTGATTTAAAAGTTTCCCTTTAGGAATTTCATTTCATTGCTAAAAGGTTCATGTGCAATTTTGTACAACTACAGTTTTAGATATATTTTTATTTTTCCTAATCGAAAGCTAGTTTCATTCTCACTGTATAAGTATTCTGTCCTAAGGGATCTTCATAGAGTATAAGAATGTAAAAAATTGAGAATGTAAAAAAAATATTCATAATCCTATTTTGCAGAACTAATCTCCGAGATCACTTCAATCATTTCAGATATTTTCACTGTGTTCATGATGTGTGTGTTTGAACATTTACAGTCTAGCAACGATGGCGAGAGCTGGCTTTACTGGGTACATAAACGTCCTTGGCCCACCTTGCTTGATGAGCGCTGACAGTGTGGACGGCCTTTCCCGTTCTCACTTAGCTGTGCCACGTTGGTGAGGGGTTCAACCACGTAGTGGACTCCGCCTTCTTAGAGGCTTTACCCTAACAGTGAATCTGTATTGTAATGATGAATAAGGTACAGTTTGGAGCTCAGAATTTATTTATTTTTGAGAAACTTTTTTTTCTTCAAGAGTCTCGGGGTTCTTTTCACTGAACTTTAGTCCTTGATTAAGGGTTTCAGCTGATTTTGTACGGCACACAGCCAACTTTTGGAGGACTTAATTTTAAAAAGATTTACCACTGAGACACTTAGGCTAGATTTATAAGGCAGCTTTAACATTTTTAAATTTTTATTTTTATAAAGATTCTAGCTACTAAAATCTTTATATTTTATATTGCCATGTTGAAGCACTTCCTGTATTCAGTATTAGCTTCATCCATAAAATTTCGACTGTTATATACAAAAGCATCAGTGAATGTTGACATTTTCAGCTAGTTCATTAGCTGTGACACTGAAATTTTCATAGTAAGTATCCTTGAAGGTTTCCTGCAAGTTATCTGCTTATCCGCTTTCTGGAGAAATGAAAATAAAGTGCTTAGTTCTGTGCTAACAGCATTTTTTTTTTAAACTCATTGCTCCTAAAGGGCTTGTATTTGGTAATTAAAAAAAGGGTACCCAGGGCTGGAGAGATAGCTCAGAGGTTAAGAGCAGTGGCTGCTCTTCCAGAGGTCCTGAGTTCAATTCCCAACAACCACATGGTGGCTCACAACCATCTATAATGAGATTGGATACCATTTTCTGGAGAGCAGGTATACATGCAGACAGAACATTGTGTATATAATAAATAAATAAATCTTAAAAAAAAAAGGGTACCCAACAGCAGAACAGGTAGTCACAACTGTACAAAGAATAAACTGCCTTGCTTTCATATGACTTCTTACTGTTGATCTGTTCTTAAGCTGTTTTCCACTGAGATAGCTAGCTGGGAGGCAGGTGCATTGTGTGTGTCAGGCATCCACTGCTTCTCTCGCTGCATTCTTCACAAATGGCTGAGAGCACCACTGGCAAAATCTTGTTTTACAAGACGTTAAGGAAGAAGTTACCCATGTTTCTTGTGTCTGAGGATATATTTTTAAGTGAGTCTCTAGCTGGTTTTCTTTTTAAAAATTTTAAAATAATTTATATATTGATGGGGGCACATACTGGCTTATATGTGGGGGTCAGAGGACAACTTGTGGAAATCAGTTCTCTTCCTCCATGTGAATCCTGGGGATCAAGCTCAGGGCGTCAGGCTCGGCAGCAAGCTTCTTTGCCTGATGAGCCATCTCACCGTCTCTGCTGGTTTTCCTTGAAAGGAAGATGTTCTGCTCAATCTATAAAGACTCAGGACAGCAAAATGGAATTGACAACATCTTTCAAATGAGTTATTTAAGTTGTTAAACTACTTAAGCGCTACTAGCATATGTTGTTGATAATATAGAAGTAGGTCTAATAAAGTTTATTAGCGCTATAATTAACACGGCAGTATTACCTAACGTGTTATAATCAGTTAAAGGCACAGACACCCGATAGATTGTAGACTAGCCTTCTTTGACCCAGGACAAGGCAGATATTTCTTCTTAAGCTTCCTTTACCTCTCATCTACATCTCATTTACCTTTACCGTCCCACACCATCTGCTCTAATAATTCCTATCTGGGCTACTTCCCATCCATAATCCCAAAACACTTGATAATGTTCTTCATCTAGGCTGCTTTTCCACCCATGCTGGTCTGGCCACATGCTCCTCTCCATGCTAACCCTTTGTGGCTCCTGCCTCCTTCCTTCTGTGGTACTTGTCTCCTTGCCTGTGATCCTTCTCTTCCTAAAACTCACCAGTCCTAGCTTCACCCCTCACTTCTGCCCTGCCCATGTGTAGGCCTTTTAATCAGCCAACTAGGGACAATTGGGGAACATTTCCTATCGTCATGTGAGTACAGGAGATAGTTCAATATTCATAACAGTGCCCAGAGTAGTAACCAAATCTCAAGGCACTGAACTCAGCACTTGAAAACACAGGTGTACCTGCCTCCAACAAGCATATACCGTGCCTAGGAGTTAGTATACAGTGAAGGTATACAAAGTCCATCCTGGGCTACACTTGGAGCCTGATCTGACATGGACTACATCTGTGCAGAGGTTCTAGGTTATCTCCATGCATGGTACTTGTTTGGAGTATCAGTCTCAGAAAAGACACCTGGGCCCACAATTTTTTTTTTTTCTGTTGCTCTCCTTATGGAGTTCCTGTCCTCTCCGGGTCTTTCTATCTCTCCCTTCTTTCATAAGATTCCCTGCACTCTGTCCAGAGTTTGGCTCTGAGTCTCATCATCTGCTCGGATACCTTGCTGGTAGAGTCTTTCAAAGGCCCTCTGTGGTAGGTTCCTGTCCTGTTGCCTGTTTTCTCCCTCGTCTGATGTCCATCTCGTTTGCCTTTCTGAGTGAGGAGTGAGCAATATCCTTAACCATCAGGGATGTGCAAATCAAAATGACTCTGAGATTTCACCTTACACCCATCAGAATGGCTAAAATCAAAACTCAAGTGACAACATAGGCAGGTACACCTGTGTTTTCAAGTGCTGAGTTCAGTGCCTTGAGATTTGGTTACTACTCTGGGCACTGTCATGAATATTAAACTATCTCCTGTACTCACGTGATGATGCTGGTGGGAATGTAAACTTGTTACAACCACTTTGGAAATCAATCTGGTGCTTTCTCAGACAATTAGGAATAGCGCTTCCTCAAGATCCAGCTATACCACTCCTAGGCATATATCCAAAAGATGCTCAAGGGTACAAGGACATTTGCTCTACCATGTTCATAGCAGCTTTATTCATAAGAGCCAGAACCAGGAAACAACCCAGAGGTCCCTCACTGGAGGAATGGATACAGAAATTGTGGTACATTTATACAATGGAATACTACTCAGCAATTAAAAATGAGGAAATCATGAAATTTGGAGGCAAATGGTGGGAACTAGAAAAGATCATCCTGATTGAGGTATCCGAGAAGCAGAAAGACACACATATACTCACTCATAGGTGGATATTAGCCATATAGTATAGGATAAACATACTAAAATCTGTACACCTAAAGAAGCTGAGCCAGAAGGAGGACGCTGGATAAGATGCTCAGTAGTTGAGTTTTTTAAAATGAGAAATCCGAGACAATAGCAATGACTTGCGTGACTGCTAGGACAGCAGACTGAGTCAAGATTGTCCTGGGCAACCCCTGGGCACGTTCAGGGACACGGTGGTGTTTGCAGTTTGTATCCTGATTCTCTGGCAAGTGAACTCTGAAACTGGTGGCGCCTTTAATCCTAGTGCTCGGGAAGCAGAGGCGGGTGGATCTCTGTGAGTTTGAGGCCAACCTGGTCTACAAAGCAAGTTCCGGGTCAGCCAGAGCTGCTAAACAGAGAAAGAACTGTCCCAAAGAACTAAACCTCAGGATATGTGTACAGGCTTGGCATACACATACTATATCTTGAGTATATATTGATTTATATATAGTATATATTCCATACTGTGTATATGGGTATTTCTACCCATGCGCCTCTTCTCTCTCACCTCTTAGTAAGTACTGTCAGCTCTCTCTCTCTCTGTCTCTCTCTCACACACACACACTATCACTTTTGAATTTGACTCCCTTTTATCCTTATTTTAATGTATAGTGTCTGCTATAGCAGATGGATGGTGCCCTTTATAAATTGACTTTTACGAAATGTTACACTGTTATCTCTTGTTCATAACTTTTTTCTCCTTTATGTATGTGTGTGTGTGTGTGTCTGTGCGCTTACATGTCAGACTGGCATCAACTGGTACACAGGCATGCACCATCATGTCCATACTTCCTCCGGTTTTGTACAACTGTGGTTGACCTTGTTAACTGCCCGCATATATGTTACCTCTAAGTACAGTCGCCCCATTTCTTCCTTCCATAATTTTGCATTCTTGCTTTCCTGTCACTCTTTAATTCTTATTAGATGCCCTTCTTTATCCAGAACATTGTTCCACATTCCTGTACAGGCAAACCTGAGCTTTTGAATTGGCCCTCTTGGGCTGCCTTTCAGATGAGCCTTTCAGATGTTCATCAGCTGGACAAGGAGCCCTTTGAACTGGGCTGTGAAGTGAGTGGCACTGCCTGCATATAAGCAATTCAACTCTGGTGACGTCAGATCATCATCAGCACCCCAGGCTGTTTGTTGTGGTGCTGTGCTCATAAGCACGCCTTATTATATGTTAGGCAAGTGCTTTCCTACCATACTGCATCCCTCAGCCCACTGCCGATTCCTTTATTGTAGATTCTGAATTTATTTTAATGCCTTGGGTACTTGGGTGGAGGATAGACATTTTGAAGAGAGCTTTAAACCCACTTTCCTTATGTGTTGGGCTTCTGGGTAGAATTGTGCATGAACAAAAACCTTAGATTCTTGTTTTCCTGATTCTTTGTAACCCTGTGACTGTTTATTCATTCTCCTCCTTGTCTCCAAAAAAGAAGAATGGAAAAAAACCCAAAAAACCAAACCCAAAACCCCCCAAAATCCCAGTCTTTCTGAAATGAATAATGTTTTTATCTTTTTGTCTTTGTTTCCCAAATATCTTTTGAATGAATACCAAATGTATCACAAGGAGTTATTGAATAAAATATAATTACTATTTATTGTTTATTTTAGTTGTCAAGTGGGAATCCTGTATATGAAAAGTACTATAGACAGGTAAGATTTTATTATATTTATATTCTGAATTGAACACAGAATATGCTATCCATTGTGGATTGTATGCGTGTAGATGAGCAGTCACTAGAGAGGGTTGATGTGTCATGCTTTCAGCCTTTTGGGCCTCAGCCTCTGACTCTGAGTACTTGATACTGTTTTTGTTTTTTTTGAGAGGGTCCTGCTAGGTGCTGTCTGTTTGCCTTTTAGTAAATAACCCTACCTTAATCTCTAGGGTGCTGAGATTACAGGCATGCACCAAATACTAGGTATTAGCTCTCAGAAAAAAGAAAAAGAATTTAATTACCTTAAATGTCTATGTTAAAAAAATCAATAGAACATTAGATATATTCATCCAGATATAAATATCCAAATTAATGTGTAAGCCAAATAGAAATAACTGTTATGTGTTGTTTGTTTGGTGGTTTGGCAAGATCTTCTCTGTTGTCTGGCTGGCGTGGAGTGTAGCCTGCCTCGTCACAGCCCTCCTGCCTCTAGTGCTGAGGTTATGGGGTGTAAGGTATAGACAGGGAACATGGCTGTCACACACTGAGTGAGCGCGGGGCTGAGGGTGGAGCTCTTTGGTAGATGACATGCTCAGCACACACAGAGCCCTTGGTTTAATTCCCAGCTCTGCAGAACAAATCAAACAAAACGTGTATCAAGGACGTTGATAGTTAATTACTCAGGGAAACATTCAGCTATAAAATTTAGAATACAAATCCAGATGTGGTGATAATTTGTTAATCCTACCACTTAATGGAGGAAGCAAGAGGACCAGGAGCTTAAGATTTTCCTAGGTTACCATCCTTCCTGCCCCCCCCCCCCCCATTGCTGGGACTGCAGGCATATACCGTCATGTCTGTAATCTTTTTCAGATGGGGTGAGGACAAGGTATCATTCCAGCCCAATCTAGCCTCAGATTTGCTGTGTAGCAGAGGCTGGCCTTGAACTGTTTCTCCTCCTACCTTGACCTCTTTAGTGTTAGGATTACAGGTTCTTGCTGCCATTCCTAGCTTCATGGCTGGTTTTTGATTGAACTTTTAAACTTTTCTTATCTGTTCTTCTGGCTTTAGGTTAGGATCTAAACCTTAGAAATTCTTTCCACCATATTTCCGAGTTGTACATGGGAATTAGAAATGAGTTTTCCCCAGATGTGCTAAAGTTTTTAGATAAAGCCCTTCTCTTACTACTTGATGGTGGGACTTTATAAAACCAGGTAGTAGGCCAGTTTTCTTTCCTTGTATGTGCTGTGTACATATGTGTGCGAATGTGGAGGTTAAAGAAGTATCCTTATTCGGGTGCGTTCCATCTTTTATTTGAGACAAGGTCTCTTTTGCTGAGTCTGTGACCAAACAGGCTAAGCTAGCTGGCCATTGAGCTCCTGGGATCCACCCGTTTCTGAATCCCACTTCACCCTGGCTGGAATTGTAGTTCACTACCACACCCAGGCTTTTACTTGAGTTCTGGGATTCAAACCCAGAACTTTAAAGTTATGCTTTAAAGCCTTCAGGGGATCAGAATTGGGGCATCTGAACTGTCCTGAGGCTGACAGAGCCATCTTCTTTCCCCAACCCATACCCACTCTTTCTAGGAGTGTCACTGTTATTTACAGATAGCTTTTTCAGAATGAAAGAGACTTGTTCTTAAATATGGCCTTGTGTTATATATTTGGTTAATTACATTACACCCTTTAAAAAGGCAAAGAAATTGTTGACCTGTGATTATATTATTATCGTTTTGGTATATGATAGATCAAAGAAATCAGGTCCTATTGGAAAGTGTTTTATTTGGTTTACTAAAGTGGCTCCTACTTGAAATAGCCTAAGAAGGAAAGGGAAGTCGTTTTTTCACGCATTTTGAGCTGAGGATGTACCATACTGGTAGATTGCTTATTTAGTGTGCTCTGAACAAGCTGTCCCAAGTTCTGTCGGGGGGGGGGGAGGGTGATTCCTGAGGTTTCCTTAGCAGGTGTACCACATGCCTTTAATCCTAGAACTTGGGAGACCGAGGCAGGATCAGGGCATCTGCAGTTACATTGGAGTTTGATGCAGGCTGGGCTACATACATGAAACCCTGTCTCAGTAAAAGGAAGGAAACTGGGACCTAAACCATGACCGGCAGGTACACACGGGGTCTGTAATCTGATATTCAAGAGGCTAAGGAAAATGTCATGAGTTTGAGGCTAGCCTGGGTTACAGAAGAGACTGTGTAAAAAAAGAGTTGGGCATTGTGTGTGCCTATGATTCCAGCACTTGGGAAGTGGAGATGGGGGTGGCAGGGTGTCGAGAGTATAGGGTCAGCCTGGGCCACATGGAAGCCTTGACTCTTGGAGCAAAAGCCAAAGACAGAACAAAAAGATGAGAAAGACTAGGGAGA
This sequence comes from Meriones unguiculatus, assembly GCF_030254825.1. NCBI lineage: Eukaryota > Metazoa > Chordata > Mammalia > Rodentia > Muridae > Meriones > Meriones unguiculatus. The sequence continues at coordinate 87,247,169 of NC_083360.1, forward strand.
GGCCTGTGAGACGACTGCTCAGGTAAAGGTGTCTGCTGTCCAGTCCTGGTGCCCTGAGCTTGCTCCTCAGTGCGCGGTACGTGGAAAGAGTGGACTCTCAACAGTTACCCTCAGGCCTCGCAGGCCGTGCCCCGTCCCCATCACACACACAAATAATTTTAAAATATTTTAGAAGACCCCCCAGCCGTTAAAACAACAGAAGAAGAAGGGAAATGAAGAAAGAAAAATACAAGGCGAGGCAGGAGGATCACTTGAATCAGGTAGTTCAGAGCTGGCTTACAACAGAGTAAGACCTTGTCTTTTAAAAAATAAAATAAAACAATCCCAGCAGAGGGCTGGGTAAAATAGCCCAGTATGTGCTCATCATGGTCAAGTGTCTACCTGACACTCTGATGCCCAAAACCACAAAATTCCAATAGCATTCCAAATAATAAGCACCACTAAATTGTAAACAATTTGTTCACTCCTGTGTAATTCTTTTTCGGCTTGTCTTGTGTCAGGAGTTTGCTTTGGTGCAGTAGATCAGCTTCCAGGCTAAAGAGAGGCCAGAGGCCTAATTCAGTTTACTTGTGTAGTCTAAAAGTTCTGAACGGGAGTACTTTTCTCCCTTTTTTTAGATGGGACCTTTTTTGTTTGTTTGTTTGTTTGTTTTGAGACAAGGTTTCTCTGTGTAGCCCTGGCTGGCTGTTCTGAAACTCAGTCTGTAGTTCAGGTTGGCCATGAATTCAGAGATCTGTCTGCTTCTGTCCTGCCTGTGGAATGCTGGGATTAAAGGGGTCCACAACCACCATGCCCGGCTATTGAGACAGAATTGTATGCAGCCCAGACTGGCCTTGAAACTTGCTGTGTAATGGAAGTGTGCCTTGACTTCCCAGTCCTCTTGCCTCTTCCCAAGTATTGGGATGAAAGACACTCGAGCTGGGATTGGAGAGATGCCCAGTAGGTAGGAACACCAGCTGCTTTTCCAGAGGACCTGGTTCAATTCCCAGCACCCACACGGTGGCTCAACACCATCTATGACTCCAGCTTCAGGGCATCCAGTATCCTCTTCTAGCCTATATCGGCACTGCACATATGTGGTGCACAGATAGTTGAATGTGCAGGCAAAACACTACGCACACAAAAAGTAGTTTTTAAAAAGACATGCATAGTGTCTGCTTTGTATTATTCTTTTTCTTTTAGTAGACTGAGAATTGAACGCAAGGCTTCATACATGCCCAGAAGTCTGTATTCTTTTAAGTGTTGAAATGCAAAATCTTTTGTGAGGCTATGGAACTCACTGGAAGACAGCGATTCTAGAGTGTAGTTTATAGCCGAGAGCTGTTTGCAGGAATCAGGCTGTGGAAACTTCCTGTAGGTGAGTGGAAGTGGATGCTTTGTTACTGTGACTGCAAGAGTGGAAGAGTCCTCTGGAAGGTAATGTCTGAGTACTTCATGGATTTGTCCAGGTTTACTTGGAGTGCACGGATAGTTCAGTTATGTGGGTGTGAATATTCCTTTTTTACGGTCAGGAAGTGCCCGAAGAAAAGTAGTTCTGGAGAGTTCCAGCGGCATGTTTCCCTACACCTTCTATATTTCCTTCTTCCCCCAAACTGAAGGGTTAGGCATTTTTTCTTTTTTCGCTGAGTGCCTGATCTGGCCTGTTCTTGCCTTTGAAAGCTTTTTTGTTTGTTTGTTTTGTTTGTTTTGCTGCTATGCTGCTACTGGGCTGTGTAGAATACTTTGAGTGTTTACAGTAAAAGTCTTTAAACTAGAAACACAGCTAGTTTATGAATATCCTAGTATAATATTTCCTTTCCCACGACCTTTTAAGATTTACTATTCATATTTACAAATAGAAATTTAGGAAGTCTTTACAAAAATGAGGGTTTTTCCTCTCTCGTTTGTTGTGACCTCATTCTGTCGTAACGGAAAGTCCCCATCAGTGAAAATGATGTGGTTCTCTTGGTGTACTGTAAAACTAAACAGTCTTTTAAAGGTTGTTATGACTTGCTGCTGGGTTTAGAGCTAATACTACCTTGATTCTTTTAAGTATTACAGTTTCTAAGAGTGGATATAAAAGTACTTGATTTAAAACATTTGCAGAGTTAGATAACATACACAGCCATTCTAGTTTGTCAGAAGACCTCCAGGAAGTACTTTTTTCTTATATTGGCATTTAAATGACAGTCATAAAAAATGTGGAGTTAGAGGATTCGTGCTCGTGTCTGACTCTACTCATTCACTTTTCCTGAGCTTGAATTTTACTTGTATACTAGACTTAATAGACACGTCTTTTGCAAATTGACTCCTCTCTAGATGGTACCATTCTGACAAGGCTCTGAAGGGTCCTTGCCCTTGTTAGCAGGATTCTGGTTCCAGTTTCTAAGGTAGGGAGGGGAGAGAGAGAAGTGATGGTAATTTTGATTTTGTGTTTTAGTGTTGGCTTCCTGTTTCTATCTTTTCAGGTTGATACGGGCAATACTGGAAGGGTGTTGGCTTCAGATGCGGCTGTGTTCCTGAAAAAATCGGGGCTTCCAGACTTGATTCTCGGAAAGGTAGTATGTGTTTATTATAACTAGACTATAATGAATATGTAGAAGCATAGTGGAACTGCAAATAAAGTCAGAAGGATACAGTTAAGAAACATATAAGTTAGAACTGAGTCATAGAAGCAATTATAGTAATAGGATGGGGTGTCATGGTGTAGTAATTTATTCCTTTGAAAATTAAGATAATGTTGAGCACTTGAGAAACATCACTTTTGACTAGGATGAAATGAGAAAGTAATTGTCCATTTGAATATTGTGGGGAGATACAGCACTGAGTAGGAACCTTGTTACCCACTCAAACAATTGGACCTATGCTTGCTTCTTTTATAAAGCTGCCTCTGTCCTGCAAAGTGGAGGACCTATGCTTGCTTCTTTTATAAAGCTGCCTCTGTCCTGCAAAGTGGAGGACCTATGCTTGCTTCTTTTATAAAGCTGCCTCTGTTTAGTATGCAAAGTGGAGTGAGGGGTTGGAAAGAACCCCTCACTGCCAAACTGTTGTGTATAGTATATTGATATATAATAACATTTTTGAAGAATATTCAATATTAATAAGGTTATAATTTACAGATAAACATTAACTTTCCATAGGGGGAAAAAAAATCCATCTTAGTAAGAATGAAAATCAGGGTAGTATGTTTCAGGAGATAACACTTGACTCAGAGTTAAACCCTGGGCTAGTGAAAGGGCATTTGGCTAGAACTTGGAACTTGGGTTTAATTTTCCCTCATTCTTTTTATGTTCTTATGCCAGATCTCCTGACCTGGGCTTTCATGCTTCTGTGAAAGAGTTGCACTGAATGATCTCTTAGATCTGTTTACATAGACATGAAGTTATAAATTACAGGGATTTAATTTATCTTCTAAATGACTTTTGTTAAAATATATAGAGAGATTGATTCTTCTTCCTCCCCTAAATTTCAGATTTGGGATTTAGCCGACACAGATGGCAAAGGTGTCCTGAACAAACAAGTAAGATTGAGAGATTTGTTTGAATTACTTTTTGGCTAATTTGAAACAAAAAGTAGCAGATTTTTTTTAAAGCTCAAAATTAGTTTTTCAAGACCATGGGTTCCTGAAAACATCTCTCTCTCTCTCTCTCTCTCTCTCTCTCTCTCTCTCTCTCTCTCTGTGTGTGTGTGTGTGTGTGTGTGTGTGTGTATCTTGGTTTTTCTGGACAAGATTTCTCTGTGTAGCCCTGGCTGTCTGGATTCACTTTGTAGACCAGGCTGGCCTTGAACTCTGCCTTCTGCGTGCTGGGGTTAAAGGTGTGTGCCACCATGCCTGCCCGGCTCCACTGAAAGCATTTCTAAGGACTGAACATTTAGCTATCTGATGGCTAAAGTTTGGTGACATATTCTTTTTTGAAGCATATATCGCCTACAGAAAGACTTTACTCATTGTATCAATTAATTAAATTAATAACATTTTATACATTTATAAAATTTTAATTTTATTAATTAAATGTCTTGAGTATACAAGCTCATAAGTAAACATTGGCTTTATAAGTAAGTGTTACTGTTGATAAGCCCAGACCTTTGAAAGGAGTCTTTGGGCTGATCCAACCTGAATTCTTGTGTAGGTTTTATTTCTTATCTATAAACCAAAAAGTGGTTTACAAGCTTAAAGTATACTCTAACCTATAAATATATGAAAGTAGTCATAGCCAAAGGTATGGAATGCCATGCATATACTTTGTTTGGCTTGTTGAAAGTTTGCTTTGTCCTGATAATCTTGCTTAGCACCCACTGTGGAAAGCTCATGTTCCCTATGAGCATAGCTAAAACAAGGTCAAACCAGGAATGGGATTCGACTAATAATGAGATGACAGTGAAGATGCCCAGCCTCTTTTATGTGAAAATGACTTCATGTATGTGGGTGTTTCACCTGCATGGTGCGGATGTTCTTGTACTACGTGCCTGCCTGGTGCCTTCAGGGGTCAGAAGAGGGCATTGGATCCCCTAGGACTGGAATTAGAGCTGTGAGCTACCATGTGGGTGCTAGGAATCAAACCCATGTCCTCTGGAAGAGCAGCAAATGCTCTTACTGTCTAAGTCATCTCTCTAGCCTCAAGAACACCCATTCTCTTAGTCAGAGTCTCAGGACCAGAGTATGGTAGTCCTCATTGGACTGGAAGGGCCAGTTCAAGGCACTGAGGACAGGGCGCTCAGGTACGGGCAGCACATATTTGTTGCAGTAAGAGCCAGGTTTTATAAGTGCAGCGGTGACACCGTTGTACTTCTCCTTAGGAGTTGATGATATAATACTTCTTTGTTGGTAGTCCTGCACATGGGGTGAATTTGAGTTGTCTTGGTTACACCCAGGTCGCTAGGCACATGGGTCTGCTGTTGAAGTTTGAGTTTACATTGAAGGCACAGTGTTTTGTTTTGGCTTTTGAAGAAAGATTTATGTTTTCTCGTGGTTACAGAAGTTCCATCCTGTAGTCTTTGGCTGCATTGTTTCTGGGTCTGTGCTGAAGCAGAACAGCAAAGCCGTGTGAATGAAAACTTGCTTACCTCACTGCTGCTGAGAAGGACAAAAAGCAGAAAGGGCCGGGGTCCCAATGTTTTCTTCAAGGGTCACCCTCAGGGACCTATGTAGGCCCTGCCTCCTAGAGTTAACACCATCCACGCCTTAGCATGTGAGCTTGGTGTATGTGTGTGGGCATATAAGATGAAAACTATAGCGATGGCCTATTTTTAAGTATGTGTTTACTATGTATTTGTGTGTGCATGCTCATGTGTATGTCTGAGTACAGAGCCCTGTATGCCTGGTGCACATGTGGAGATGAGAGGTCAAGTGTCAGTCTTTACTGTCAGCCCTGATGGAGGCAGGGTTTCTTTGTCGTTTCTGCTGCATATGGCAGGCTAGCTGGCCGAAGCTTGTACAGGCTCCTTCCCCACCGCTCGGCTATCCGTAGCATGCCGGGATTACATGAGCACTGCTGCATGAAGCTTTATGTGTGTTCTAGAGACCGGAACTTCAGTCCTCATGCTTAGAGGGCAAGCGCTATCCACAGAGCCATCTCCCCAGCCCAAAGACAATACTGTTTGAAATATTTTATGAAAAAAAGAAAAGCACTCAGGATTGAATTTGTATGACAGAAATGACACTTGGTGCTTTCTTCCTACAGAATAGGATTATTTCATTGCTCCTAAGGCATTGCAGAGTAGATAGTATTAGGTTGTCCTCCTTTTAGGGAATGATTTTCATTTAATTTGCTCATAACATTGCAGCTTTAAGTCGCAGAGCTAGAACTTACTGGAGAATTACTTCACTTCAGAGCTCATCCGCACTGTGGAAAGGGATCTGATTCTTTCCGGGTAGTTGAGGAATCCCAGCACTGAAAGCTTGGCGGCACAAACAGAATGTGGACAGAAGAGGCATGACAAGTCAGAGGAGTAGGAGTGCTTCATGATGCCATGTACATGAGAAGAACTTTGAAGCATCTTTCTTTGCCTGAGCTGCTGAGACAGTGAGGAGGGTGAAGAAGCTAGGAGGTTATTTGTGATTTAGAAAGTAGTTTCTCAGCTGTGAGAGCTGAAGTCTGATTACACAGAAACTTCTTAGGTAAATTAGAAAAAAGGGAGAGTGTGAGATGGAGCAAGAGAGAGAGAGAGAGAGAGAAAGAGTGAGTGAGTCACAGAGAAAGAGTGAGAGTGTCACACACAGAGAAAGAGAGTTTTGCTAAAGCTACAACCAAGGGTCTCTCATGTATGTGAGACAAGTACTCTACCACCAAGTTACATTTCCAGTCCCAAGGAGAGGCTCTTGAAAACCTCCAAGAGGCAAGTATTGAACTGGGCAGATGGCTGCAAGGTCAGAAAAGGTTAGGAAGAGCTAAGACGGGCTAGGTGAGAATGGAAACAGTGAGACACGGTGTCTGCAGCAGCCCTAGCATGAAAAGTGGGGTATAAACCTTGCTGTTTCAACCCTGTCTAACTCAGAACAACTGCAAACAAATTCCTCCTTTTCACATTTCTTAACTTAATACTCTTGAATTGAGACCTTTGGTCAAGCAGTTTAGGTTATTTTAGATGCTGCCCAGTTGTTTTCTGTAGCTCTTCTGGAAGAGCAGGGATTGACTCTTGGCCTACTGATCCAGCTTCACAATTCTCCCATTCCAGAGATGACTTAACAACAGCTACTTGTTCCCTCATGTTAGGCTTCCCACCCAAATGCCCCTCAGTTAATACCAGCACTTTCTAGTGAGACTGAATATTCCTTAAAGTGTAAATATGAATCTCGGCATCTGCTTTGATACCCTGCTAGGTAGAGTCTTTCAGAGGCCCTCTATGGTAGGCTCCTGTCCTGTTTCCTGTTTTCTTCTACTTCCAATGTCCCTCCCATTTGTCTTTCTAAGTGAGGATTGATCATCTTACTACGGGTCTTTGTTCTTGTTTAGCTTTTTGGGGTATAGAGATTTTAGTATTTTTATCCTATCTTTTAGGTCTAGTTACCACTTATAAGTGATATATACCGTGTGTGTCTTTCTGCTTCTGGGATACCTCACCCAGATGATCTTTTCTAGATCCCACCATTTGCCTGCAAATTTCATGATTTCCTTGTTTTTAATTGATGAGTAGTATTCCAATGTACCACAATTTCTGTATCCATTCCTCAGTTGAGGGACCTCTGGGTTGTTTCCACGTTCTGGCTATTATGAATAAAGCTGCTACCAACATGGTTGAACAAATGTCCTTGTTGTGTACTTGAGCATCTTTTGGATATATGCCTAGGAGTGATATAGCTGGATCTTGAGGAAGCACTATTCCTAATTGTCTGAAAAAGCACCAGATTGATTTCCAAAGTGGTTGTACAAGTTTACATTCCCAATCAGCAAAGCAGATACTGAGACACATAACCAAACCTTGGGCAGAGTGCAGAGAGTCATATAAAAGAAGGGAGAGTGAGTAAGACCTGGAGAGGATAGGAGCTCCACAGGACTAAATATATCTGGGCACAGGAGTCTTTTCTGAGACTGGTTCTCCAACCAAGGATGATACATGGGGATAACCTAGAATCCTGCTCAGACATAGCCCATGGCAGCTCAGTATCCAAGTGGATTCCCTAGTAAGGGGAACAGGGACTACCTCTTGACATGAACTCAATGGCTGGTCCTTTGACCTCCTCACACCCCACCCCCCGCAGGGAGGAGCAGCCTTGTTAGGCCACAGAGGAGGACATGGCAGACAGTCCTGATGAGACCTGATAGGCTAGGGTCAGATGGAAGGGGAGGAGGACCGCCCCTATCAATGGACTTAGAGAGGGCAGGGAGGAGATGAGAGAGGGAGGGTGGGATTGGGAGGGAATGGGGGGGGCTACAGCTGGGATACAGGGTAAATAAACTGTAATTAATATAAAAAATAAAAATTAAAAATAAAGTATAAATATTCTGTTTTTACTTTTACGTACCATAGTTTATTTAAATATTTTTATTTAAATTACCTTTTTAAATAATAATGTTAGAAAAATCTTTATGCATGTTTTTTCTCAATTTTAAAGCAAATGTTTTTAAAGCAAATGTACTGTTAATATTTGTTGCTGTATAATTCTGTGGAATAACTGTGAATTATATTTTCAGATCATAAAGTAAGTTTAAAAGAAGGTCGATTGGGGAAAAAAGCTCCTAACATTTATGCTTTTCTCTGTCAGGAATTCTTCGTTGCACTACGGCTTGTGGCTTGTGCCCAGAATGGACTAGAAGTTTCACTGAGTAGCTTGAACCTGGCTGTTCCTCCACCAAGATTTGTAAGAAATTATTTTACTTGTAAAAAGTGTTTAATTGAAAAGGTTAGGGCTGGGAAGATGGTCCAGTGGATAAAACGCTTGCCCTGTAAGCATGAGGACTGGAGCTTAGATCGCCAGTGCCCACGTAAACGCTGGACAGGCAGAGTGACCTGCCTGTAACCCCAGAGTTCAGGATGTGAGAGGGAATGCCGCAGGGCATGCTGGTTAGCTAAACCGGTGGAGTCAGTGAGCTCTGAGCAACATGACAGGTCCTGCCTAAGTAAGTAAAATGGACAGCAAATGAAGGCAACACCTGAAGCCAACCTCTAGCCTCCACACAGAACCATACACAAACACACACTACATTCACACTTAAAAAATGGACACGATTGGAAATAAAAAGTAACATACTCTTTTTTTTTTTTTTTTTCTTTTGCTTTTGCTTTAATCCCTGTCTGGTTTATTTCTTAGTAACCTCTGCTGTTACTAGTTTTCTATGTCATTCAGAGTTATATGTGCATATAAGAAATATAAATATGCATTTAAAATTTTTATAATGGTAGCATTTTATGTATTTTATTCCATACCCTTTAAAACAAACGTTTTTAGAGATGCTTACATGTTAACAAAGTTTATTTAGTGTTTTCATAGTGTTTCTTGTTTATATTTTACTATAATTTATGTAAATTCTAATACGCATGAAGGTAATTTTTTAAGGAAAAATGTTACGATGAATAATCATTTTGTTTATGCTATTTCCCATATGCAGAAATATAAAAAGGTTTTGCGTGTAACTCCTGACAATGGCAAAGAGAGACGGTGGTGGTGGTGGTCTTCTATCACTCAGGGCAGAGCAGATAGCAGTCATGTGTTCTTCTAGCTTGATGCCTGGCCTCCTGCCCAAAGCTGCTCCTTGCCTGGGGCACATAAGAAAAAGGCTTTGCATGAGTGATTTCACTTCTACCAGTGATCGGTTGGCATGTCGGTTTCCTTGTGCATGTGCTTGCACACTGTAGTCAAACTTATTGTAGATGTCTACATTTGTCTTTTTAGTTTATGAGTAAGATTGATTAATTTTTCTTTCCCTTCTGTCCTTCCTCCATCTACCCCTCCCTCTCTCCCTCCCTCCCTCCTTTTTCCTGAGACAGGGTTTCTCTGTGTAGCCCTGGCTGGCTGTCCTGGAACTCACTCTGTAGACCAGGCTGGCCTTGAAGTCAGAGATCCACCAGCCTCTGCCTCCAAGTGCTGGGATTAAAGGCGTGGATTACCACCCAGCTGATTATATTTGTTTTTAAGACACTGAATGGTTTCTAGAAATGTCTCATTTTAGACTGTGAGTATTTTTCTGTAGGGATTATTCTTTTTCTTCCTAAATTCTAGAGGGTCTTTAAAAATTAGAAAGTCAACTCTCCATAGCATTTGTAAATATATACTCTTCCAGTTTGTCATTTGTTTTTACTTGGTTATGTTTTTTACTCTCACAGCAAAATTGAGTATGTAAAGAAATTGTCAATCTAAAACTTGTTTTTTTTTTCCTATATTTGTTATTCCTGATGGAGGTGTGAATGTAGATTCAAATTCAATCTTTCATGATAGCTACCAAATAGATTAATATAGTATATTGAATAATCATTTTTTTCATACCAATTTCAAATGACAGATCAGTGATGCCTTAAATTACCGTATGCATTTTGATGTTTTTCTGTTCTTATTTATTGATGTTTATCTTTGTGCTAATTTTTCAATGTTTTGATTATCATTGTTTGGGAAACTTTTTTATAGATGATATATGTTCTCCACCCAAACCTTTTCAGAAATTTAATAGCTGTTGTTTTAATTTAATTTTAAATTTAATTTTGGTGTTTCTGGAGCTAAACCATGGCCTTGCGCCTACTGGACATGTGTTTTATCACTGAGGCATCTCCTACTCCCCTTTTTTAAAAAAATATTTTAGAAGTATTAAGGTTTTTCTTAACTTTAGGAGCCTAGTGAACTGGCTTAGCAGTTAAGAGCACTGGCTTTTCTTCCGCGTATCCAGGCTTGATTCTCAACACCCTCATGGCGGCTTACAACTGTCTGTATCTCTGGACTCTGGGGATCCAACCTGCTTTTCTGCTGTATGTGGGCCCCAGGCCTGCAAGTAGTACATGTGGGCAAAATACCTGTGCACATAAAATAACGCAATAAAGAGGGTTACTAGCTTCAGTTTTAAGAATGTCTCTATCTCTCTGTTTAGACACGACCTACAAACATGTCATAGTATTTTTGCCTAGGTATAATATGGGGGTTTTCAAATATAGCCACCTGTCTCTTCAGCCAGCTAAGGACAGTAACTTGAGTGTGCTGACACTGGGTGTCATAACAAGTAACTTGCAAGGGTTAAACAAGCTCTTCTAGTCTGCTTTTCTTAAATAATACTGGAAAAAGGTCATCAAAAGGTTGTAAATATGTTAACATTCACATCAGATGTCTATTACTTTCAGTTGTTGTAGAAATTCTACAGTTATGTTTTTGGTATTCCACTATGAAATAGTTTGGCAAATTGAAAATGTTCTTATTTCAGTGGACAGTAGATGAAGGTCTAATTAAAGTAAAGTAGTGTTGATATCCCACATTTTATATACATCCTTAAACGCAAAACCACGTTTTCTTCGTTGACTGTTGGTCTGAAGCCTTCCCAGGTCACTGTTCTCTGTTTTCTAGCATGACTCCAGTAGCCCTTCGCTCACCCGTGGAATCTCAGCAGCTGAGCTCCCGTGGGCCGTAAAGGTAAGTCCGTTACTTTCACCTCCTTTGCTTCCTACACTAAATACCTTTTCTTCCTACACTCAAAATACGTTGTTCTGCATTGGGCTTTCATATACATGTTCAAGGAGTGTTGGGAAAATACTGAAATTGAAAATCTTGAGGAATGCTTTCGCTGTTAGCCATTTCATGACAACTTTTAAACATTTTCTTTCTTTGAATTAAAAGATAAAAAATCACCACTGGTGTGTCTTAGAAAAGTTGCTTTCTTGCTGTGAGTCTGTTTGAATGGATTAGTCCTCCTCAAAGAATTCTGTCTCTGAGATTGTTTGATTCTAACTGGACAGTAGAAAAGTAAAGATAATGTTCCTGTTAGTCTTCAGTAGAGACACTTAGAAATTATTTAATGTATTTTGATATGGTTTTTTTCTTAAATGTTTTAGCTTAAAAATCATACCTGATATTTGAGGATTTGATTTTTATATATGCAGTTAAATTTTTTCACGGTTATTTAAAATAACTTGTCTTTTTTTTTTTCATATTATAGCCTGAAGATAAAGCCAAATATGATGCAATTTTTGACAGTTTAAGCCCAGTGGATGGATTTTTGTCTGGTGATAAAGTAAAGCCAGTGTTGCTCAACTCTAAGTTACCTGTGGAAATCCTTGGCAGAGTAAGCTAGCAAACTTTAAATGCGATTTTTTTTTTTGTTTGTTTTGAGACCTACTTAATGTGTAGCTCATGCTGGCCTAGAACTCGTGAACCTCGTGCCTGAGCCTCATGGGTTACAGTGTTGTACTAGATGCAGTTTATTGTCTATTCTAATTTTATACCTACCAGGAGCACTAAGGGCTCATTGTTTAATATACACACAGATCTTATTAAAGTTGTGTCAGTACAGAATTTTCTGTATTTGTAACGTGTAAATTATTGTCCTTGTGTTTCAGGTTTTAGTTACTCCCATAAAATGAGTGGTTGCAGTTAGTTAGATATGTAAGTCCACTAGCAGGTCTGTCTTTCTGTGCATGTGTAACTGAATGATCTAGTTGGTTTAATAAGTTCTGAGGACCATCTGTATCTTTTTTAAAAGATTTATTTTATTTTAGATTATGTGTGCAGGTGCCGTGGTGTGGAGACTGGGTGTGGGATCCTTTGGACTTGGAGTTATAGGAACTTGTGAGCCACCATGTGGGTGCTGGGACTTAGGTCCTCTGGAAGAGCAGCAAATGTTGTTAATTGCTGAGCCACCTCTCCAGGCCCAGACCATTTGCATTTTATGCTTTCTGCCTCAGCCTGTGTATTTCAGGGTCTTGTTTAAAGGAATAGATGAGATCATAAGTTTTGCTTTCTGACTAGGCTTCTCAATTTTTTTTCTCTAAATGTTTGTTAAAACTTTAATTTTTTAATCTCAGACTCCTTTACTTCCCCTCTGTCTTTTAAAAATTTCATTACAATTAATGTGTGTGTGTGTATATGTGTTGGGTGTATGCTACAGTAGGCCGATGTGAAGATTCAGGGACAGCTTGAGGGAATTGGTTATCTCCTTCCACTCTGTGGGTCTTGGGAATAGAGCTTAGGTTGTTGGGTTTGGCAGCAACCTCCTTTACCTGCTAAACTGTCAAGCTAGCCCCTTCTGTCAGTTTTTGAGTTTTGTTTGTACCACAACAAAGTTTTTTTCTTCTATGTGTGTGTGTTTGCACCTGTGTGTACATGTGGGCGCCTCAGCTGTCACTCGTCAGGAACTTTCTACTTTGCTGTGCTTTCTTATTTTCTTACTTAATTTTGTGTTTTGTTTTTGAGGCATGTTCTTCCTTATCCTTATCCCTCATGCTTGCATGACACATACTTACCTGAGCTACCCACCCTGCCCATGTAGTTCACAGATTCAGTGTTCAGCTAGTAATGTTAAGCATGGTGACGTTTCTTACAGCCACCATCACCATCATCTCCATGACTTTTTGCAGCTCGTGAGATTAAAGCTGTATCTTAGTGTCTTCAGAAATTCTTTTTCTTTATTCAACTTGTGTGTGTTCATCCATAATCCTTTGTTCCTATCTCTTCTTCCACATTGTTCTTCAAAAATCATAAATTCCCTATAATCCCTATTTAGGTCTCTTTTCCTAAATGCTTTTAAGACTTTAATTTTTTAACTTTGTTAAGTTTTTGATTTTACTAAAAACTCAATTTTGCATATGCTAATTGTCTGCTTTCTCTTTTGTTGCATATGGGCTTTCAAGAAATGCTAATAAAACTCATGAGCACTAAAAAAAAAATTCATGATCACTAATCTTATCTGGGTTTCTCCCTACTCATCATTTTTGTGCTATTTCCAATATAATTTCTCTCCTTTCTTCCTTCATGTTTTAAACTGTAACTATTATCTTTAAACTCTCAGATCTCTCCATAATTCCTTGAGAAAACAGCCACAGGGGGTCAAATCCCTGCTGCCCTGCTTCTTAGTTAAGTGATCTTGGGGAGGTCCTTAGGAAAACTGCTGGTTATCCTTCTTGACAGAGTGCAGGGATTTAGTGTGATAGTGTATGTGATGTACTTGATACAGCACTTGTTACAAACTCTAGAATGTTAGGTGCTATGGTGGTGATGGTGATGACATCGATCGTCACATCACCAGAAAAACTTGTGCCACCACCCTTGCATCACGAGGGCTCAGTAAATACTGCTTTGGGTGGGTGGTGGTTGTTTGTTTGTTTGGTTTTTGAGATGGTTTCTCTGTGTAGCTCAGGCTACCCTGCAACTCTTTTTATAGACCATGCTGCCCTTGAACGCATATCTACCTGCCTTGCCTCCTGAGTACTGGGACTAAAGGCGTGCGCCATCACACCCATCAAATACTAATTATTAAAAGCTATTTTCTAATATTGTTTCCAGCCTTTTCTCTATTGTATGGTTGGTGTGAGATTCCTAAACTTTGAGTATTCTTATTTTATTGCTTTAAACTAACCTTCTAGTAACTTCCCCTGCAATTAAGACAAAGCCCAGATTCCTTTTAAGATACTTAGCCATAAAACTCCCTGTGCTCTGCCCAAAGTTTGTCTGTGAGTCTCAGCATCTGCTTTGCTCCCTTGCTGGGTGGAGCCTTTCAGAGGACCCTCTATAGTAGACCCGCATTCCTATTTCCTCTCTTCCACCACTTCTGGTGTCTATCCTGTTTGCCATTCGGAGTAAGATTTAAGCATCCTCCCTCGGGTCCTCCTTAGTGTTTAGCCTCTTTAGTTCTGTAGATTTTTAGTATGGCTATCCTATATTATATGGCTAATGTCCACTTACAAGTAAGTGTATACCATGCCTCTCTTTCTGGGTTACCTCACTCAGGAAGATCTTTTCCAGATCCCACCATTTACCTGCAAATTTCATGATTTCCTTGTTTTTAATAGTTGAGTAGTATTCCATTGTGTAAATGTGCCACAATTTATACATCCATTCCCTCCGTTGAGGAACATCTGGGTTGTTTCCAGATTTTGGCTACAATGGGTGTGTGTGTGTGTGTGTGTGGTAGAAGGTCATGGAGGGGACAGGAGCCCCACAAGGAGACCAACAAAGCTAAAAATCTGGGCCCAGCAGGGTCCTGCAGAGACTGATACTGATGCACCAAGGTAGGACCATGCATGGAGAGGACCTAGGCCCTCTGCTTAGATGAAGCTCAGTTTCCATGTGGGTTCCTGAGTAAGGGGAGCAGGGGCTGCCTCTGTCATGAACTTGGTTGCCTGCTCTTTGATCACTTACCTCTGTGGGTGCAGCCTTCCCAAGCCACCAAAGAAGAGGATCCAGGCAGTCCTGATGAGATCTGACAAGCTATAGGTAGATGGCAAAGGAGAGACACCCCCCTGCCCACCTTTCAGTGGACTAGAGGAAGGGGATGCGGGGCGGGGAGGAAGGAAGGGAGGGTGGGACTGAGAGGAGATGAGGGAGAGGGCTTCACTCGCAATATATAATGAATAAATTGTGAAAAAAAAAAAAAGATACTTAGCATCATATTCCCTTAGTGTACTTTCTCTTCCTGTCCCTAAATAGCACATAAAATAAAACAGCATTAATTGTTCTCCCTTCTCTTTTTTAAGGTTTGGGAGTTGAGTGATATTGATCATGATGGAAAGCTTGACAGAGATGAATTTGCAGTTGTAAGTAACTAAACATTCTTAAAATGTAAAATCTTATTTCAAGATAACCTTCCCACACCCACACGTCCTGACATTTTTATTAAAACAGGTTTGAGCTTACAAGCTTCCTACGTGCTTAAATTATAGTGTGTCACCTGCCTTGGGAAATATTTCCCATTTCAATTTATCCTTACTGTACTTGGTTAATGTACCATACGATGATGGATGTTAATAATCCCTCAGATTGATCTGAAGCCCACTGACAGTTAACATTGCTTAAAACACAAAGAGAAAAAAAACACTCCTAAAGAAGGTCAGGAGTTGATGTAATTCTGAGCTAAGTCCTTTCTTTCCCTCTCACCCTGTGTAAAGTTCAGGTTTGTTTGTTACAATTGTATTTTATTTTAATTAAGTAAGTAATCGACTTTGGTTTTTTGTTTTTATTTTTTTGAGACAGGGTTTCTCTGTATAGCTCTAACTGTCTTGGAACTTGCTCTGTAGACCAGGCTGGCCTTGAACTCAGATTTACCTGCCTCTATCTCCCAAGTGCTGGAATCAAAGGTGTGCACCACCACCACCACCACCACCACCAAAGCCTGGGCTGATTTTATTTGTAAATAAAAAGGTGTCCTAATAGCTGTTTAGTTTAGCGTGTTTCCATGTACGTGCACTCTAGTGTATGCCAGCTTGACAACTGGCATTTCTCTCTTCACATGCACATATGGGGGCAGGTGGGGCAGGGGCGGGGAGGCATCGTTTGCTCTGGTTGCTGTCTTTGTTTGTTTCAGTTGCAGTGTTCCTTTAGGATAAAGTACAGTCTAATAAGACAAGGTCATGATCCAGCAGTGCTAAAGCTGTGCTGTTCGCCTTTAATATTTTAGTGGAAAAAACCAAAACAACCTTGGCTTTAGTTTTGTTAGGACTCATGAAATTAAAAACTTTTTAATAGTTTATTTTTATTTTATGTGCATTGGTATTTTGACTGCATGTATGTCTGTGTGAGGGTGTCAGATCCCCTGGAATGGGAGTGACAGACAGTTGTGAGCTGCCATGTGGATGCTGGGAGTTGAACTTGGGTCCTCTGGAAGAGCAGGCAGTGCTCTTAACTGCTGAGCCATCTCTCCAGGCCAATTAATAACTGTTAACTTTTAGAAAAAAATGTGTTGTCTGTTGGCAGCACATGGCAAGCTGCCATCTTTTCGTTCTGTTTTGTTTAGTGTCCGCTTTTCCAGGAAATGACTTCCGTCTGTAACAAGAATGCTGACTTTCTATGCATGCTAGTCACTTCTCTTAGCAAAGTGCCAATCTAATACTACCTACATTGTCAATTTGACTGGCAGTGGTGTTTCCACCCTTTCTGGAGACAGAGTCCATCTGTTTTCAGACTGACATTTAATTCTTGTTTTTGTCTAGTGTGGAAAAGGCTTGGTTTGGCTATCCCTGTATACACAGTACCAGAGTAACCTGGGAACTTGTTAGAAATGGAGATTCTTTGGCCTAGTGCCAGCTTTGCTGATCCTGAAATTACAATTACAGATCTACTAAGCCATCCAGGAAATTCTGATGCCCACTGTAGTATGGACGCACAGGTCAGGGTTAGCTTTTGCAATTGCGAAGGGAAGCGTGGTGTGTAAATTATTACACGGTGCTGTGGCTAGTGTTGCGCAGACCTCCGTTCAGCAAGCAAGAACCCTGTAGCGGGAGGCCCTGGCTTGAACCATACACATGTTACATATACACATATACGTACACCTACGTGTATGTGTGTGTATATACGTATACATTTTAAAATTATGTTTTTTTTGAGACAGACTCTTGTATAGCCTAGGCCAGCCTTAAACTCAGTCCTCTGCTGTCCAGACCTGAGTCCTGGGTTTATAGGCTTGTGACACTGTGTGGTTTAGTGTATACCGTAGCCTGTGGCATCTTTAAAATATTATATTAGGCAGATTAGCATCCCTGAGCTGCAGTTTCTTCATTTATAAAATATTAGCCACCACAGGAATTGTGGGTCACAGTTGTACTAAGTCCTGAGTCCAAACTGATTTAAAAACTATAAAACTCAAACTTAGGAGTTAAGATAGGAGCCCAAAGTTCCTCTTGAGAGAATTATGATTTTCAGTGGAATGAAATAATAACATACTCTGCCAGTTTCTATGGGAATCCTAGAGGGTACACATAACTGACTTCTTCACATGATTAAGAAGTTGTCTGTTTTTCTTTTATAATTTTGTTTTATGTACATTGGTGTTTTGGCTCTATGTTGTGTCTGTGTGAGGGTGTCAGATCTCCTGGAACTGGAACTACAGACAGTTGTAAACTGCCATGTGGGTGCTGGGATTTGAACCCAGGTCCTTTAGAAGAGCAGCCAATGTTCTTAACCGCTAACCGCTGAGCGTTCTCTCTACCCACCCTCCTGTTTTTCTTTTATTATGTAGTTTTCCTCCTTTTTTTTTTTAAGCCATAGAAATATCACTTCTGAGCATCTCTTGATAGGTGTCTTATAGCCTTTAACATGGAGAAGTTACAGTACTTTACACAAGTGATTTAAAAATAGGTAGTACATTCTAATGGGTCAAAATGAGTACAAGAAGATAGTGAAAAAGATCCATCCCTGCCCTCAACTGATGTAGTCTTCTCTGAGCAGCGACTTTTCTTAGTTTCTGGTTTATCCTTAAATTTCCTGGTCTAATTCACAAGTTGTGAATAAATTATTTCTTCTTTACCACAGAAGATAACATTTCATACAAACACACACACATCTGTATATATACACACACACTATGGAGGTTGTGTGTTTAGCACTGTACTTTTTTATGTTAATAGTGGGCTTTAGATCCTTGGGCTTATTTTCTCATAGGCTATTTTTTCCCCCTGGTATATTGGTTTTGGGACTACATACAATGGATTGCTTCCAATTTAAGTATATAATTTGGTAAATTTCGGAAATTACATATTTATGAAGACAATATCACAATGCTTTCCTAGGATTTGGTTTTGTTTTTTTTCTTTTTGTTGTTATTACATTTTTTTTGTGGAAGGGTTTTCTCTGTGTAGCTCTGGCTGTCCTGAAACTTGTCCTGAAACAGGTTGGCCTCAAACTCAGAGATCTGTCTGCCTCTGCCTCTTGAGTGCTGCGACTAAAGGCGTGCACCACCACCACCACCAGCTTTATGATTTTTTTTTTTGCTTCATAATTTATTATATAGGTATACCATAATTTTTAAGTTAGTCTTTTATTGATAGGAATTAGGTGCTGATGCAGACAGTTGCTGTGATTAATGATCTTTTTTATGCAGCATTTCATGTATAGACAAATAAATATAAGAATAGGTTCCCAGATGTGAGATGGTTGAGGCAAAGAGAAGAGAATTGCCCTTAAAAGGATAGTACTGATGTGAGTTTTGTAGAGAAGAAAAAATAGTTTTTCTCTAGCCTTTTTAAGTTCTTGGCTGGGATTCATGTAACAAAAGATATGTTCCCAGAAGAAAAAAATACAAGTTTATTAAAACGTATGTACTTGGGAGACAATTTAGTGAAAGAAAGCTATCCAGGAGGTGACTTAGAACTCAGTCCATTACAGCGTCTTCAGCACACATAAAGTCTAAGGTAAATGACAAGACAAAGAAAAAGGACGCCAGTCACTGGAGGCCTCAGGTGGTGGAAAGGCCCCAACGGTAGATAGAGGCTAGTGATGCCTCTAATGTAAGTGTGTCTGAGCCATAGTCTCTGAGGTGCGCAAGGTCAGGTGAGACTGTGGCTCATATGTGCAACCCCAGTACTTGAGAACTGAGGCTTATGGCAAGGTTGTCTGTGCTGTTGCCTCCTTGCCCTTTGCCCCAAGGAAGCCTGCCAGCATGGCACCTGTTACCCTCCAGTGCCCACCAGCAATGTCCAACAGCCCCCTTTCCCCACAGTTCAGCTGCCAAGTACGTTTTGGAACGTGGGATTCCTGCCACTTAGGCTAAATGTTAACCCACTGTAATTTTAACCTGTAGTTGTAGTTTAAGAGTGAAATCGAGCATGTTACATGTTTTTGTATGTTAAAGGATGGGCCATTTCTGGTGTCCATTTTTTTAAATTAGTTGTTCATACTTTTGTCCATCTTTTTATTGAACTTAAATTTGTGCTCTGTTAATTTCTGGGAGAATTTTTGTATATTAGGAGATTTTTTTGTTTGTTTGTTTGTTTGTTTTAATAGACAGCATTTTCTCCAAATCCTCATATTCTTTGCTAGTGGAACTTCAGCTGAAGGGTGGTGTGCCTCCAAGTTTTTGCTGAGTATTTCTTCCTAAGAATGATTTAGCTTTGAGTTCCTTATTTTTCTTCCTTTTTCTTTTTGTTTCTTCCTCTTTTTTTCCTCTTTTTTCTTTAAAAAGATTTGAGATGCCAGGCCATTGTGGCTCACAACTTTAATCCCAGCACCCAAGACACAGACCAGGCTGGTCTCTGAGTTCAAGATGTACAGAGCAAGTTCTAGGACAGCAGGGATACACAGAGAAACTCTTGTCTCTAAAAACCAAAGAGATAAATAAACAAACTATATCTATATGCATATATATTTAAAACAGCTTGAAAATGACTTGTTGAACCATGATTAGCTCAATGAGTGAATTTATATATTTTTATTAATTAATTTATGTCTTGATCACAGTTTCCCCTTCCCTCTCTCCTCCCAGGCCTTCCCACTCACCTTCCCCCCATCCTCTCATCCTTCCTTTCTCCTCAGAACAGGCTCAGAAAAAGGGGGGCCTCCCAGGGATACCAACCAGCCTTAGTGTATCAAGTTTTAGGAGGACTAGGCGCACCTTCTCTGGTGGTTAGGCAAGGCAGCCCAGTCAGGGGAAAAGGATCCCAAGTCAGGCAACAGAGTCGGATACCGCTCCTGCTGCTGCTGTTAGGAGTCCCACATGAAGATATCTGTGACATATGTGCAGAGGGTGTAGGTCTATCCTCTGTATGCTCTCTGGTTGTTGGTTCACTCTCTGTGGGCCCCTATGGGCCCAGCTTAGTTCATTTTGTATGTTTGTTTTTGTGGTGTCCTTGACCTTGTGGTTCTTCAGTCTTTTGTGCCCTTCTTTCTTGGAATTTCCCCAAGCTATGCCTAATGTTTGGCTATGGGTCTCTGCATTGTTTCCATCAGTTGCTGGGAGATGCCTCTCAGATGATAGTTCTGCTAGGTGCCTGTCTGGAAGTGTAGCAGAGTATCAGTCACAGTGTCTGGGTATTCTCTTTTCTGGGTTAGCTCTCAAGCTGGGCTAGTCATTGGTTGGTCATCCCTCAACTTCTCCTCCATCTTTATCTCTGCTTATTTTGTTGGCAAGAGAAGTTGTGAGCCTAAGGCTTTGTGGCTGGGTTTGTGTTCCAGTTTCTCCATTGAAAGCATTTTTTGGTTACAGGAGGTGGCCATTGAAGGTTCCAGAAGTCTGTATTTGACACAGCTTGAAAATTATTTGTTATTCAACAGTAATCAACTCGGTGAATTATGTAATAATTTTCTAATATATTTGTCTTTGTTTTGTTTATCTTCAAGGCCATGTTTTTGGTATACTGTGCGCTGGAGAAAGAACCTGTGCCAATGTCCTTGCCTCCAGCCTTGGTGCCGCCTTCTAAGAGAAAAACGGTCAGTATATCAGGCTCCATGTGGTTGACCCCCTCTTCAGCAGCCAAGGACTCTTACCACTCCTTGCAACCTGTAGGCATTTTACCTACCAAAGCACCGTTAAGACAGGTAGAGATTTATCAATGTTAAAGCGTTTTGCTGTAACAAAGTGCATGAATGTGGTTGATAAAGATAGGAGCAGTCTAAAGATGCTGCACACCCCTCCATGAACCCGCATAACATGACGCACCGAGGAGGCAGGTGCTCCTTAGGTCCTCTGGATGTCCGCCTGGCCTTGCCCTGATCTGTTGGAGGGTAGAGGTGGAAGATACTGTGTGCTAACATGCATGCTTTCCTGCCATGGTAATTATTTTCAATCTGTAGTTAACTCTTGGTTCTTCAGACCACACTGTTCTGGCTGATTCTTGCTTCCTCTGACCTGTCTCTTGTCAGGTCGTGTGAGGCCAGCTAAGCACAGCATGTGCACGCTCAGCTCTGGGCAGCAGTGCTGCATGGAACTGGAAAACAAAGCGGGGGACAATTTGTTTATGCAGGTTTTCCCGGTTACTGCTGTTAGTATGGGAATTCTTAGGTCAGGCTTACTGTGCTTGACTTGACTGGTTCCTTAAAGAAGAATGTTAAGTTGGCATCTCTGAATGTCCTAACTGACTTAATGTTGTTGCCTCTCTACTGTTTGGTGGTGGTGTATGGGAGGCAGTGCACTGATATCAAGGGTATTTTGGTGGATTTGTGAAGGTTGGTGACAGATGCCGCTGTGCTCGGGAAGAGTGTGAGGTGGGTGCTTTCTTCAGAGTTGTGCTCACTTGACGGAACTTTCTCTCCCGCCCCAGTGGGTTGTGTCCCCTGCAGAGAAGGCTAAATATGACGAGATCTTCCTGAAAACTGACAAGGATATGGATGGATACGTATCCGGACTGGAGGTCCGGGACACCTTCCTGAAAACAGGGTTGCCTTCTGCTGTGCTGGCCCACATTTGGTGAGACTTTAATAGAATTTTTTTTAAAGTGCATGTTTTTGTGAATATGTGGTTCTATTTCAGCTCTAGTTTTATACATTCACATTTTTTACTACTTTTTTGAACAGTATGTTTCTTTTTTTTAATAGAAGAAATTCAAATTTGAAGAAGTACTGTGCATAATGAACAAACAGTCGAGAGTGGAATTAAAAACAAAAAACAAAGCTCTAGAACTTAAGAATGGTTTGTTTGCCTGAAGCTTTAGAAAGGTGATAGCATCAGCTACTTGTTAGGTTGTTAAAGTGCAGCATTTGTATATACCAGTTAAAGCTCTGAGAATCTTAAGAGAAAATCTAGGTAGCTGAAATTTAAACATCTTAATAAGTAGTACCTTTAAGGCTAGGATATAGCTCCTCCCATGCAGGAGGGCCTGGATTTGATCCCTTCTGTTACATACTGGGTGTGATGGCATGCGCCTGCAGTCCTAGTACCCAGAGAGGTGGAAGATTCGAGGAGCAGCTCCTGCCTGGCCGTACAGGGACTTTTTAAGACCAGCCTGGAATAAATGAGACCACCACATGCTCTCTCTTTTCCTTTCTCTCTCATATACACACATGATAGAGAGACATTTCATTTTTCTTTTGAGCTGAATAACATTCTATTTTTAAAAATTATTTATTTTTATTTATGTGCATTAGTGTGAAGGTGTCGGATCCCTTGGCGGTACAGTTAGGAGCTGCCATGTGGGTGTGGAGAATTGAACCCGGGTCCTTTGGAAGAGCAGATAGTGCTCGTAACCACTGAGCCATCTCTCCAGCCCCCCCATTTTTTATATATACAAAATTTTGTTGGCATTTATCTGTTGATGGGGGTCTCTTGGTCCCATTTCATTCTGTAGAGAATAGAGCAGCAATAAATAGGAGTGCAAATATCTTTATAGGAAAATAAATGTATAATGTTGAGGTTATTTAATCTCAGAAAGAAAAGTTCTGTGTGTTCTTCCTTGTGGGTCTTTGCCTGTAGCATATATATACATGTACATAAGTGAACAGATATGCATGTGGGAAAAGCAAGTATTACATGTCGTAAGGAGAGCAGGAAAGGGTGATGAGGAAGGACAGTGCGGGTAAAGAGCACATGAGTCATGAAAGAGGCTGTAAGACTTACATTTCTAGTCTTAACTCTGTGATAGGTTTTAATTCTTTGTGGAGGATAAATGCAGAAGCATGTAAGCAGAGTCCATAGCTTCAGAATGGCTGTGTTCACAGAATCGAATGTGTTCACCGAGGTGTGTAGACCTGGGGAGTTGGTTGTTTGAATGGCTACATTAGTCTAGGTGGGTTTGTTTTTGTTTTGTTTGATTTGTAAGGTTTGTGCGAGACAGTATTTTATTTAAATTGAAAGAAATAGTGTCCCTGTCTAACCCTGTAAGATGTATGTGCAGTACACATTTGCCTGTGACACTGCTTGTTGGTAATCCATTCCATATTACATGTGATAACACGTGTGAGCGCGCTTTGCCCTGTGCCCGCCACCACTGTCGCCCGGTTATCTTGATTTTTGTAAGAAGCAACAAACACAAAAAAGTTGCAAAGAGAAGCTTAGGAGAGAGCAGAGCGTAGGAGGTCTGTGTTAAGAGTGATGAGTGTTGAGGCTGAGAAAGATTGAGCTTGCAGAGCTGATAATCCACCTCTGGATGCCTAGGGTAAGCACACAGAGCCGATGGCAGCTGTCACAGATGGGCGTGGTGCTGTGCTCCAGCTTTAATTAGATGTTGCCTTTCTCAGAGATGGAGAAACTGAGACTTGACACCTCAAAAATTTTGCTTGAGGTTATAAGAAGTGAAGAGAAAGGTGGGATCCACATTCGGCTTGTTGCTGTGCTCTAATCTTTTCATCAGGCCACGGTGACTTTCAAAGAATCCTTTATAAAGCTGAACATTAAAAAGAAGAAAGGACAGCTAGAATGGACAGGGTTTATTGTTGTGTTTTCTGGTGCTCTTTAAAATTTTTTAAATGTATTATTTGACAATTTGATACATGTATGTAATATATTTGATCGTTCGCATGCTCCGTTACCCTCTCCTGTCACCTTTCTGCTCTCTGGAGCCCTTCTTTACAACTATCTCCTTTTAACTTTTATGTTTTTATTTGTTTGTTTTCTTATCTCCTGAGCTTAATGATGGTTGCTTGCATATGCATGGGTGTGGGTGTAGGATTATTTACTGGGTCACGTGCAGTTTACCTGTGACTACTTCACTGAAGAAAAATGACTTCCTTTTCCCTGCAGCCATTCACTGCCTCAGTTAAGGGAGGGCCTCGTGTGCCTGTCCCTAGTCATGCTGCAGGGTTGAGGGGCCAGTCTCGTGCAGGTAACCGCAGCTGCTGTGCTTGTGGCTGCCGCAGTGTCCTATCCAGGGAAGCTCTTCACAGCACCCTTCTCCACCCTCCTGCTTTCCTCTGTGAGGTTTCCTGGGCCCCGGGGATCTGGTTAACATCTTAATGTGGTCCACTTCTTTAATGTTTATGTTGGTGTTGTGTTCTATTTTCAGTTTAGCTGGCTGCTTTTGAAAAGAATACAGTCATGTTTTCTCTTCTGGAGCTTTGGGGTAATTATAGCACTTATGTACTGTTTTGTTTATCTGTGTAGGTCACTATGTGACACAAAGGACTGTGGGAAGCTTTCAAAAGACCAGTTTGCCTTGGCATTTCACTTAATCAATCAGAAGTTAACAAAAGGCGTTGACCCTCCTCATATTCTCACTCCAGAGATGATTCCACCATCAGAGAGGTCCATTTTACAAAAGGTAAGCTAACTGCAAGGAGGACCTGCATGCCTGAGTTTGGGAGGGTGCTGTGTCAAGCCACAGAGGCAGAGGACAGAGCCGTCACTGTTGGTCCAGTGTGTGTGAACAAGCTCGTGTCCCTTCTACAGCACCCTTCAATTGTGGCTTGTCACCCCCACTGCTCATTATCATATGACAGCTGCACTTTACTATAGTAAATTGAAGAGATTTTAAAAAGAATTGCAACAGGATCTCCTGTAGCCCAGGCTGGCATTGAACACTGTGTAGCTGAAAATTATCTTAACTTCTGACCCTTTCTGCCCTCACTTCCCAAATGCTAGGATTTTAGGCAGGTACCTTGCCTAGTCAATTTTTATGAATAGAATTGAAATGGTAGCTGTAAGAATTAAATGTATACATTTTACTTGGTGATTTACTCTGACAGAAAACAATACAAATTTGGAATCAAAATCTAGGAGATAATCATTGCTTAGTTATAATTTTACATCAAAATTTTACATAAAGAAAAAATGTATGTTAAGGATCCATCTGCATGTGGCTTTTGCCATAGGATTCATTCTTAAGTATACAGCTGAGCTTCGTATCTAAACAGCTAGATGTTAACTGGGTTTCTAATCAGCAGTGGGAATTTTGAGAACATCTTCATTTTAGCCATGTTGTACTTTAAATTTTTTCTTATCTAGAAACCGTTTTTCATAGAGAACATTTACAATATCCTGGTCTGTAATAGACCTTTCAAAGGACTTACATATAGTGGATTTAGTTGCTTTTAGAATTAAATAACCAGGTGCCGTTTGAGCCTGCAGTCTCAGTTCCTACGAAGGCTGAAGCTAAAGAATTCTTGAATCCAGAAGTTCAAGGTTATCCTGGGCAGCACAAGGAGACCTCATCTCAAAAAACAAACAAATAAACAAAAAAAAAAAAAAAAACCCAAATAAAACGTCCTACACAAACTTTGTATCTTTAAATCTCTTTTCATCTGTAACATAAATATTTCTATAGTGACTTTTCAGGATTGTACATAACAGGAGCTGTCAAATGTGTGCTATTAAGCAATCTCAAGTATCAATACAATGTTTTGATTTTGCATTAATTTCTAACATAGTTTAAAATTTCATTTGTACCTAGCAAAAATCAAAATTGGATACCCTCCACCCCCCGCCCAGTAAACTAAGTGGAATTCACCACTGCCAAGTCCTGAGAATTAGTTATACAAACAAGTTTTTATACTTGTTGAGTTTTGGGGTGGGCCACTTTGTGAATTTTTGTAGACTCTATGATGTATGACATGGGCTTGCTAGGTTGTAGAGAGGCTGAAAGTGATACGCTCAGAAAGATGAAGGGTACTGGCTTATACTTCTGCTTTCTGCTCTTCTGTAGCTCAGCGTGCAACACTGTAGACTTCACTTACAAAGAATTTGTTCTTCTGCATTCTTAATTTATAAGGACTGAAATGCCTGTGAACTCTAGTTTCCAGGAGAACAGAAATTACTGAATCAATTTGTGTCTGTTCATTGAAATCTGTATGATGGTAGACACATGAGATTGTGGACTCAGAAGTCCATTTCTGAGAGCATACCACATCTCTTGGTGCCAGATTCATGGAAATATTTTATAACTGTTGTCTTATCTATTGACCAAAAAAATTAAATAAAATTTGTACTTTCAAATAATCTCTTTTCTCCTTATATTCTGATTTATTTAAAGAAAAAAAATAAAAAAGAAGTACTGAGTTTCTTTGAAATTTCAACTAATCCTTTTTGAATGTTGCTTTCCTCCTTTCTGTGTTTTTTCTAGTTTGGACTGTTTTTTCCATTCTGCAGCACTCTGCTTTCGCCTTTCTTGTACTGTCAGTTTCTTAACTCTCCTCTCTCTCAAGGTTAGAGCTTTATTTTATGCTCTCTTTGTTGTTGTATTTTAGCATTACAGTTTTTATTTACATGATATATTTTGAAATTAGAGGGTTTTTATGCAGCAGAGTTGATAAATGTGGAAACAGCTGTCAGTATGCTTCTATCACGTGTCACTTGATCCTTGCATGCCCTGTAGCTTGCCTTCCCTGGACTCCTTCCTCCACTCAGAACCACTAAAGTGAGACTTCTGTGAAATGCACAGAGTGCGAGAGAAGTCCGTGTAAGAAGGGTGCTTGTGGGCTGGAGAGACGGCTCCTCCGTTAGCAGCATGGACCCACGCTTTGGGTCCATGCACACACGTGGTGGCTTCACAGCCGTCTGTAACTCCAGTTTCAGGGAAAGCTGGCACCTTCTGGCCTGCACCAGCGCTACATCATGTGCGTGGTGCACTTACATAGAGTCAGAGCACCCATGCATGTGCAGATTAAACAAAAAGGCGTGTGTGCAGAGATGCCTTAGCAGTTCCGAGCACTGGCTGCCTTACCAGAAGACCTGGGTTTGTTTCCCAGCTCACCCATGGCAGCTCACAAGCGTCTGTCACTCCAGTTCTCAGGGATCCCGAGCCCTCTTCTGGTCCCCACAGGCACCAGGCACATACTTGGTATACAGACTCACTCATAGGTAAGCAAACACCATACACAGAAAACAATAATTCAAAATTAAATGAATTAATAAAATGTTTTTAAAATATTTTTTGTGTACCCTTCACCTGCTGTACATAATAATTTTAGCTGAACTTTTGCCTATTTGCTTGCATGCCATTTTAGTCATGAAACTAACTTGTTCGAGGTTAAACTAATTTGTGTAACTTTATCTTCTTATCTGTTGGTATTTTAATAGCGAAGACTGTCAAGTGTGAGCCACTTTTTAAAGTTGGAGTGACAGAGAGGTGTGGAAACCATGTGTTTCCTGGCGTACTTGCACCTCTGACAGAACATTTCTCAGTAGCATTTAAGTGGCAGAAATTACTCTTGGTGATGAAAGTGAGATCAAGTGTTATTTTTTGTTTTTTTCACCTGACCTGGCTTGCTGACTCATCCTAAATCACAGGTCAGGTTTAAATAAAGCTAAAACTTAATAATAACTGTCTGATGCAGAGTATGCCTAACAGTCTCACTGTGTGTCAGTGGGGTTAGTAAAACAGTTACATACTCTTGGGTATCATTATGGCAGTGTATACCAGTGGCCTCAGCACTCCAGAGGCTGAAGCAGGAGCTTTATAGTAAGTGTAAGACTAGCCTGCACTACATAGTGAGCTCAAGAGTAGCCTGGGCTATTTAGGGGGAAGCCTTGTCTCAACTACCCCTTCAAAAGAAATATATTTGATACAGAGTTGTAATTAATATAAAATTTGAAGTTTAATTATTTGAATTCATATAGATGACTTTTAAGCTGATAGTCAAAAAAAGTAGAAGTAATTGTCAAATTTTATCTACCTGTTTACCAAGTTTACTTTTAGCACAGTGTTTTCTAAACTATTTTGGCATGCAAATGCCAAAGGTCCTGCTGTGAAATGACACTTTAATCTAATGAGAAGACTTTTGATCAAATTAGTAGCCGGGTTTAACCTTGAGCAGGTACTTGGTTTGTTTCCTCTGCTTTAATTGAGTGAATTCAGGCCTCCCTAATAATCCACCTTTCAAATTACTTCTGAGAACTGATTGGTGGGCCTGGCATCGCCTGGTGAACGTTCAGTGATTGTGTATGGTGAGGAAGTGGAATATTATGAGACTGTTAGGTTTCTTCTGTGCAAGATGGTGACATAGACTAATTCAAATTAGTGCCAATACTTGGTTTTGTGCTCTTCTAATCAGGTCATTAATACATCTCAGGCTCCACCCAGTCAGGTGCTGATTCTGTTGTCAATCAGATTGTAATAATGTGCATAAACCAGGTGTTTAGGTCCTTTTGTTCCGACTTTAGAAAGCTAACAGGACATCAGTGGGAGTTCAAAAGAAAACTGCTTATTTGACCCAAGGGTAGGGATTAATTTCTCCATTTTCTGGTGTAGAGCATATACTTAACAAAATAACAGAATCTAGATTAAACCTGTATTTTGTATCTGTAAGTACCATTTGGTAACCGATTCTCACATCATCCTTATTAAATGAAAACTAAGTGTTGTGTGCACTGGTGCCCCCTTGTAATCCCAGCATTTGTGGGTAGAGGCAGGAGGATCAGAAATTCAAGGTCACCATTATCTCCACAGCATGTTTAAGGCTGGCCTGGGTAAGTGAGAAACCCAAACAGGCTGGAGAGATGGCTGACAGGCAGGTGTGTGCTGCTGCTGCAGAGGATGCTTGACTGCCAGCATCCATGGCACACTGCTCACAACCTCCTGAAACTGCAGTGCCAGGGCAGCTAATGCCTCTCTCTGCACATGCCCACAAACACACAGAATTAAGAGTCTCTTAAACAAGGAAACAAAAACCCAAAACAGCACTAATAGCACAAAAAAAAAAAAAAACTAAACCAAAAAAAAACCATATTTCATATATAGAGTTACATATGTAGTGATGGTTGTATTTATTACAGAACATGTTTGAGCAGTTGGCTACTCGGTTTTAGATTAAATAGAATAGATACTAAAAGCGTTTAACAACAGTTAGTATTTGTTAGGCCAGTCATGGTGCCACGTGCCTTTAATCCTAGCACTCAGGAGGTTCCAGGCCAGCCTGGTCTACAGAGTGAGTCCAGGAGAGCCAGGGCTACACAGCGAATCCCTGTCCCAAAAACAAAACAAAAAGTGTTGAGTTGAATAAAATCAACCACTATTATAATTTTGAGATTGAGCAAAATTTGTGTACTTATTCTGTACTTCTTGCTGATAAATAACACATATCAGTGGAGAAATTAATTTCTAATCTAGCATATGTTTTATTTACTACAGAATTCTGGGTAGACTAGGATCACTTGGCAGAAGCAATGGTGTCTGAGGTGTTGGGTTCACAATAGCTTTCTGGAGAATGTGAGAGACTGTCTTAATTTCCAAGTACATATGTGTAATTACAATTATGTATATAAGGTTGTGCTGGGTATTTCATTAAATAGGTTTAAAGTCCTAATGATGTAGTGCAATGAAAGCTTGATTCCCAGTATAGCTTCTAGCATTTTTAGTGCTTAGTGTTTATAGTAGTAATGTATAACTGTGACTTTTGTTTTGTTTTTAGAACATCATAGGATCAAGTCCTGTTGCAGATTTCTCTGCTATTAAGGAACTAGATACCCTTAACAATGAAATAGTTGACCTGCAGAGGTATGTAAAGTAAAATTATAGCTGGCTTAGTAAGTGCAGACACAGATTATATGTTCAATATATATGTATTACATATATGTCCTCATTTCTAATGCATATTTTGATAAATGCTACTTGACTTAATGACCATATTTCTGCTTAAATGAAATCAGAATGCTTTTTTAAAATATAAGGCAAATGATTGAGGAAGATGTCCACTGTTGACCCTCTTACTTTCACACCCACACATATGTGCATGTACCCACATGAATACACACAAACACACACATCATACCTTTTTATTACTTTGTTTCAAAACAGAAGTATACATTGAGTTACTGTGTCTGTAATAATGTTTAGATTTGATTTTCCCAAGGCCCGTAAATGCTCCATTAAACATTCCTGCTTGCTTGTATGTGTATTAACGTTTAAACAGCTAGATAGGAAAATATCTGTCCAAGTCCCTCAAGCTGATGTAGATACATACATTCTCCAGTGTTGCACAGTTTGCCTTCTTGACTTTCACAGTTGTTGAGTGTATAAAATGCCTTTACAGCTATTTTAGTGAGAATCAGAGCACCATAGATAAAACAGTTTGCTTTTCCTGCCATTTTTAATATTTGTTACGTTTGAGCGGTTCGGTTTCTACCAAGCTTGAGTAGCTATGGTATTACGACTGTCCCATGTGACTGATAACAGCTAGCCTATGAGTACACACCTAACATTTTGTGACTATCTTATGAAAGCTAAAGAGTTCCAAACCTTGTCTTAGGTTGTAGTCACGTTTTATCAATGTGTGATACATCTGTGTATGAAATGACATCTGTCAAAATATTTTCTGTTTCAAGTGAGACCTGTAACATGGGCATACTTTCATATGTCACCTTGCCATGTCACAGTAAGACTCATTTACCTATACTAAAGCTGTACCTATTAAAGTTTAATTTTTTTAAGCTTGCATTAGGTCCCCAACTCTTTAAGATACTTTATTATATACCTAGCCTTTCATTGTTGTGAATACAATTATTTTTCTGTACAAAAGTTTTTACTCTTGAGATTTTGTCTTTAGGTCTTTACATGTTAGAATGAATGTGTATATGATATGTGACTTTACTAAATTACTCTCTGATGGAGGATTCCACCTTTATTATTAGTTTTTTGCCATCTGTTAATTTTATTTCTGTATTTGTGTGCGTGAATGTGCTGTGGCGCACATGTAAAGCCAGAGCACAGCTTCCCAGCGTCAGTTCTCTCCTCCCATCAGGTGGGCTCTGAGAATCAAACTTAGGTTGGCAGGCTTGTGGCAAGTGCCTTACCCATTGTGCCATCCCACTGGCCCTGTCATTGCGTTAGAGATGAAAATGTTTGATTCCCAAGACTTCAGTTGAAGTAGGATATACTCCTCAGATCCCCAGGAACTCCCTGGCCTTAGATCTTAGTTGGTCTCATGATTGCCACATAAAGGGCTCTTCCTTCACGGTGCTCCCCTGCAGAGCACATAGGTGCTTTAACCTGAGCACTCAGGGAGCAGGGGTTGGTGGATCTCTGAATTTAAAGCCAGCCTGGTCTACAGAGAGAGTTCCAGGAAATCCAGGGATATATAGAGAGACCCTTTCTCCAAAAACAACAAAAAGCCTATAGCATTTTCCCTGTCATCCTGGCCCTTCTTCTCAGATACCTCCCACAGTATATTGTTTCTTAATGTATTGTTTGCTCTTTTTACCTACAGCACTCAGCAGGGTGCTGTTTTACTTTGTTGTTACTCACCTTTCTCCTCACTGTGAGGAAGTATGTGGCAGAAGTAACGGAAGGGAGGAAGAGTTCTATTGGCTCACAGTCTGGGAGGGTTCAGCCCATCATAGCAAGGCAAGCTGGATGGTGGGAATGGCTGCGGAGCTTCTCATACAGCAGCCAGACCAGAAAGCAGAGGCCCCACTCCCAGAGGCCCTACTCCTCCAGCCACACCACCCTTCCCACAGCCTCACAAATACCAACACCAGCTACAGATGTTCAAACAGAGCAGCCTGTCAGCACGTTTACATTCAACTCTACCGCTTCTTTCCCTAACACATGGTGCCGGTGGGTGCACTGCCTCTCACCTCAGCCTGCCACCTCTCCTCCTGTTTCTTGTCTCTGATTTCACTGTCTTCATTTGCCTGGACATACCTTTAACACACTAAGCATATATTCATGGTTTATGGCCCAAGTTAAATGTCTCTTGTTAAGCTGTTCTCAAAATCTTTGGGTTGATAGTTGCCCTTTTTCCACTTCTAGAAACTTTATCTGTTTATTTTTTTTATTTTTTTTATTTTTTCAAGACAGGGTCTCACTGTGTAGCCCTAGTGGGTCTTAGAAGTCACTTTGTTGACCAGCTTGGCTTTAAACTCATAGATACTCACCTGCCTCTGCCTCCTGAGTGCTGAGGCAGAATGTGTGCACTGCTGTGTCTAGCCAATTCTTAAAAGCTGTTGACGGATCCCCAGTAAGATGGATTCCGAGTAAGAAGTTCTGGGGGTTTTATTCTGTTTTAGATTTATTTTATTTTTAGTTATGTGTGTGGCTGTGTGCATGTGAATCAGGTGCCCATGGTGGCCAAAGGTGCAGGATCCCAGTGGGGCTGGAGTTAGAGGCAGTGAGTGCTGGGAGCGGAACTCAAGTCATCATCAGGGCCAGCTTGTGCTCCTAACCACTGAGTCACCTTTCCAGCCCCCTAAGAGAAACTCTTCTAGAAGAGAAGGTACAAAAACCTGAGACTACTTCAGTCTCTTGGATGTGTGGTCATGCGAATTTATGCTGAGACAGGAGGTAATATTGTGACTTCTGCTAGATTCTACTTCCTTCTTGTCTGTTCTTTCAGCAAAAGCCACATCCTGCCAGGCCTATCTATTCATTACCGTGGTTTGGGGCCAGAAAACAAGATGGGTAATTTTAATGGTTACTGGCTGTTGTGGTGCATCCACTTTATAGAAATTCTTATGTTGAATTCTTGCAGCATCCCGGAAGAGGAAGAGGAGCTTTACTTGATTTAATGATTTTAAATTATTTGTTCAATGAGAGCATGAGGTGTATGTGCATGTCACAGAATATAGTGGAGGTTCAGAGGACAACTGGCAGGCTAGGGCTCTGGTTGTCGGGCTTGGCAGCAGGCACCTTTCCCACCGACCTTTCCAGCTCCTGTTTCTTGCTGTAGACGAGGCTATGCAGTACAAGACCTCAGTGGTAAACTTTTAACTAGATTCCTAGATCATGTGACATTGTTTTGTCAAGTTTACTTTTTTCACACTTATTTAGTGTGTGGGGTGGTATGTGCACATGGAGGTCAGAGGATAACTTGTGGGAGGAGTCTTTTCTCTTCTTCCACCATGTTTGTCCTGGAGATTAAAGTCATGTTGTCACACTTTACCCACTGAGCCATCTCACTAGCCTGATTTGATCATGTTTTCTTAACTGTCGGTGTTTCCGTTTCCTTGTAAAATAGAAATGCAAACCCAAACCTGACTGTCAGTGCAAGAACATGGCAGGTCAGTACAGGTGATCAGTCACCCCAGGACTCAGCTCACCCTTACAGCAGAGACTTACAGGAGAGGGGCTCAGTAGATGCTGTTTACAACGGACTGAAGATAGCCAGGGCCGCAGTTAGTACCGTGTCTT
This sequence comes from Meriones unguiculatus, assembly GCF_030254825.1. Lineage (NCBI taxonomy): Eukaryota > Metazoa > Chordata > Mammalia > Rodentia > Muridae > Meriones > Meriones unguiculatus. The sequence continues at coordinate 87,280,472 of NC_083360.1, forward strand.
TGCATAGCCCCAGGGATTGACCCAGGGGCAGTGAGGGAAGGAAAGATGCACGCAGAGGGACCTCCAGAGACTACAAAGCCGGTATTGGGTGGGCCGGGCTCCTGGATGGAGAAGCCGCAGCACCCGGGAAGTTCAGTGTGCTTATCATACACAGGTGAACAGATCAGAGTATTACGTTTAACTGCACTAGGAGGCAGCCTATTTTATACAGCTGAACAAGAAGTAAGGTGTAATTAATCTTGATAGGCGCAGTCTGCAGGTGGTCAGTATCAGGGACTAGAGGCAGGCTTTGCCATCCTTCGGAGCTTCATGAGGGCGGGGTGGGGTGGGGAGGGGCAGGGAGGATTTGCCAATTTCCCATGGGGCTGATGTGTTGGTCTAGGCATTATCATGCCCGTGCCATTCTGTTCCTCATATGCAGGCTTCTGTGTGGTTTATATTGAAGAACTAATTTAAAACAATAATAACAACTTTTGACACCCTAGAAATGGATCTTTTAGCCTCAAACTCTGCCAACCTCTGCTTTCACCTCTCAAGAGCCACCTGAGTCCTGTCTGGCCACAGGAGCTTTGTTGTTTGTTTGTTGTTGTTGTTGTTGTTGTTGTTGTTGTTTTTGCAGAGGTCAGATCAGGCTGTATGTGTACTGAACAAACCTCTACCACCGAGGGGACTCTTAGCCTCATGAATTCCCGCTCACAGACACAGAGATACTGTTGACCACACATATGAGTCATTGTGCAGCAATGAATAACTAATGTAGATTAAGTTCATAAATACTTTTAAAAGTTTTTGCAAGTGGTGTAGAGTGGCCGATGCCTGTAATTCCAGCACATTGATTCCAGGCTGAACACAAGGTCAAGGCCAGTTTGGACTACATAGTGAGACCTATCACAGACACACACATAAAAAGATTTTTAAAGAGAGCCTTATGAGTTTCAGGACAGCCAGGGATATGTAAAGGAACCCTTCGTGAATGAATGAATGAATGAATGAATGAATGAATGAATGAATGAGTGAATGAATTTTTTAAAAGAAAAGAGAAAGAAGACATTTTAGGATCAGGGGGTTAAGAGTGCCAGTCTCCACCAGGGTAAGGGCCAAGTGTAATCAGTTTGTGTGCTTTGTTGCCACCTCTAACAACCCAGGGAATAACTCACTTGGTGCCACACACCTTTAACCCCAGCACTGGGACGGCAGAAGTAGGTCAGTCTCTGTTAGTTCAAGGTCAGCTTGGTCCCTGCATTGAGTTCCAGGATAGCCACCGCTATATAGTAAAAGACCATGTTTTGAGACAGAAAAAAAAAAAAGCCATTAAATGTGGTTTTATGCTGCTAAATAATAGAATGATCTTAATAATAGTTCCTGAAGTTTATTTAGCATCCATTGTAGGCCATGCAGTATGCTGGGTTTTTCCTAGGTATATTGTAAATTCATCTTGGTCAACAATATCGCTATCTCTATAAAATGGTTAGGAAAACCAAATTCCGGGTTTATGCTTCTTTTATATTTTTGTCCTTGTGGATAAAAATGGCAAATATTTTTTTTTTGTTTGGAAAAAAAAAAACATTTATTTCTTCTTCGAAAAATAAATCATCTAAATTTGGGTCCTGTGCTTTGGTTATGTATAAGCCAAGCTCCCAAGTTTGTTTTATCAGATTGCATTTAGGCTCTGTTTTCAATAAATTATGCCCATGGGTATATTTTCTTGTTTTTCAAGGGGGAAAAAGGGGCTCATTAAAGCTGCCAGCCCCCATCCGGAGTGATGGTGCAGCGCTTGAGAGCGCTCGCTCTTACAGAGATCCTGTGAGTTCACAGCAGCCACAGCAGGTGGCTCACACTTGACTTGTAGTTCCAGGTCCAGGATATTGAAGCCTCTTCTGGCCTTGGCAGGCACCTGCACACATACAGTACACATGTGTACCCCCCCCATTCATACACAACACGGAAAATCAAAAATAAATCAGTTTAAAACCAGAAAAACAGCCAGCCTCCCAGAACTCAGAGAGTTAGCCATCCATATATATCAGACGTGCTTAAATGCTCACAGCCCTTATCTTAATATTTTACAACTATTTATTTTATAACTTATTTCTTCCAACAGAATATAAATAGGGCCCCAACTCCAATTTTAGAGAAATTAAAAACCTTAAGTAAAAGTCAGCATCTGTCCTCAAACTTAAGTTTTAATCAACTCAGAATAAAAAGCTACCTAACCTTTAGCCTCATTTGAATAGAAGGCTGAAACTAGCCATCAGCTGTGTTTAGTTAGTGCTCTAATCTCGCTGTAGACTTCTAAACAGTTTCTAAAGTCAGGCTGTTCTGCTGCCTTTCCAGCAGTTGTCATCAGCTGTTGAGTAATAAAAGCCTCCACTTCCCCTCTTTTCCGCAAGCCAAAAAGGAAAGAAGAGTCATATTGTTCAATACTGTCATTTGCAGCTCAAAAACAAGGTCTCAGTCTGGTGTAGGAACCTCCAGGGCTCAGCATTTCCTGTGTGCTGCAGTTCTGCGTGCTGCCACTTGTGATCACCACTGACGCCCCCTTTCAGCTGACCTCGCCACACGTGCCTCTTCCAGCCAGACATGCTTAGTCCACCCAGAGACTCTCACCTCTCCTATTTCTTTTCCAGTAATTTTAACCCTTAATGCTTGCAACATAAAGTTCATTTAACTGTTGTCTTTTGTATAATGCTGGAGATTGATCCTGAGGTTTCTGGGAGTGCTCAACCAGTGAGCTGTATATCTCCAGCTTTTACATTTTTTTCTTTTCTGAATCAGGATCTTGCTCAGTTGCCAGGCTGATGGAAAACTCCCTGTGTATATAGTCCATAGAGGCCTTGAACTTGGAATCCTTCTGCCCAGACCTTCTAAGTAGCTGGGACCACAGGTGTAGTCCATGCTGTACATTTGAACATTAAGTATGCTTATTACTGCTATCATCAGTAATCTCCATAACTTTTTAATCTTCCGGAATTGGACAATTTAGTGTGTGTGTGTGTGTGTGTGTGTGTGTGTGTATGTATTTTGTGTGTGTTGGGAGAAAGAACAGAAAGGAAAAGCCTCTTCCGTAGGCTCTATTCAGTGCCAGCTTCTTGCCCTATAGGACTAAGAAAGACTTTGGGGAAATCAAGGCTGTCAAACTGCAGATGTAGTTGCTGTGTGTGCTGTCATGGGTAGGAGATATGAGGTCCAGGGTGAAGGCCCCTCACCCCTCTACATTTCCTTAGACCATGTCCTGGAACTCTGTGGCACATGTCCATATCCCGTTCAGTTCTGCTCCTTGGGATAGTTGACGCCACGTTGTGATAAAGAAGCACAAGCAAAGATGACAGGCTCCCTGTCCTTGATGGTCCATGGTCATACCAACCATCTCCACTTAGCTCCCTAGTCCCAGCCTCTCTCTTGTTTTGAGACAAGGTCTCACATAGCTCAGTGTGACTTCAGACTTGCTGTCCTGAGGCTGACCTTGAACTTGGAACTTCTGTCTTTACCGCCTGAGTCCTGGATTCACAACTGTGAGTGCCAAGGTGTCCAGTTTTGTGCTGTACTGGGTTGACCAATCCCAGGGCTCTCTGCATGCTACACAAAGCCTGCCAACTGAATTACAGCCCTAGCTCCCAATCTGAACTTAATTGGAATTGATATATAACCTACTTTAGTTAGATAGAAAAACCCTGGTTCTTTTTAGTTTCTTGATTTTACAGATTATATTTTTATGGATTGTGTTTCTTAACATGTTTTAATGCACCTGTCATTTTTTAACATTTTATTTATTTATGTATACAGTGTTCTGCCTGCATGTACATCTGCAGGGCAGAAGAGGGCACCAGAGGTCTCATTATAGATGTTTGTGAGCCACCATGTGGTTGCTGGGAATTGCTCTTAACCTCTGAGCCATCTCTCCCGCCCCTGCATTTATCATTTAAGTCTCACAGAAAATGTAAAATGAAATTGCACATCAAAATTATAGTAATGTAATTTATGGTATTTTGCTCATATTTGCCTTTACTGGAAACATTTACGTTGTCGTAAGCTTTAGTTTGAAGGACTCTTGTTGGCGTTTCTTATAGTACAGTCCTACTAGTTTTGTTTACGTGGGATAGTTGACGGCCAGTTTTGTCAGGTACAGGGTTTTGTTGCTGTTTGTTTTAATGACAGATCTAACTTAGTAGCTCTTGCCGTCTGGGAACTTGTTTGGAACACACAGAGGTCTGCCTGTTTCTGCTGCCTGGGTACTGGAGTTAACAAGTATGTGTCTGCCCTGCCTGGCAGGTACAGAATTCTTTATTGACAGTTTTTCTTCTCAGCAGTTTAAACGTGTCTCCCTCTGTCCCTACCTCCCTGCCTCCTTCTCTCCCTTTCTCCATTCTTCCCTCCCTGCCTCCTTTAGTGGGAATTGCACCTGCCTCATGCATGTGTCCTAAACCCTGTACCACTGAGCCCTTAGATGGTTTTCTAACATTGCCTTGTAACCGTGAGTCCTTTCTATAGGTTTAAAAAGTATTCCATCATCATTGTTTAAGTATGACTCATACTTAGACTCAAAGCCTGTAGTTTATATCATGTATGTTTTTCCATCCTAATTCAAGATAGTGAAGATTATTAGCATTTGCATATGAAGACTATGACTTGGCCTCTGTTGGAATGATGCTTTCGTAGAAGGCTAGATTAGAATCCAGGTCTCCTGGGTTTTATTCTTTTTCTTACTCTAAGACTCAGGTACCTCACTGAAGATTATTTAATGAGAATGGTGTGCTTCCCTTTACTTGCAATAAAAATTGGTAGTTTAGTTTCTTAATATACACATTTTGAAAAAAATGCAGCTTTGGGAGTTTTCACAAGCTTTCTAGTTTTGAATACTTTTTAGTTTTAGAAAATGATGGATGCTATGTTCATAAAAATGACAATATTTATCTGAGAACTATATGGAAAGTGATTTAATCCTGTATGTGATGCTCCTGGCATCTTATCAATGTCAAGACAGATGGCTCCCTCTATCCTTTCTACAGACTAAGCCCAGAAAAATAGAAGTAAATTGTGGACTCAGGTTTTCTTAACCTGATGGCCCTTGCATTTGACCTCATGTTAAGTTTCTGCAGTTATTTACCACAGGCCTCTGAAAGTGGAGTGTGAGCCTTACTTTCCTTGGTGGGTCCGGTATGAAGCTACACAGAATCAAAATAGTGAGCCTTTCAAATGCCAGGGAGTTCCATCCCTTCCTCTTTCTGTAGCATTGGTACTGTGGATGTGTCAGCATGTGCAAGTATGTGGGAGTAAATAGGGCAGAGATAATCCAATAAAGCATGATTAGGACAAGTTCTCTCCTTTCTGGAAATTACTTCTTTATTATCCATATGATTTATTGGAGGCTGCTTGAGAAGCTGAATATCACTTTTACTTGTGGCCTTGAACAGTTTTTCAAGTATGTTAAAGACTGTGTTGGGAGCCGAGGAGATGGCTCAAGCAAGTGTATATGGAGGAGGCCTTGATACCCAGCACCACTGTTAACTCTGGGAGGTCGATGCCCTACCTGTAACCTCAGTGTGGGAGGAGAGGGTGTCTCCGGAGCAAGCATCTGGGTAGACTAGGTATGTAGGCGCGAGTGAGAGACCAGCCGCACTGTGCTGGGGAGGGGTCACCCGCCTTGGGCCCCACACACAAACTGCACTGTTCTCCTGCTCATATACACAGGAATACGTGTGCACATATGCATAAAAACTTACATAGAAATGCATATACTTTTTTAATGTTTTATATTGGTTGTTTACCTTTAGAAAAATATTTGTGTGTTTTTAAAAGAATGTAAGAAATACAGCCGATCAATTTTCATGCATCTAAATGTACATTTAAATGTTTTTAATTACTTGAAAATAAAAGTGTCGTTAGAGGTTAAGAGTTATTTCAAGAGAATAGAATAACAGTTTGGTGTTTCTGATATTATAAGCTAAATTAATTTTTATATGTTGGCTAATATTATGTTATAGTACTTAGTTTTGACCATATAATTGAAGGAATTATTAAAGGGATTAGAATTTTACTTGGATAAACATGAATTGGAAGTTAAGTTTTATTGATCTCTGAGCTAAGAAAGTGTTTCTAAAGGTTCTCATATTTTATTTAGTGGAGTGTAGTCTTTAGTATACGTTTAGAGATATTTCCATTGTTTCTCCTCCAAATACCATAAATTATAAGCAGCAGTCTATATACTCTTCAGGCATCCTCCATTTTAGTCAAGCAGACTGCTTGCTGCGAGGAGCCCCAGTCTTGGTGATCTCTTTTTCTTCCCCACCAAGCGTGCTTCCTTTGCTCTGCCATTCTTCTGTGTGCACTACTGCAAGTCAGCTCAGTGCCTTCTGACAGCTCTGCTCCTGTGTGCACATTTTGTCTTGAACAGGCACTATGAGTAACAGAGCAGCAGAGCAGGGAGGGTTGAACAGACGCTGTCAGTGACAAGACTTAAAAGAGCAGCAGGAAGAATGTCAGTGATGCGCACTGGTGTGTGCGGTGGCGGTCTCCAGTACAATAGCATGCTTTCTGTCTCTGTTACCTACTGTCTCAGACAGAGCTGAAGTGATGCTGACCTTGTGTGGAATTTCTCTGAGAATTTGGGGCATGGAGCTGGGGTGCAGGTTGGAAGGGCGCTAGATTTTCATGCCGACATACTGCAGCAGGACTGAAAACACTCATCTGCTCACATACAGAGGGAAAGAAAAACATTTCTAAGATTTAGCTAGCAGAGTTGGTGGTGTATTTTCAGATTTTTTCCTCTTGTGATTTTTCTATTTTCCAATTTCATCTAATTTGATAAGAGCTGGAGGTGGGGGGGCTGTCTTCTGCACAGTGTATCGGGGTGAGAAGAAGGCTGGAACAGTGATTGGAATGGTAAGGGACTGTTTAAAATCTCCACGACATTGCGACCCACATTGCAACCCACCTGACAAACGGTTAGTTGAGTTCCTTGGCCATCTCAGGTGTTTAAAAGTACAGTGTACAGAAAGCTTTATTCTCATGTCTTTTTTTCTCATACAGACCTTGAGATCATTGTACCTACATATCCAAAACAGCTGGTTTCATGCTGCGAATTTCAAAGTCTCGCTTTAACAAGATGAGACATACAGATAAGCATGTAATTTCTGCCTTACCTATTTGGTGTAGTTTTCTCACTCTCCTTTATAATACAGCTAATGGCACTTGAGCTTATGTTTGGGTTCTGTAAGATACATAGTTGTGTTAGTTATTTGACATGGTCATGACCCTGTAAGGTGAACGGCCATACTAGCCTAGGAGATTTCTTAATGCTGTCTTCTCTCTCCATATTGCCTTCTCCCCTCCCCTGTGTAGCGCTTTATTTTGTAATTTAAATCTTAAGTTTTTCTGAAATTCATTCGTTATGGCTCCAGCTCTGTTGAGGAACATAGGAATTTGGGAGGCTATTTCAAGGGAGAGCCGTGTGTGTTTGGTTGGAGGAGAAGATATAACACTCCTCTGGACTGTTCTTAAACATAATGTACACAATTTGTATACTTACCTATTGGCTTTCATAGGTAGTTCCAAGGAACCTTTTTGGAGTAGACCTGATATTTCAGACAACATGCTACCTGTATATTACCAGTCTTTTACATTTTTCTATGTTGTTGCATCTAAAATTGATGTACACTGATGAGTTAAGGTAAATTAACACATACGTGACTGTTTCTACCAGCTGTTCTTATTTAATAATAGGACAGTGATAGTGAAGGGTTAAACTTGGAGAGCTGATGCAACTCCTCCTTTCCTTCACCCGCAGTTTTCATTGGACCATATCACCATAGCAACAGTGAGATCAGTGAAACCTGAGCGGTCCATTGATTAGTTTTTGCTTCTTCCTTTCTTAATCTATCCTTTTTTTTTCAACACATTTTAGTGAGGAGGCAATTTATTATTATTTTTTTTTTTTACAAACAGCTTATATTGATTTTTATTTCATAAATAATTTAAAGAGGGTAGAAGATTCTGCCCTTCATTTAAAAATTGAATGTTTCAACATGTATTTAAAAAGCGATTCAGGATTAGGAGGATGGATAGCCATACCAGCTGTAGCTGATGTTCTCAGATACTCTTGCATTGTTTGCTGGTCTTCTAGGGAGAAGAACAATGTGGAACAGGACCTTAAAGAGAAGGAAGACACGGTTAAGCAGAGGACAAGTGAGGTCCAGGTAAGTGGGCTGTCAGTGCACTGCTCTATTCTGATGAAGGAATGTTCACGGTAAATGTATTTACTATTTGATGGACATGATCTTAGGTCTAGGGAATACCTAAGATTTGCTTGACAGAGTGTCTCTTTTTTAAAATGATGGTTGTTGCTCTGAATTCTGGCCTTTAAAGATCATGCTGCAGTGATAAAGCAGTATTTTTAAGCACATATTTCTAGATTTGAAAATATTTTAATGATCTTTACCTGCATACTATTCATTAAATATAACATCAGATGACTTTATAAATATTGCTACTTACTCCAATAAAATTAAATTGGATCATCATCAAAAACCAAATTTTTTTTCATGCATGTAAGGTTTTTGTCAGCTGGGAGACCTACTGTTTTCAAAGACTGTTTTGCATGTCACTGGGAGGGGGGGAAATGATAGAGAATGATTTAAAATAACATCTTACAAATTGCTTTGTAGCCAAAATGTCTGTAACTTTGTCATAAAGAGATTTAATCCATTTTTTCTGTGTTGTATTAGTAACTTTATTAACAGAGAATATAATAGACCTCTTTCTATATGAGGAATGTGGCACAGTGTTTTAAACATTAAAAACAGTGTTGAGCAGTGTTTCCTGTGGCCATGTTACTGGAGTATGTTTTCTGAATGCTGTTTAGGAGGTTAGATGTGTGGGCACTGGGAGCAGCTGCCAGGAGGCGCTCCTGGATGAGCACTTCCTAATGTGTCACGTATGTGTTAGGTTTTCCTTCTTGTGCTCATGGTTTGAAATGGGGAGGAACTGAAATTTGTTAGATCCAGCCTTTCGTTTTGCTAGAGGAGAACCATGCTAGGGTGGGGAAGATGATTCACTGAAGGCTCAAGGAAGCCAGAGAGGCTTGTATTTGATAGTTGACTCTGATTATATGACTGCATTTATTATATTTATTGGAATTTTTCTGAAAGTGCTGTGAAAGTCAAGAGAGTTATAACCAACATTTCTCTTTCTGTTAATGAAACTGGGTGTGGGCAGGTAAACTGTTTGAATTGTGTTGTTCTGTGTAATTTTTAGCATCTTGAGAAATGCAGACACTAAAATTTAATTTTGATAGTTATTACTGGACACAATTTGGAAACAGAGGACAAAAATCTACAGAAGTTTTTTTTTTTTTTTTTTTAATCTGAAGTATGTATAGTCACTGGTATAATCGTAGACAACATCTAGATTTAACCGGCTGCTACTCTAAAATATACAGGTTCTTGTGGTAGATGATATTTTGTTACATGAGTACATTTGTAGGGAAAAACAAACTAGATGGAGATTTCAGTAGCCAGTTTAGTACAGAACTAAAATTTATATTGTTCCTTGAATATCCTCAAACATTCAGTTTCTTACAATTATAGAAGGTGTATTGCTAAGATTTCTCCATAATGTTTTTGCTCATCTTGCTTAAAGGACACTAAGTTTTGTGAGATCCAAAATGTTTTATTGGCACTTGAGATCTAAATTGGTTTTGCATAGGGTACTTCTAAATAGGAGGCATTTCTGAGCTTGCTTACTGTACAACAAGCACTGATGGCTGAAAATAAATTCACTGAAAAGTAACCCTGAGATTAATGAACATTCTGGGTTAGTAGACTCATCTCTGTATTATCAGTGGTAATGAGATGCTAGACCAAGAATGATGATAATTTATAAATATATGTATATATAAATTTATACATATATATGTATATATATATACATGCAACTGAAACACCTCAATTGTGATCATTTTTTTGTGCTTAGAAAACGTTTTCTGTTTTCTGAAACATAAAAAAGACTTAGCAAATTTGGTAACAAATGGAATTTATTGCCAACTGAATTAGCTCTGATTTACCCTTTAGTAACAAGGTACAGACTGGGAGTAACACTGGTAGTTAAAATCTGTAATTTCAACTTTCAGTACTTTCTTATCTTTTTCTTTTTTGAAACAGGGTTTTATGTAACTCAGGCTGGCATTGGACTGTTAATGTTATTTTTATAAAACAGTGTTTGTCAGTTTTTCTCTTTTTTTAGGTTATTAATATTTATTATTGATTAAGTTTTAGTTTAACAGCGGTTATTCCTAAAAGAGCTGTATACCCAAATCACCACACAGAGACTAGGACTTATTTAATTAATCTAGAGCATAATGCTGGGCAATGATTACTCCATCCTAAACCTCTAAGCATGCATAGTCCTACCATTCAGAATTTCTAACATTATACTTGCTTTTAGTCATATATTAGGTCTGGTTCATCTTTCCTCCTGGTTCCAAGTCCTGTCCTGCTGATCTCTGCTCTCTGACCTGTCGGTTTTTCTCTTAACCCGGCTATCACACAAATAACTGAGACTCTCTTGTATAGTTTTAATAAGCCTCACAGCACAAGAACCAAGCAGTTTTACTCGGTTCTTCATGCTCTAAGGTAATCTGGTCTCCTCCCAGCATGCATCCCAGGGATACCCGCACTTTGTAGCTTTGCTGCCCCAGGCCCTCTCCTGAGCCTGAATCCCCCACTTCCTCTTCCCCTGGCTGGCAGGAAGTTGTGTTCTCTCCCCTGCTCAGTGATTGGCTGTAAGCTGTTTAATTCCATATCAGGACAGTTGGGGGTAGTAATTATACAACATTGAGACAGGAGAGTCTCAGAACTAGGATTGCAACCAGATATGGGGATGCAGAAACCAGCATTTGAATTACACAGTGGATCTAGGCCTACACTGAGCTCACTGTAGTTGAGGGTGACCCAGACCTCCTGATTCCCTTGCTTCCATCTCCAAACTGTGGCCTGCTTTCAATGCTACTTTTCTAGTTGTTCTGGTAAGCAGCCATTTACTAGAGCTGTTGTTAACCTGCAGACTCTGAGGAAGTACTCTTGGCTCTGTTTTCTGACTCCACTTTCTAATGTAGGTGCTAGAAAAGAAGTGGAAGATGAGCCTGTTGTTGAGTATCCTCTGTTGTCTCTGTGAGTGTTGTTTCTCTAGCTCATAAAGAGGATTACACAGATTCCTAGCTCAAGCATAAAATTAAAAGCCAAGAGCCTTAGATTTTATTTATCTTATTTTATGTGTTCTGTCTGCGCATACGTATGTGCACCGTGTCTGTGGGGCTTGGGGTGGGGTGTCTGGTTCCTGTAACCAGTTATAGGCAGTTGTGAGCTGCCATGTGGGTGCTAGGAAATGAGCCGAGGTCCCATGCAAGATCAGTAAGTGCTCTTAACTGCTGAGCTAGCTTGCTAACTCCACCTGGAACTTTGGGGTTGGTCTTGTTTTTGTTTCGGTGCTGAGGATTGACCTCAAAGCCTTGTGCGTATTAGACACGTGTTCCCTCATTGAGCTGCATTTCAACCAAGATTTTGGTTTTATATTTATATGTGCTCTCTACTTTAAAGTAGAATATTGATTTTCTAAGTTTTTCCTTCTTGTGTGGTCTGTGAGCGCACATCTTGAAATATTTTTTTTCTTTTCTTCTCCCTGCTCCCAGTTACGCTGATACTCATGACTGTTCACCATATCTGCTCCCTGAATGCCAGTTGTATATTTCCAGGTTGCCATTTTAGTGCTTATTATTTGAAAGTCAGGCTATCTAAAATAAGCTTTGTTGGGGGAAAAAATAGCTTCAAGTTTGGACTTGCTATTTCTTTCAGTACTTTTCTTTTGCATTACTGACACGAACACATGTACACACGCCTGCTGAGGAGATGTCTCAGTGGGTAACAGTGCATGCTGTACAAGCATGAAGACCCACGCTAGAATTCCCAGGACCTCCTGAAAAGCCTGGCATTACTGCACACGCTGAGAACCCCAGCAGAGTAGAGAGTGGTGATGGGATCACTGTGGTTTGCTGGTCACCAGTCTAACTCTAGGCTGAGAGAGACCCTGTGTCAAAGGGTCAACATGCAGAGTCATCTAGCTAGACACCTGAATCCAACTCTGACCTTTGCAAATCTGCATGACACAAGAAGGCACACACAAGCCTGTGTGCGTATACCACAAACACACACATAAATGTAGTGTCAAATACACAAGTACAGTACACACATTCCAGTCTTCCATTTTATGTCAGGAGTTTCTTGAGCTTAGAAACTCTGCTTTGGATCATATGTCTTCCACTATATTTGGAAATACATTGTTAGCTATTTAAGGAAGCTGTCCACATAAAAATAAACGCTGAACTTATGCACGAAATTAAATATAGCACAGAAAGCACTCAGAACCCACTGGCAGGAGTGGTTAGGAGCACAGTGGGCACCTGCATGTTGCTGATATTTTGTAGGTTTAATTGTTAAATTACTTCTTCAGTAGCGCCTCAGACTCAGGTCACTAAGATGAGTTATTTTAGTAACAATATATGCTAAGATTTTTGTGTTTAGATTTTATTTTTGCATAGCTCCTCATGACATGTGGTGGGGTGTGGATGAGTTTGTCAGTTTCAGTATCTTGAGTAGTTTCTAGAAAACAGGACATTTTCTTGAAAATTTTTTTGTTTGTTTTGTTTTTCTAGACAGGGTTTCTGTGTGTAGCCCTGGCTGTCCTTGGCTCTCTTTGTAGACCAGGCTGTCCTCAAACTCACAGAGATCTGCCTGTCTCTGCCTCCCCAAGTGCTGTGACTACATGCATGTGTCACCACACCTGGCTGAAATGTTTGTCTTTCTTTCTTTTCTTTCTTTATTTCCTTCCTTCTTTCCTTTGTTTTTTTCTTTCCTTCCTTCCCTAAAGAATTATTTATTTTATATATATGAGTGCTCTAAACTATAGATCACCTAGATGCCAGAAGAGGGCATCAGATCCCAGTATGGATGATTGTAAGCAACTGTGTGGGTGCTGGGAATTGAACTCAGAACTTCTGAAAGAGCCCCCAGTGCTCTTAACCACTGAGCCATCTCTCTAGCCCTGAAATTTCATTCTTAATGAAGCCAAGAGTCCCAATTCGGGTAACCTTTTATCCTGAGTGGGGGGTCTTAGATGAGGCTGGCTGTGGTGTTCTAAAGTAAGTTGGGAACACGTCACACCATTCTTGTGAGCTTGTTCTGGCTGCTGTCATTGCTGCCACGCCTCTTCCCTCTGTAGTCACAGCACCAGGAGAGCAGTCGAGGAAGCGGGACCCACTGTATTATCCAAGTCCTAGAACCTCCCCTACCCGAGACGGGGTGACCCAGGGTGCAGAATGCTGCTGCATTTATGTCTTTGTATAGTTCTAAGATGGGCAGATTGGTGCCAGAATAAAATAGCCAAGTCGACGTGGATGTAGGTACAAATACAGAAGCTGCCATGAAGAGGGTAGCCGAGTAAGTGGGTTTGTGGTAGAAGTTCTTTCTTACTCATAATGGTATATATATTGCAACTTTTCATTTTGATTTAATTTTAAATCTGCTCACTGAAACAAAGATCCTTTGCTGTGGATTTGTGTTGGAAGTCTTTTTTAATATTTTATTTTTATCTTTTCTTTTGAAAGGTTTCTTTCTCAATTTTATGAGTGTTTACCTGAATATATGTATGTGGACCATGAGCATGCCTGGTGCTAGTGAAGAGTCTGTTGAGGTTTCTCCAGAGATGTGATACTTTCATTTTTAAAGGGGGGCTGAGCTGGAGAGATGGCTCAGAGGTTAAGAGCACTGGCTGCTCTTCCAAAGGTTCTGAGTTCCCAGTATCACCCAGTGGCTCACAACCATCTACAGTGAGATCTGGTGCCCTCTTCTGGCGTGCAGGTGTACATGCAGACAGAATATTGTATACATAATAAATAAGAGAGAGAGAGAGAGAGAGAGAGAGAACTGATTGCTCTTCCAGAAGACCCAAGTTCAGTTCAATTCTCAGCAACCACATGGTGGCTCACAACCACCTGTAACTCCAGGTCCAGGGAACCTGATGGCCTTTTCTAGCTTCACTCAGCACCAGGCACACACGTGACATATATGCATACATCACAGGAAATTTGTAAAATAAAGGGCCAGCAAAATTGCTCATCAGGTAAAACCTGAGGACCTAAATGTGATCCCTGAAACCCACATAGTTATGGGAAGACCTGACTTAAAAGTTGCTCCCTTCCCTGTACTCGCATAGGCACGTGAGCGAGCGCACACACACACTTAATGAAATGTAACAAATTGTTAAATGTAAAGTACACCAAAGCATGAGAACTAAGGAAACTTCTCTATCAGTGAATTCTTACTACCATTTGCTGTGTTTGATATATATAAATGGTTTTAAATATATGGTAATACTATATACGTCTTTTTATTCAGCTTCAAGAAGTAAGAACTGTGTCCCAAGCACTTTTTCACATGGCCTTTTTAGGGAAATGCTAGTTTGCTTTTTTGGATTTACAGTGAAAGACAATGTGTGTATGGTTATAAAGACTAGATATGATTAGAGAATATGAGCTTCCAGATTATTGTTAGGGTTGTGGAAAAAGAAATTGGACACATGGTGTCAGCTGTTTTTGTTTTTGTTTTTATAATATATCCTTTATTAGACCATGCCCAGTCTAATAAAGTCAACTTTTTAAAAAATAATTTTTTAAAATTTATGTGCATTAGGGTAAAGGTGTCAGATCCATTACAGACAGTTGTGAGCTTCCATGTGGGTGCTGGGAATTGAACCTGGGTCCTTTGGAAGAGCAGATGGCACTCTTAACCACTGAGCCATCTTTCCAGCCCAGGGACAGCTGTTTTACCATTCTTTTAATCCCTAAGCGTTATTGTTTTGGTCTGTGGCAGGGTGTGGGTGTGTGCATGCGTAGGGCTGTGGAGAGGAGCTGTAGTGCTCTTTGAGGATTTTGGAGCACAGGGTGGAGAGGGCCCCTGTTCCTGTTCCTCTTACAGAAATTCCTGCATGTGGTAACACACTGTAGGGTTGAGAGGCTGAATGTTTGGCCTGTTCAGGCAGCAGCATGATAGTCAGCATGGCTCAGAGAAACTGAGCGAAGGACAGAGCAGTTGGCCTGAGTTGGCGTGCAGGATAATGTAAGTGCTTAAGGACTTTGTTGTTTCGGTGAAATGGAGACTGAACGGTTTTGAGTGGACATGTGATATGATTTGACACAAGGATTTGTTTTATGCTTTTAAAACACTTTTTCCAGTTGCGGTGGTATACCTGTAGTTCCAGTACTTCGGAGTTCAAGGCTAGCTATCTTTTGCTGTATGTGAGTTCAAGACAGCTTGGGCTACATGAGGCCCATCCCCCCCCCAAAAAAAAAGAGTTTTCTTAATTTGAACCGACACATAACCGACACATAGTACTTACAGGTATATCTAAGGATGCAGTAGGACAGTTCAGCCTGTTTATACAGTGTGCTGATCAGATGAGGGTAGTTGGCAAAACTCACTCAGACCAGCATTATTTTTTTTGGGTTGGTAATTTTGGAAGTCCTAGACACTTCGAAATGCTTAATTGCTGAGAACTGTAGTTACCCTGCTGCACTACGGAACATCAGGGTTTACTCCTGTGTAGCTCTCTATGCCTCTGCCTTCACCCCATTCTTCCCTAAACCCACCCAAGGTCTGACAAGTGCATTCTCTACCAAAGAGGCCACATTTTGCACTATTACGTGCAAGTAAGAACATAGGGAATCTGATATAAGCTGGACTTGTTCTTTTTGGTTTTGATGCTGGTGTTTAACCAGGGCCTTGTGGGATTTTTGATGGTGGTAGTGGTGTTTTGTTTTTGTTTTGGGGAGGCAGGGTCTCTCCCTGGCTGTCCTGGTAGTCACTGCGTAGACCAGGTGTCTTGGGGTTTCCATTGCTGTGATGAAACACCATGGCTGAAAAGCAGGTTGGGGAGGAAAGGGCTTATTTGGCCTACACTTCCACAGCACTGTTCATCAGAGGAAGGCAGGACAGGAACTCAGAGCAGGGCAGGAACCTGGAGGCAGTTGCTGATGCAGAGACCATGGAGGGTGCTGCTCACTGGCTTGCTTTCCCACAGAACCCAGGATCGCTAGGCCGGGGATGGTCTCACCCACAGTGGGCTGAGCCCTCCCCATCGATAACTGATTAAGAAAATGCTCTACAGCTGGCTACTATGGAGGCCTTGTCTTCATTAAGGTTCCGTCCTCTCAGATGACTTTATCATGTGTCGGCATGCTAGACTAGCCTCAGACTCACAGAGATCTGCCTGCCGCAGCCTCTGGAGTGCTGGGACTAAAGGTATGTGCCACCACACTTGGCTGACAAGGGTTTTTAAAGAGGGGTTTGCTAGCAGGTGGACACAAAAAGTAAGAGAAAGAGAAGTGGAAAGAGGAAGTGGTAGAAGGCGAGTGGTTGGACTAGAAGAGGGAGGTTAAAGCAGGTGTGGGGACAGAGCAAGCTGTGTTTTGTCACAAAGTCAGTCAGACATCCAAGGACCCATCTGAGTAGGCCAACTGGATATCCAAATCTGGGAGAGGTGACTTGAAGACTGTAAAATTGAGTGCTTTCATCCCCTAATACAAAATATCTAATAAGCAAGACTGTGCTTTCCCTTAAAGTAGACTTAACGATTCCCCATCCTGTGCCCTCAGAGAGGTAAAAGTGTGGGTTTTCCTGTGTTTCAGGATCTTCAAG
This sequence comes from Meriones unguiculatus, assembly GCF_030254825.1. Classification (NCBI taxonomy): domain Eukaryota; kingdom Metazoa; phylum Chordata; class Mammalia; order Rodentia; family Muridae; genus Meriones; species Meriones unguiculatus. The sequence goes on from NC_083360.1 coordinate 87,297,211, forward strand.
ATGAAGTTCAGAGGGAGAGTGGTAATCTGCAGAAACTGCAGGCCCAGAAACAGCAGGTACAGGAGCTGCTGGATGAGCTGGACCAACAGAAAGCCCAGCTGGAAGAGCAGCTCAAGGAAGTCCGGAGACAGTGTGCGGAGGAGGCCCAGCTGGTAAAGCCTGGCTGCTTCCGGGGCTCTCTCCCTCCACCTTGTTCCGGGTTTAAAAAGAGGACATTCCCTAACTGTTAGCGGCACTCTTGGCAGCAGCTGCTTCATGAAGGAGTTGGGGTGTTCATGAGGATTACGGTTCTCTGTAGTAGAAATTAAAAGGGTGGTATTTTTAAAATCTTGATTGCACAAATGTTTTTTTTGCCGCCCAGTTTCTTAGTCCCATCCCCACTATCTTCCACTACCAAAATACACCGAAAGTTCCCCTAAACTCCCTTCATTTAATTCCCTCCCCCCTCACTCATCTCCATTTACAGATCTCATCCCTGAAAGCCGAAATAACTAATCAAGAGTCTCAGATCTCCACTTACGAGGAAGAGCTGTGGAAAGCTAGGGAAGAACTGAGTCGCCTCCAACAAGAAACAGCACAACTGGAAGAAAGTGTGGAGTCAGGAAAGGCTCAGCTGGAACCTCTTCAGCAGCACCTCCAGGAGTCCCAGCAGGAAGTCAGTTCAGTAAGTGGGGCAGCAGGCCCAGGTGGCCTTGTCTGTCCCTTTGTACCTTCTCACACCTGCTCCCTCTCTTTCTGCTAGCTTGTGTCTTCAGTTGTTTAATCCTTACAGTTGCCGGCTGTTCTTTTGCATAGCAGATTAGAATAGCGACTTTTTAGTTAAGGGTAGGTTTAAATGCTGGCTCTGCCATTTATTAGGTGAATCTCCTTTGAGTATCAGATTTTTTCATCTTAAAGTTGAAGATTTAACACGCCTACCTGTTATAAGGATTAAATGAGGCAAAACATGAGGTAGTTTAGCCTGGTGTCTGATACATAAATTCGTAGTAAATACTGTCTATTTTTATAAACAATAGCCTGCGTTGTCTGGCTTATATTAGCTTGACACAGCTGGAGTCACTGGGGAGGGGAAGCCTCCGTTGAGAACATGCTTCTGTGAGAAGGGATAAGCCTGTAAGGCATTTTCTTAGTGATTGATGGGGAAGGCCCAACTATTGTGGGTGGGGCCGTCCCTGGGTGGTGGTTCTGGGTTCTGTCAGGAAGCAGGCTGAGAAAGCCACGGGGAGCAAGCCAGTGAGCAGTATCCTTGCACGGCCTCTGCATCAGTGCCTGCCTCCTGTTTGTGCTCCCATCCTGACTTCCTTCAGCGGTGAACAGTGCTGTGCAAGTGTAAGCCAAGTAACCCTTTTCCTCCCGAGTTGCTTTGGTCATAGTGTTCCATCACAGCAGTGATAAGCTAACTAAGAACAATACAACCTATTGTCTTTTCTTGGAATTCTAATGTTTAGATCAATATTGCTCATTAAAATCATTTAGTTTCCTTGTTTCTGATTTTATTCTTATTTAATATATTATAACTTACTGAATTCTGCCTTTTGTGCATTACTGTTGAATTCATTTGAATAGTTGAAGCCAAAATAGCTTTATCTTTGTTTATTGGACTTTGTGTGAATTACATTTTTTAGAGGTTACTTTCTAGGGTTCTTCTTTCCCATTAACAACTAGCACCAGAGCATAAAACATCAGCTTGTCTTAAAGTTGATTTTCACTCCCTTCCCCAACAGGAATATGGCTGATTCTAAAACGTTGTATACTATATAGAATTTATATATATATATAATGCATTATAGTTATCAACATTTTAGAATCAGCTATATATACTGTTGGATATATGTGTGTATTATTGTATACTATATAGTATGTTGTAAACTAAAGTATATTTTAATTTCCTGTAGCTCCACTATAGCTTCATTGCTGAATCTCCTTCTCTGTTACTTGGCTCTGTTTTCCTCTGGTATCTTGGGTCTTTCTTTTTCTAATTATACCCTGAAAGACTGCCAGTTCTCAGATACCTGAGACAGAATTCTTGGAGATTTCACAGGACTTACAAAAACAAATGCATGCATGCTGAAATTGGCAGGAGGACTCCAAGGAAGAGATTTTTGAAATCTTTTCAGTCATGCTGCATTTCCAGAGGATCCTCCTAATAGAAAGCAAATTTATCCTTGAGTGAGTCTAGGGGCATAGCTGTTTGTATGTTACATATATTTCTAGTATTAAATAGTTTTGTATTTCTGCTTTGTATTGGCAGATGCAGATGAGACTGATGGAAATGAAGGATCTGGAAAATCATAATAACCAGTCAAATTGGTGCAGTAGCCCACAAAGCATTATTGTAAACGGTGCTGCAGATTATTGTAGCCTCAGCACCAGCAGCAGTGAGACAGCCAACCTCAATGAACAAGCGGAAGGCCAGAACAACCTAGAGTCTGAGCCCATACAGCAGGAGTCACCAGTGAGTCTATGTCATGATTGCCCTCGTTCTCCCTCACACACACAGACCGATGAAGATCCATGTTGGTATGTGGGTACTTGTACTTCAGGTGTCACTCCTCAGTTGCTGTCTACTTTTTTCTTTGACACAGTGTCTCTCACTGAGCTCTGGGGCTCAGCAATCTGACTAGGCCGGCTGGCCAGCAAGCCCCAGATACCTGTCTGTCTACACCTCCGCTGCCCCGGGATTGCTAGCACGTACCACCGTTGTTGACTCTACATGATTGCCGGGGGTCTAAACTCATGTCCTTGAGCAGCAAGCACTTTATCAAATAGGCTGTCTCCCCAGTCCCACAACAAAGTTTTGTTAGCATGTGTATAATATAAAGAAAGACAGTTTTTAAGGTGTATTTTAACCTTATTTATGTGTGTATAGTACCCACAAAAGCCAAAAGAGGGTATCAGATCCTTTGGAGCTGGAGTTAACAGACAGTTTAAGCTACCTGGTGTGGGTGCTGGCGATCAGACTGGGGTCCTCTGGAAGAACAGCTAATGTTCTTAACTGGCGAGTCATCCCTTCAGCCTCAACAACTGAAATTCTTTCTTTTCAGTTGTAACTACTGTACAAATGTAATCTAATTAATAATTTTTTTTTAAATAAATAGGGTCTTGTGTAGCTCAGGCTGGCCTCAAACTTAATATATAGCTAAGGATGTCATTAAGCTCTTCGTTAACTGAATGTGTCTGTGGGTGGGATGAGTGGTGCGCTCACTAGTGTGCTCATGCGTGGTTGCACTAATCCATGTATGCAAGGGTAGACCGAGGCCAGAGTTCAACTCTCTTATTTTTTTGAGACAGAATCTCCTTTCTGAAAATAGAGGTTGCTGTTTTGGCTTGACCTGGAGTATCTGCCTGTCTTTGCCTCCCCAGCCTTGGGGTCTCCGTTATACCCCACCACGCCTAGCTTTTTCTCGTGTGCTCCAAACTGTGCTCAGTTAGCTCTTTATGCTTGCGCACCGCGTGCTTCACCCAGGGAGCCATTTTCTTGGCCCTGGCTTCATGCCCTTGGTCCACCTGCCTCCCTCTCCCCCTGAGTGTGGCACCACACCTGGATTATAGTTGGCTTTTCATAGAGCACACGTAAAAGCCAGTATTTCTGACAGGCATAGTGGCATGCACATTTCAATTTTTGTCTATTTGTTCTGTGTGCACATACATGTCAGGATGTCCATGTGGAAGTCAGTTCTCTTCTTTTGCCTTGTGACCAGGGATTGAGCTCAGGTTGTCAGTGTCCTCACCCACTGAGCTGTCTGCAACCCTAGCATATGCTTTTAGTCCCAGTTTCGGGAGCTGAGGACACTGAGTTCTAAGCTGTCTTGGCTGTGTAGTGAGATCATGTCTCAAAACAACAGAAGCACTTCTTTAGATAATAACATTTGGAGGCAGGGGCTCACTGTGTTGCCCAAGTTAGCCTCAAAATCCCCTCCACCCAAATGATCTTGCTTCAGCTCCAGAACTTCAGAGATAGCATGAAGAGCTGGCTTAGGTAACAACATTTTTTAAAGTTTACTTTGTTTTTTACGTTTAATAATATAATGTTTTTTTGAAATTAAATTCTAATTACACACTTTACTCCTTTCCTTTCCTAACCTTTTCCACATATCCCTCTTTTTTCAGAAATTCATGGCCTCTTTTTCTTTTATTGTTTTATATACACACACAGAGATTCCTTTCTGTGTATAATGTATAAATACAACCTGTTTACTTCATTAATGTTATTTGTATGTGTATGAGTTCAGAGCTGACCACTTAGTGTTGCATATAAAAAATAGCTAGTGATAGAGCATAGTGGCAAATGGTTTGCAAGAGGCCCAGGGTTTGATTCCCAATACCAAAATAAATTTTAAAACACACACACACACACACACACACACATACACAATTTAAAAAATGTTCTAGCCAGCTGTGGTGATACAGACCTTTAAATCCCAGCACCCAGGATGCAGAGGCAGGTGAACCTCTTGAGTTTGAGGCCAGCCTGGTTTACATAGTAAGTGCCAGGGCTGCGAGAACTACACAATAAGATTCTGTCTCTCAAAGAAAGTTGTTAAAATAATCTTACCCAAAATATCTTTATTATATTTGTGGGTGGGTGGGTCGGTATTGGCATATTACAATATTCCTGTGAAAGTCAGAAGAAAACTTGCAGGAGTTTTTCTCTTCCTCTAAGTGGGTCCTGGAGATTAAATGCAGGTCATTAGGCTTAGCAGCAAATAACCTTTACCCACTGAGCCATCTCACCAACCTGAGACAAAAGATTTTTATCATTCATATTCACATATGTGCTTTTGGTAGGTGAGGAGTAGTCCTGAAATAGCACCTTCTGATGTGACTGATGAAAACGAAGTTGTGACTGCGGCTGGTAATGAGAAAGTTAGTCCCAGACTTGAGGATGACAAGCATTCAAAAGAGGTGAAGACAATTATACATTCAACTGTTCCTGTCACTCATTCTTACTTGTTCTTTGTAGCTGCAAAAATATTTACTAATTTTTCAAAGTATGTATGTGATTTGAATGTGGGTCATTTGAAGTATTATCTTTTAAACTTTTGGTTACTAAAATAATCTGTTTTAATTAAAATTATTTCTAGGAAGATCCATTTAATGTAGAATCCAGTTCACTGACAGATCCAGTTGCAGATACAAACTTGGACTTTTTCCAGTCTGATCCTTTTGTTGGCAGTAAGTAACTTTTTTTTTTGTAAGTGTATCCAAAAGACCACTTTGTGATATGTAAATTATATAAGTGTTGAGGCTTCATTTTTGAGAGTATTTTTTTGCAACTAAGGAAAGCTGAGAATAAGGGGTTTGTTCTTACATTTGCTACCGTTTAAGCTTACCATTATACCATCAGGTTCTCTGATGGAGAGAATGTTTCTTCAGAGGAGACTACAAAGGGAAGATGTAGTCCACATTCATAAATGGTCGTTATTTAGCCCCAAATCACGAAGGTACCAGCACCTGGCCAGGCATGGAGTCCCACTGCTATAATCCAACAGTTTGCACATATGAGTTTAGCCTGAGCTACAGAACAAAACTGCCTCAGGAAGCTTATGTGGGGGATGGAAGGAAGGGAGGGAGGGAGGGAGGGGGAGAGAAAAGAATAAAAACAACAACACTAATTTTGGATCCTTTCCAGCACAGTGACATAAACCTTTAGTCCTAATACCCAAAAGGCAGAGGTAGATAGATCTCTTGAGTTTAAAGCCAGACTGGTTTACTTAGCCTGGGCTACACAGTGAGACTATTATCACAAAAGCAAAACTAAACTAATATAATAACGGAAGCTGTAGTAGAATTAGATGTCAGAATCCCTTACCTTAAGATATTTCTAATTTTAGAAGCATAATTCTGGCCTGGCACAGTGGTGCACGCCTTTAATCCCAGCCCTTGGGAGGAGAGGCAGGCGGATCTCTGTGAGTTGGAGGCCAGCTTGGTCCACAGAATGAGTTCCAGGACAGCCAGGGCTACACAGAGAAACCCTATCTTCCAAAAAGTGGAAAAAAAGAAAAGAAACATAACTCGGACTAAAAGTCTATCATCAGTGTAAACTGTGTTAAATATTCCTGCTGTCAAGTTCTTTTGATCGTATTTTATTCCGAGAACTCTCTTGTGAAGCTGAGCTTGGTGTAATCCCAGCACTTGGTGAGAGAGGCAGGAAGACCCTGTGGGCTTGAGGCCAGTCAGGTCCACATAGCTAGTGTCAGCCAGGGCTGCATAGCATCACCTGGTCTTACACAAGGGCCTGGAGAGATGGCTCAGCAATTAAGAGTACTTGCTGCCCTTGAAGAGGACCTGAGTTCAGTGTCCAGCACCACAAGGCAGCTCTCATTCATCCATATTGTGGCTCCAGGTCTAGAGCATCTGATACCCTCTTCTGTTCCACAGGACCAGGCTTGCACATGGTACAAAACAGTTATGTACCTAAAAAAAAGGTAAAGAGAGTCCATACAAACAAAAGATGTCAAGCCAAGGCACACGGACAAAATAACTGATCCAATAGTCGTGGCAGAGATGAGCCCAAATATTAGAACTCTTTAAAATAAACAAGCACAAAATTAGGTAAATGTAAGTAAAATAAACAAGCACCAAAAGGTAAATGTAAGTTTTACACTTAAAATCTCTAGGGCTGAGATTGTGCTCAGCTGTAGAGTGCTTGGCTAGCAGGCTTAATGCTTTGTTTGATCCTTAAACTATAGCCCAGTCAGTCAGTCATAGATTCAGAACATGCACAGTTTAATAGTCATTACCACAGTCTAATGTTGGGGCACCTTGGTGCTTTTCCCCACCTCAGCCCAGCCTAATTTTAAAATGGGCATAATCATTTAAACAGCTATTTCTTCAAAACACATATGCAAACAACCAGTAGCATAAAGAAAGATTTGCAACTTTAGTCAGATCCCCCAATGAGATTCCACGTCATGCCTGCTAGGATGGCCGTAATCAAAGAGCAGGTGACAAATTACACTAGTGGAATATGAAATGGTTTTCTGTCTGTGGAAAACAGGCTGGGGTTTCTAGACCGGTAATTTAACAGTGTTACTACATGACTTAATATGTACCCAGGAGAAAAAGATGCACACCCCCGCAAAAACATGGATGTCTTTTGCCTTGTTTGGGTTTTTTGTTTTGTTTTCTTTGTTTTTCGAGACAGGGCTTCTCTGTGTTGCCTAGGCTGTCCTGGAACTCGCTCTGTAGACCAGGCTGCAAAAACATGTGTGTCAGTGTTGAGCAACACATCATTTTTTTCTCCTTTATTTACTTATTTATTTATTTCTAATTATGTATGTGGGTATGTGAACATGAGTACACAGGCATGAACATGAGTGCAGAGGCAGGAGCTGGAGTTGCAGGCAGTTACAAGCTACCCCGTTTAGGTGCCAGGAATTGCACCTTGGCAAGAGCAGTGTACACTTTTAAATGCTGAGCCTTCGCGCCAGTCCTGTTTGTCTTCGTATTGTTCGCTTGTTAGAGCTTCTTACACGTTCCAAGTAAAAAAAAACTCCTTGACGTGATTTGAAAATACTTCATTAACAGTTGTGTATGTATTAAGTTATTTTGAGACAAGTTCTCAACCTATAGCCCAGGCTACTTCAAACTACTGGCAGTCTTCTTCTTGCCTCATCCTCCTGAGTGGATTGAAAGCATTGATTAGAGGCATGAGCATTTACACTCCTGCTTTTCTTTCAAGAACTTTGTAGTTTCACCTGTTAAATATAGGGCATTTGGGCCGGAGAGACATCTCAGTGGTTAAGAACATTTGGTGCTCTACCAGAGGACCTGGATTTAGTGCCTAGAGCCTACATCAGGCAGTTCAGACTGCCTGCATCTCCAGAGGTCTGATGCCCTCTGGCCTCTGTGGCCACCTGCACACATGCACACAGACACACACACACACACAGACACACACACACACACACACAGAGCACTTAACATTGCAGTGCTTTAGAGCTTCAGTTTAGTTAACTTCTCCATCTGGTATGAGGTGCAGCTCTTTCTTGTCATCCAAATACTTTTTTTTTTTTTTTTTTTTTTTTTTGAGAAAGGGTGTTGTTCTGTAGTCTAGGCTGACCTTAGACTCACTATATAGCCAAGGCTAACCTTGAATCCCTGACCCTTGTGCCTCCAGGTCTGAATGCTGGGATTGTGATGTACGCCGTCACATCAGACATACGGAGCTCTGGGGAGGGAGCTCAGGGCTTTGTGCTAAAAGCACTCAGCCAATCTGACTGCAGCTCCAGCCCCAGGACCATTTGTTGAAAAGACTGTTCTTTCACCCTTTGCTTGTCATGTGTTCTTGATACTCTTGTCAAACTTCAAGTGGCCATAATGTGAGGGTTTGCCTCTGGCTTCTTCAGTCTGTGAGGGCTTTTTGTTTTTGTTTTGTTATTGTTGCCTTAGTCTAGTCTTCTTTATTTCATGAAGTACTGATGGTACTGTCTAACCAATAGCCTTGTGAGGAGACGGCATTTTGTTGGTAAAAGTTTACTGTTGTGTCTTTCCCTGTAACTGCTTTCAATCAAGGCTAAGTAAATTTGATTCTTCAATTAGTTACTCTTCTGTTGCTGTGAAAAAACCCCATGACCAAATCAACTTATGTAGAAAGAGTTTATTTGGGCTTACTGTTCCAGAGGGTTGGAGGCTGTAATGGCAGGGTCAACATGGCAGCAGCACAGGAAGCAGAGAACAAACTTCAAAGCACAGTCTTTGAGCTCTCAAAGCCTACCTCTGTGGCACACTTCAACAGAGCCCAACCTCCTACACCTCACCAGGAGCGACACCAACTGGGAAGCAGGTGTTGAAAGGCCAGAGACTACAGAGGACACTTCTTATTCAGACGTCATGGTTCTAATTTGCCTGTTTATGACGTGTGTTGAGTTCAGCATTTACTTTTTATTATTGTAAAACTTTCCTAAGGTGATAGCATAATTTTATTTACTTTGTGGTAGAATTGTTGACGTAATTAAGTTATTGTTTAACTTAGTTTTGCTTTTTCTTTAGAAATACCCTTTTCCACAGCAATAAATAATAGTATTTTATTTTTTACTTTTTCTTTGTCACAGGTGATCCTTTCAAGGATGATCCTTTTGGAAAAATTGGTCAGTATATTTTTTAGTTTCTTCTTAACTTTTAATTCTGTTCTGCTTAATTATAACCTTATGTTGTGTTTAGAAACGAGAACATACAACTTGGGTAGTCTAGGAGATGAACTGCTTTTTAATTTTAAAGCTGCTCAAAAGCCAAGGCAAGGTACTTGTATATTCTGGCATTTAAAAAAAAAAAAAATATATATATATATATATATATTTTATGTATACAGATGCTCTGTTTTCACACATATCAGAAGAGGAAATCAGGTTCTATTACAGATGGTTGTGAGCCACCATGTGGTTGCTGGGAATTAAACTCAGGACCTCTGGAAGAGCAGTCAGTTCTCTTAACCACTGAGCCATCTCTCCAGCATATTCTGGCATTTGTAGAGAGTGGTTAGAGCCTTGTGAATTTGCTTAAGAAAGAGAGTGTGTGTGTGTGTGTGTGTGTGTGTGTGTGTGTGTGTGTGTGTGTTGGCATTAAACCCTGTGCTTTGTGCATGGTAGGCAGGTGCTCCACTATACTTCCAACCCAAGGCTTACTTTTTAAAAAAGTAATAATCAAAATGTTGCCTAAAAATTGGTGATGAGGCTGGAGAGATAACTCGGTGGTTAAGACTGTCCTGTTCTTGCAGAGGACCAGTTGGATTACCAACACCACACAGGTGGCTCACAACTGTCTGTAGCTCTAGCTGAGAGGAACCAATACCTCTGAGCTCTGCAAGCATGCCACATATACACGTAATTTAAAATTCTAATCTAAAAAAATTGATTCTAATTTCTCCATATTATCTAAAAATTAAATTCAGTATATTTATATCAATAAATCTATACACTACTACAGAGTACAAGGCTATAAGATAATTTTACTATCCTATGATTTTAGACTTCTCATCTGAATGCGGGAATTGAAACGTTACTAAATCTGAGATAATCATTTTCTGAGATTTTTCACTAGAATAAAGGAAGTCTTGTTTCCTACTTACTTTTGTTTACTAATGTGTTTCAAGGTGTTAGCCTTCAGCTCAAAGAAACATATTTTAAAGCTTTGTGGTTTCTTTTATCAGCATAGAAGACTTAGACTGGATCCTTTAAAGTCAGACGCTAGCTTAAAAGTTCAGTGAAGGGGAAGCTTTATTTTCATGAAAGCAGAATAGAATCTGAAATAAAAAGGGAAGTGCAGGGGTTCAAAGGGATTTTATTTCATTTTTTTTGAAAGTCAAGCAAAGTCTATTCAGAGAGGACACTTTTATTGTGTTTAAAAGAAAAACCCCAGAGCAGGCAGCTGTAAATCTGCACAGCTGCTTAGAGGAAGGGAGTGGAAAGGAGAAGAGAGACGAGGTTGTGATTGGGCTGGCATGGAGGTGACCCACGTGATGGACAGGCAGCCACACTGTGATGTGCAGGCTTTAGAGAGTGTGAGAACTGACAGTGCGGAAGACTGGCCAGCATGGAGCGGGGCAGCGTACGAGTAAAGAGAAAGGTTAGGGCTTTTCGAGTCTGAATGTGGACAGACCCAGCCCAGGCTTACAGTGGCTCATAGGGAAGGCCTCAAAGTGTCTTTTAATTAAGGCAATGATATGACTGTAGACAATCAAGAATTTAACATAGTAGGTTTTCAGTGTCTTGCGGTTTTTTTCTTTTTAGATCCATTTGGTGGAGATCCTTTCAAAGGTTCAGACCCGTTTGCATCCGATTGCTTCTTTAAGCAGCCTTCTGTTGACCCCTTCACCACTGCCAGTGCTGACCCATTCAGTGCCTCCAGCAACAGCAGCGCTACGTCGGTGAGTGGCGGGGCTAACAACAAATGTCTAAGGAACATTCTTAAATGTGTAGAGGTGGAATCTTCCTTTTGATTATTTTAATGGTCCGTGTGAAGTTTTTCTGGATCCTTCTCACCGAGATTTTTGTCTTAATACAGTATTTCATTGGTCCCATTGGTAGTACTAAAAACGTGACTGGAAATCCCAAAGCCAGTCTTCCGTCAAACCCTTTATAAATACCTGTTGTACATTGAAGAAATGAAAATCACTTAAAGGGAAAGCATTAAAATTTTAGAGAAGTAAAATCATTCATGTGTTTATAGTTGTGTCTGGAATGTTAATTTTGAAAAGTGTTAATTGGTGCTTAGTGTCCGGCTCTCTTGAGTATGTATCTGCAAGCTCTGTCTAGTACCCGAAGAGTATAATCCAAAGCCATGTACCTCAGTAGTCATGATCGCTGATCTTCAGCTTCACTTTACAAGGCAGATGTTGGCAGCCCTGCTTTAATAATACATTTCAGATTCAAAACATTGACCTTGTTGAATGCAGTGGGAGAAAGCTTTAACGCCAGCGCTGGAGAGGTGCAGGCAAGGGGATTCAAAGCCAGTCTTGTCTATAAATAAGTGTGAGGATGTCTTGGGCTACATGGCCTCCTGGCTGGAGAGATGAGCTAGCAGTTTAAGAGTATGTACTTCTCTTCCAGAAGGATGCAAGTTCAGTTTCCAGCAGCCCTGCCAGGCAGTGCCCAGCAGCCAGCCCCACAGGGCGCACTGCTTCCAGCTTCTGAGGATACCAACACACATTCACACATAATTAAAAATAAATCCTTAAAAAATCATGTTACTGGCGCTGGAGAGATGGCTCAGAGGTTAAGAGCACTGGCTGCTCTTCCAGAGGTCCTGAGTTCAATTCCCAGCAACCGCATGGTGACTCACAACCATCTCTAATGAGATCTGGTGCCCTCATCTGGTGTGCAGGTGCACGTGCAGACAGAACATTATATAATAATGATAAATAAATCTTTTTAAAAAGAAGTCCTTTAAAAAAATCATGGTACTTTAATATTTCCTAGGTATTTGTGTTTTAAGGCTCTTAAAAAAAATACTTATATAGGGAGGGGCTGAGGAGATAGCTCAGCAGGGTTCAGTTCCCAGAACCAACCAGCAGCTCACAACTGTCTTTGACTTCAATTCTAGGGGATCTGACACCCTCTTCTGGCCTCTACAGGAACTAGGCATGCAGGCTTGCATGTTGTTTTTGCAAAATCTCAAATGTTTGATTTTACCAATAAAGACTCGGGAGCCAGATGCTGGGGTGGAAGCCTGCCAGCTCAGAGAGGCAGAGAAAACACCCAGCTGCTGACTTTCCTCCTCAGCCAACATCCCAAAAGAAAAAGAGGGATGCTCCTTTCCCACTCTGTCTCAAAAAAAAAAAAAAACCTCAAACTGAATGGCCCTTCCTTCCGCTTCCTGTATCGCTCTGTCCTCCTGACTTGCTCACATCCCTCTTACTCTCTGGGTTTTTTTTCTTATGTTCACTCCTGTCAATGGGTTGCTTGCTCCTCCTCTTGCCCTAGGGTTAACTTTATTTACAATACAAGCAGAAGGTTTGTGGATAAAGGTATGTGCTAAGGTGAGCCACACCACAACTAGAAACAGGTTTTTCCAGTAAACAACCCAACCTGAGGGTTCACAAAGTGATCAGATATCTTGAAGCAGGTGCGCAGTCAAGACAGACAGACTAGACAGACAGAGACAAACACACACACTCAGTAACCCAAACACTCACATTCAGAAAATAAAAATAAATTTAAAAAATTATACTCTGCATAAGGTTAAGAATACTCACTGTTCTTCCAAAGGTCCTGAGCTCAATTCCCAGAACCACATGGTGGCTTATAACTATCTATAGTAAGATATGGTGTGCAGGCAGAATATTGTATAAATAATAAATAAATCTTTAAAAAAAAAACTCAGAATAATACACTGCAATTTTTTGGGTTTGTTTTGGGTTTGGAGACTTTTTGAGGCAGCAGTCTCATTTCTGTAAGTAAGGCATTTCATGCAACTGTCTTCTATCACTCTTAGGTGAAGATTACTTCCTTAAGAGAATAATTGTTTCTTTTTTATATTCTTGAAGTATTTCTTTGCTGTATTCATTAATAAGAGTTACTTGACCAAGAGCTGGCATTTCCCACCGGTGTGAAATGGGAGGGACACCTCTGTAACTGGGTATTTGTGGTCTCCACAAGGGTACCAGATAGTCTTTTTGCTACCACACACCTAGTTTGTAGACCTATATGCAGAGTTCCTCTAAGATATATGGCAGTCTGAGTTCTCCTCTCAGCTCATACTAACATCTCATTCTTCACTGCTCTCAGCCAAACAAACCAAGTCAGCTCTTGCTAATTTAGAAATACCACACTTCTCCTGTTCTTCTCCCTGGCTGAGATGTTTCTCCCATTTGTTCTGACTTTTGTCTGTGCTTTTCAGAACAGATAGCACCCTTGCTGTCCTCCCACAATTTCTGTGTTAAATGAAAGGTTGCTGATAGTCCTCACCATGGCTTCCTGGCCTTTTCTGTGCTCCCAAGTAGTGCTAACCTCAGCGGCAGAGTGCTTTGCTTGCCTGTGTGCTCTAGGTTCAATCCCAGTTCAACCAAAGAGTGACCTCTGCCGAAGAGGAGGCAAGTGAGGCCTGCAGTGTTGGGATCTTCCTGAGAGGTGATCACTTGAGTGTTCACATAAGCATAACTTGTTAAATTATACATATGCCTCGTGCTTTCTAGAAAAAAATCATGTGCAATCAAAGATAGTAATTGTTTGATTCATTGAAACTATATTATCAGGAAAGGGAAAGCTTTCAAATACTTGTTTTCTAATCCAGAATTTGAAAAGTGTTTTGTTCAGGTTTTGCAGTGACGTTCCAGCTGTGAAATGTTCCTCTCAGTCATAGATTGTACTGTTTCTTCAGGGGGAAACCTGGAAGCACAATGACCCATTTGCTCCTGGTGGGACCGTTGTTGTCGCAGCCAGTGATTCAGGTAAAGGCATTTGTCAGTTTATTAGTGTTAATTACTGCCTTTTCTTCAAGATTTTCTTATGAACGTCTTTGCTTTATTAATTATGACTTTTTCATTCATGTATTACTTCCATTTTTATAATACACTAAAAATAGAAACAAATATTTGTGTATCGCTTTTTACTTTCTTTACTTGTCTCATTTAGCATTCACCTTAAAGGTTTTTCTAGACTATACCACTGTGTTCAGTGTCTTAAAACCAGTAAGAAGCCTTTGTTGAGTGTAGTGTTGGCCTAGACAAATGGCTCAGCCACTGAGAGCACTGCTGCTGTGCAAGCATGAGGACCTGAGTCTGAATCCCTAACTCAATGTCAAAGCTTGGCGTGGCTGCGCCTGCCTCTAGCCTCACCACCGCGGAGCAGAGACGGTGCGTCCTGAGCGGTCACTAGCTCACTGGTAGCCAGCCTGTTCTGGGTCAGCGGGAGACCCTGACTTAAGGCAGTAAGGAGGGAAACAACAAAGGCAGACATCCGGTGTTCTGCCCTGTCCTTGACTGTTACGTGCTTGCACCACACACATGCGCCACCTTCACACACAGGCACACAGCACAAGAAAGGGAAAATGATTAAAAATTAGCTGGGGGGCTGGGGAGATGGCTCAGAGGGTAAGAGCACTGGCTGCTCTTCCAGAGGGCCTGAGTTCAATTCCCAGCAACCCCATGGTGGCTCATGAGCATCTATAATGAGTTCTGGTGTGCAGGCACACATGCAGGCAGAATGTTGTGTAAATAATAAATAAATCTTTCAAAAAAATTACCCAGGTGAAGCCAGGCTCACACCTGTAATCCCAACCCTCAGGGCAGCAGAAGCAGACAGATCTCTATGAGTTTGAGGCCAGCCTGCTCTACAAAGTGAGTCCAGGACAGCCAAGACTACACAGATAAATCCTGTCTCAAAACCAACCAACCAACCAAACATTAGCTGAGTGTGGTAACACTTTAATCCTAGTTCTTAGGAGGGTAAGGTAGACTTGCTTTACCGTCATGGCCAGCCTGGGCTCTATAATATGAACTGCACAGTAAATTCCAGGCCAGCCTGGACTACAAAAGAAGAACCTGTTCAAAATAAAGAGGTTTCTGGAGAGGTGGCAAAGCAGTTAAGAGCACTGGCTGCTGTTGCAGAGGACCAGATTCAGGGCCAGCACCCACATGGTGGCTCACAGCCATCCTTACCGCCAGGTCCAGGAGATCGGATGCCCTCTTCTGGCCTTCAAGGAAACCAGGTGCACACATGACACACGCGCATGCATACACACAAGCAAGGAAACACTCTTACATAAAATAAATCTTAAAAGAAGCCTGCATCAGTATTCTCTAGTATGTTTTACTTTCTTGTGAGTGCCTCTTTCTCTTAACCCCTGTGGTCAGCCCTATAAAGTGTTGTTTGGCGTTTACTCTTAAAGATCTTTGCCTGAGTTTAAAAGTGGGTGGCTTCAAAAGAGTAATGAAAATTGTTTTTAATATAAAGAGGTTCTTTTAAAATACGGAGAAAATCTAAACACCAGGAAACTAAGCACCAGAATGTCAGCTAACTTGATCGAGGTTTTACAGTTTATAAGGTGGTAGGCCAGTTACTGGATTCAGTCATAGATCTGATGGAATCTTAAACATTTGCAACTGATTGTTTCATTTCCACTCTTCTTAAGAATAAGGTGAGCAGGCTAGCTATTGCTTGGGAGCACAGGGAAGTGGAGGAACGTAAATACAGACCTGAGTGCTTTGATGCCACGTGGCTAGTGGGACGTGCTGTTCCCTAGAGTGTTGATGTGACAGGGACGTAAGGTATGACAGATGAGTACAGATGCCGTAACAGATCGGATCTCATACTGAGCAGATTGTTAGAGGGTCAGCATGACTGAAGTTGGGGGAACTGAGTGTTAACTCCAAATGGAGCAGCTGGAGTGAGTAATAGAGCGGATTGAAACAAACGGGTTTTCTAATGCTGGGTGTTGATCACAATTAGAATTGTGGGCTTTCAAATCAGTCATTAAGATGAGTAAATTTATATTTATTACATACATATTTATATTATTTAGACAAACCACTGCACTCTTACCACTAAAGTGTAGTCATTATGATAGTAATAAAGTACATTAAGTGCTTGAGTTCTTTTTAGCGCTTGCACACATCTGGTGGATAGACACTACAAACTCTGGAAGAAAATTAGTTAGGAGAAGCCAACTCAGGATCTGTTTCTATGTGTTCTGTTCTTTCTTGTAAGCCTTATTTTCCTACTTTAGATGAGATGTGTGTGTGTGTGTGTGTAGTTGTGTGTAAACTGAGGAAATACAGTACCTCCCTTGGTGCTGAAGCTCAGCAATGTCTTTAAGGTACAGATGTTTCTTTGCAGATGCATCTCATTGAGGGGTGTCTGCTGAGGACTGGGAGGCTGAGCTTAGGTCTTAAACATTTATAGGGTGTAGAGATAAGGGATTTCTCCATCTTGGGCTTCTTTAGTAAGCAGCTACTCTTTGGGGGAACTTAAAAAAATTTGTTTTTAATTATGTGTGTGTATGGGTATGTGCATATGATAGAATTGGGTCCCCTGGAACTGGAGTTACAGTTGTGAGGCAGTTGTGAGGTGTCCGCTCTGGGTTCTGGGAACTGGATGTCCTCTATCCTAACCACCAGCATGGTCTTTCGGGAGACTCTTATCTGCCCCTTTCTTCTGTGTTGCTCAGCTGGCTATCCTGAGGACTATTATATCTATTTGGGGGATCCTTAATAAAAACATGACTTCTGCTCCCTATTTTCACAATGCTGTCACAGACTCCAGCACCTTGAGGAGAAAGTAAAGAATAGAACTATTTTCCCACATCGTAGAGCTTATACTGAAGGGTGGAGGCAGATGTGGGTCAGGTACTGATAAGAACTGGTTAAGCTGGGGGAGGGATACAAAGTTATATGCCTGCAATATAGCTTTATTGTTTCTACCTTTACAAAACGTCCTAATAGTGTAACAGGAAAAAAAGGCTGTTGAAGTTATTGGCTAAAGGATTCACAAGTGATTTCAGATGATAAGGTTATAGATGACTTTGTTATGCTTTTGTACATTTTCCCCAGCATATTACCTTTATTTGGGGGGAAGAAAGGGTCCTGGCGAGTTCCTGTCTGCATTGAAAGCCTGACCCGCTACTCTTAGCCTCCATGTGCTGCCTGCTGACTGGCCTCCAGCATGATCAGAACAGAATCCTTAGGTTCTGGACAAGCCTGTGCTTCATCCAACCAACAGCCGAGAAAGTTTTGTCCTAATTCTAGTTCTCTAATTTGAGGGGGAAAAATTCATCTAAGGTATATTTCCTTAGTATCTTGTAGAAAAACTCTAGCAATTACATATTCTTCATACAGAAATATTATTTTTTCAATTGATATTTTTTAAATTATTTTTTACAACATTTCAGTCCTGGCCTAACTCAGCTGTGTTCCTACAAGTGTTGTAACTTTTTATAAAGTCAGTGAGGAAAAAGACAGAGGAAAAAAGTCATGACGAAGTATAATCAGTTCCTTCAGGAAATGGAGCCCGGAACCTCTTCTTTTGCTACCCTTGTCTTGATCAACAGTGAGTCTTGCTGTGCCTTAGCTACCACACGTCAGGAGTTACAGGCAGGAAGAGGAAAGGCATGCCTGACACCAACCTCTAGTGAACACAGACCCCGTCAGGGGGCTCAGCAGATGCTGTATTAGTGAGAAGCATCTTCTGTAGTTAAACTTGCAGTTTCCTGTGATTGGAGTTTCAGTGTCCTCTTCATAAACAGAGCCGTGACATACCTGTCACTGCTGTTCTCTCAGTGTCTGCCTCCCTTCGCCCACTTCATTCTCACTGCCTTGATAGCAAAGCAGATAAAAATAAGGTACCATGGAGCTGGACAGATGGCTCAGCTATCAGAGCACTGGCTGCTCTTCAGAGGTCCCAGGTTCAGTTTCCAGCACCCATTTGGCAGTTCACAACATCTGTAACTGCAGTTCCAAGGAATCTGCTGCTGTCTTCTGCTTCCATAGGCACACATATAGTACATATACATACATGTCTGCAACACACGCACATATATTTTTAAAAAGCATCGTTTTAAAAAGAGAACTAAGGTACCTCGTGTTTTCAGCATATGCCATTATCTAGCCCACTCCCTTTCATAGGGTGCTTCCCTTTCTTAATAAACTCTCTGTCTCTGTCACTGTCTCTCTCTGTCTCTGTCTCTCACATTTTGAGACAGGCTTTTTTCTGTGTAGCCCTGGTTGTCCTGGAACTTGCTCTGTAGACCAGGCTGGCCTCGAACTCACAGAGATCTGCCTGTCTCTACCTCCCAGGTGCTGGGATTAAAGGTGTGCACCACCATGCCTGGCCATCTCTTTTTAATTTTTAACCACATGTCCTAGGTGCAAATCTGTCCTGGAACTTTAGCAGGTGTACCTTCCCTCCCTCCGTATAAACAAACACACATAGAACTGTGCCTGTGGCAGTTAGCTTGGACTGGAGGGGTAGGGGAACATGAAAAAGTCAAACTGCTTGTGCTGCAAACTACTTACCAGTGTTGGATAACTATGGACTAGAGTGGACTACAGTTATTGCTGTAGAGAATGGGGAATTCAGTTCTTGCTGTGGAAGTCAGTGATGCCTGGGTTTGTCTAAGTTTTGTGGAAGAGGTGGCATTTGAAATGAGATTTGAATGACATGTGAAATGTGTGACTAATGGTCCTTTAAACTTCTTGATACTAACACTAGAAATAATTTGGCCAAGCACACTGTCAAATGACTCTGATCCTGGCACTTAAGAGGCTGACAGACATAAAAGTCATGTGCTATCCTGGGCGGTGCATCCCCTGAAATGAACCAACAACACAGTGTAGTTTGCAGGCGCCGTCTTGTTTCATGTGTGTCCAAAGCTTCACACCTTTCCTCCAGGTAGCACCTGGGTTGTGATCTTGAGTCGTTACCAGCTGGTTTATACTAAGGAATACACCATTTGGAATTTTCAGTATTCACCCATTCTGTATATACACCAGTTGCAAATTTAGGAATTATTTTTCTGAATGTTATTGAACAGCAACAACAACAACAACAAAAAGACATGAAAGATAGTGTCTTACTGATTTCCTTTACTCCTTTAGCCACAGACCCTTTTGCTTCTGTTTTTGGAAATGAATCGTTTGGTGATGGATTTGCTGACTTCAGCGCATTGTCAAAGGTAATCTTCACAGTACAGGATGCTCATCAGATGAGCAGCACTCCTTACAGTTGGCATTCTCTCACAAATGTGGGATTTGATTGCACTCACGGGTGGTTACATTTGCTTCTGAAAGGTCTGCTCAGTGTTACAGTTAGAGTTGTCTATTTAAACGTTTCTTTTCTAGTTGAATTACATTTCTCCCTGTGTACTATCTGGGTCAGTAGCCGTAATATTTCTTATTCCATTCATTGTATACTGTCTACTTGATTTTACCCTTTGAAGTTATTAGTGTCTGCACCAGGATAAACGTGCATAAACTCTGACCTGAGTATCTGCAGCTTATTGTCCAGCATAGCTGTAGCACTGATTTAGGCTAAGAAAAAAAAATATGAGTGCATTTGAAGATAAGCCAAATTGTCTGCCTCCAAGGACTATTTGACAGTGTGGAGAGACATTTGTGGTTGGCAGAACTTGCTTGCACCTAGTGAGTACACCCCCAGTACACTGAGGAGTCCCCACACCCCAAATGTAGTTACTCAGTCCCTAAAAGCTAATAGTGCAGCAGTTCAAACACCCCTGGCCTAGCTGGGGGAGGGCGGGGGGAGGTGCACACCCTTAGTTCCAGCACTCAGGCAGAGGCACGTGGATCTTTGTGAGTTCAAAGCCAGCCTGGTCTACAGAGTGAGTTCCAGGACAGCTGGGGCTACACAGAGAAACGCTGAGAAGGAAGGGAGGAAGAAAGGCCTAAATATATTATACTTTGATTTTTTTACCCCCATATATTTGAAAGTCAGGGTTTTTAGATATACATCAAGACTTAACATTCTATCAGGTACCTGCACTTGAGAGTCAGAGGAAGGTAGATCTCTGTGGATTCAAGGACAGCCAGTGGCTACCCCAAGAAGCCATCTTAGAAAAAATCACACACACACTACTCAGCCGAGAATGGTGGCCTGTAATCCCAGCATTCTGGGAGTCAGAGGCAGGTGGATCTCTATAAGTTGGAGGTTGACACGGTGTGCAGCGTGAGTTCCAGGAAAGCCAGGGCTACACAGAGAAACCCTGTCTCGAAAAACAAAACAAAACAAAAACAAAGCAAAACAAAAAAACAACTGAGGAGGTTTTGTATTGCCTACTGCTTACTCAATAGTCTTCAGTCTAGAGTTAGCCTGTTTGGTATGTTTGTTGCTCTTGATAAGTCGTTATGTAAGAATACCTACAGATCAGGTTTTAATCCTGTTTGTCCTTGAATATGAAGAGTAAAATGTCACTTCTCTAGGAATTGAAATAAAACTGCATGATACTTAAATCATTCTTCTGAATACTTTATGACCCCATGTGTATCATACTATATAAACGTTTTTTTAAACAAAGGTCAACAATGAAGATCCTTTTAATCCTGCCACATCAAGTTCTGCCGGCAGTGCGGTCATTGCTCACACTGTGCTGGAGGAGACGCCCGCCAAGAGTGAGGACGTTCCTCCCGCACTGCCGCCCAAGACCGGAACTCCAACGAGACCCTGCCCGCCACCCCCAGGTACGCAGTGGGACCTTTCCTCCAGAAAGTGTCCTGTGGGCCCTTCTTCCAGCGTTATACATCAAATAAAGGGCTGTAAGCAAGAGCCAGGCACTTAGCACAAGCCTACTGCTGTCTTAATTTTCTTGAGAGAAAACTAACTTGAAGTCTCCCTAAATTCTTTTTTATTTAGAAAAAGACAAGGAAGGGTAAAAGAACTGCTTGCCCTTTAAAATTCCTTTAGTTTGTAATGGATTTTTATTTTGTTTTGTTTGAGACAGTAGCCTTGCTTGGCTTGGAACTTGCTTTGTAGACCAGGCTGGCCTTGAACTCAAAACTCTTGAAGCCTCTGCCTCCTGGGTGCTAGGTTTTTAAAGGTATATACCATTATTCCTGGCCTTAAAAATCTGATTTTAAAATTCTCTGTAGTCTAAGAACAAACTGTTGTGTTTTCTTTTGTCTTTGGTCTGGGTTGTATTTACATAGGAAAGGTTTGCAGTTACAGCACAATAAAGTAGCTATGAAGGCAGCCCGGCTGAGCACGGGTCGTGCTGCCGGGCTGCTCCACGAGAAGACACAGCGCTGTTGGGCACACTGAGCTTTTATCCCTACGTCATTCCCGGTGGCATTGCAGTTGTTAGATAATCATTCCTGCCTTTTCATTATGACCCTCCCATGGTATTTGCCAACAGCATGTATAGTTGCTACTGTATAAATATCTGTTCAAAATGTAGGGAAATGAGTTAAGTGATTTTATCTTTTAAGGAAAGTCACCTATATCATATATTGTTAGAACAAAGTTGGTCAGAGTCTATATATTTTTTAAAATAATATTTTGTTCACTTACATTTTTACACCCATTAAGTGTAATTTTAAAACCCAGATGCCCTACCTTAGTATCATAATTAATACCAGTGCAAACGAGACTAGTGAGACGGCGTAATAAGGTGCACACACTTGCTGCATTAGCCTGGTGACCTGCAGTCTGCTCCCAGAATCCGTGTAAAGGTTCAGAGGCAGAGCCGAGTCCATCAAGGTGCTCTGACAACACATGCACTGTGGCACACGTGTTCACACGCACATCATATACAACAGGCACAATAATAGTAAAGCTGAAAACATACCAGGGACCGTCATTGTAGAAAGGGAAAGGGAAAGAATGGCTTGTTGAAGAGCTCACTGACAGGGGCCTTAAATTCATATTTTGGGCAGCCCTAGCCTCAGTGTGAACCGTAGCCTCACTCCCGGTTCTGTGGATCTCAGGCCTCACCTGTGCTAGGAAAGCACTCTCCCTCTGCGTTACATTCCCCACCCTTTTCCTGTTTGTGTGTTGGATTTTGGACAGTGCCCATGTAGGTCTGCCTGGCCTCAAACTGAATTCCTCCTCCTTCCCACCTCCACCTCCCAAATGCTAGAATGAACTCTAGGCTTGGTTTTGTTCCTCCTTGTTTGGGGTTTTGTTTGTTTGGGTTTTTTAGTGGTGCTAAAGATCAAACCTAGGGCTTCGTAAGCTACAACTGGAGCTTACAACTCTGTGACCTTAAGTGTAGTTTCCCGTGTCTAAACCTCACTGCCCTAGTTGTTATGTGGTAGCTGTAACTTAGGTTTTGCATACCCTCACAGGACTTTCTGAAGTCACAAGACTTCAGAATGAAGAGAGGAGATAAAAGTGTGAGATAAAAGCATCCTTTATAAACTACACTTATGAAAAGAGTCAATTATGACTATCAGCATACTGCACTATAGGAAAAACACATGCAAAAAATCTTAAACTTCGCCTCTTTTCTTCAAGAAGTAGTAACACTTTAAGTAAAACTTGAAAATTTAAGAACTTAGCTGGACATGGTAGCACACATCGTTAGTCCTGTCCCTCAGGAGGCAGAGACAGGTGGATCTCTGAGTTCTAGGCCAAGCCTGGTCTACAGAGCGAGTTCCAGGACAGCCAGAGCTACACAGAGAAACCCTCTCTCAAAAAACCAAGTAAATAAATGAATGAATGACTAAGAGGAATAAATAAATAAAATAACTTGCTTTAAAATGGTATTGAAACAATAGGTGACGAATTATCAGGGCAGCATGCTGCTATTTGGTCAAAGATTAGTTTTCAGCAGCTACAGATAGAGGCTGTAGCCTTCTAAGTGTTGATCGTTCTCAGCTTGAAGTTTTATAGATGGAAAAATAAATGAGGTTTTGTCAAGTTGATCTTATTTATACTACTAGGCATTATGTATGTGTAAATATTCAGAGAAGAGACAGAAGAAACTTGCAAAATTTCAAAGTCACTTATTACTAATGCTGCTAGTTTCAGGCTTAAGCTCTTACAAGAGCTCAATGCTTATTCTTTACCATTTTTCTTTACCATTTTTGTTATTATCTTCCTTAGGAACATGCTTATTTAAATGAAGACAGACTTAATCTTTAGACAAAAGTCACAATTCTTAGCCCATTTCCTCTTTTCTTGTTGTTGATTTTGGGTTTTGTCCACCTACCTGCACCTGAAATCTGTTTGAGAGAGAAGCATGGCTGCTCTGAGGACAGTTGTGGCCGGTCAAGGCAGTACTGAGAGTGTGCCTTGGCTCTTACTCTGCCCTACCTGCAGCGCTTTGAATGCTGTGAGCATGTGCTTGTGTGCTGGTGTTGCTGTATCTGCTGGTTAACTGTAATGATTTTGATCCAGGGAAAAGACCCATCAACAAATTGGATTCTTCTGATCCCTTTAAACTGAATGATCCATTTCAGCCTTTCCCAGGCAATGATAGTCCCAAAGAAAAAGATCCTGATATGTTTTGTGATCCATTTGCTTCTACTGCCACTACCAATAAAGAGGCTGACCCAAGCAATTTTGCTAACTTCAGTGCTGTAAGTACTGTGAATGGGCTGTTCGGGGGAAAAATCTTTCCATTTAGAGTTTGAAGAGTTTTCAAAGATTTCTTCATAGGCTGCCAAATTTGCATCATTTTACCAACATACTAAAAATTGTGTTTTATTCTTCCCCCAAGCAAAACCTCTGTTTGGTTTGGTTTTGCTGGTTCTTAGATGATTCTGTTGCTCAGCTGATTTTAGTCTTCGTGGTTCTCATAAACAAGTTGTTTTATAAACCTTTCTCTTCGTCTTGGTAATATAGGTATAAGTAAAGTCTTGACAGTTATTTGGCAAACGGTTATATGATAATGATTACAAGGTTTGCTGTCTGCCTATTGTGTATTATTTGTAGCTGTGTATGTGTGTTTGTGTACAAAGCTTTAGCAGTTTCTAGAGACCAGTTGGCAGTTTCAGTGAGGGAGCAGTGCAGGGGTTCTTTGAATACAAAACAATACTCTTTACTCACTATATTCACATAGTAGGTGTCATGGTTTGGTGGTATGGTGGTGGTGGTTCTTTTTATTGATCTGTGAACCCCGTTACTCATTCCTGCTAAGCTTCTGCTCTACCATGATAGCCTTTCAGATTTAGGAAATAAACTTGTTCAGATCTAAGAATTCTTTCCGAAACTTGGAGAAGTGCTATGAGAATAGCTTAGCAAGGCCTTCCTTCACGACATTAGAAATGGAGCAACTGATTGTGGAGGCGTCATATATTTCATCATTCCTCAAATAAAGCAAATTTGGTAAAAAATGAAAGTCTTAGAGTAGCTAACAAAGTTTTATTTTCCCAGATTTTTTTTTTCAGGCAAAGTAACATTATTCATTAGCACTGCCTATTCTATAAGAGGAAATTTTCTGTTTGTCACCTTTTTGTCCTTGACTTTGGAGATGAGCAATTGAGTGGCCAAATGCCCCTGGTCACAGCAAGTACTATTTGGGTTCTCTTGCTAGTTATTTTATCCTTGTTACTACTCTGTCTACTTAGAAACAAATTGGGCAGGAGCTGGAGAAATGGCTCAGAGGTTAAGAGTACTGTCTGCTCTCCCAGAGGTCGTGAGTTCAGTTACCAGCAACCACATGGTGGCTCACAACCATCTATAGTGAGATCTGGTGCCCTTTTCTGGTATGTAGGCATACATGCAGGCAGAATACTGTATATATATATTTAATAAATAAATTAAATCTTAGAAAAGAGTTGGGCAAGAGTCTGCATGCAGCTAAGACAGTCGCAGTGCCCACCTTTTGAGTCTGTGCTGTTAGGTTCCAGGGGCATCACGTGAGTATAAAGGAATGAGATAGATATCCCTGTTTTTAATACTAAAAAGAAATGGCAACTCAGAATTATGTTTAAATGCCGTGACAGGTAGAATTTGAGTTGTTTCAAACAGAGAAGAGTGGAAAAATAGCTTTCTTAGGTGACTGTCATTCTCAGTGTAAATAACAGTCTGGCAGTTTGTGATAGTGTGTTAAATATGGTTCTGTAAGTCAAAACCTGGTTGGAATGAGTCTTGAACAGTGGTGGGGGCCATTTGCTTGTTTCATACTTGAGAATCTCTCACAATGCAGCATAAAGCAGCTCATAGTAAGTCCTCTGTTTTCAGTGGAGAGGCTCGGTAAGCACACCAAGAGTCAGGGTGCACTGCCAAGTCTTTCAGTGTGTTTCTCGCTTTTTGATGGATCTCCTCGTGAGACGAGGCTGAAACCAGGTAGAATTTTGTATCTGGTTTCTACGAAAGTTGAAGTTATTGTTGTAGTTACAAATATTTTTTCCAATTTAATCATTAGTATTAAGGTTTTACTTAAAACTGGATCATTTTAGTTATATAAAACTGAGTTAAAAGTTTCTAAAAACTATCAATCTTCAGTGTTTTTGTTTTAATGATTTGATTCACATACTATATCTAATGTTCTTTTTTTTTTTTAAATGTAAACCTATATAATTTATTTTTATTTTATGTTCATTGGTGTTTTGCCTTCATGTATGTCGGTGTGACAGTGTTACGTTACTGGGGTCACCAACAGTTGTGAGCTTGACATGTGGATGCTGGGATTTGAACCTGGGTCCTCTGCAAGAGAAGCCAGGGCTCTTAACTGCTGAGCCACCTCTCTCAGCCTCTAATGTTCTTAGATTTAGCAAAATTTGCCTGTTTTTGCTTTATAGTTTTGGGGCTTCCTGAAAGAGCCAGGTAAGGCTGCTTTCTGTTGCCAGTGCCATTAATTTTAATGATTCAACGGTCAGAAATGCTGCCATGTGGTTGTAATCCCACAACCCAGGACACAGTCAAGGAGGATCATGAGTTTGAGACAAACTTGATTTACCTAGTGAGAATCTGTCTTTAAAAGGACAGACTCTTTAAAAGGAAGGAAGGAAAAAGAAGAAAAAATTACTGTATGTGCTAAGTGATCACTATAGTTTAAAAAGCAAATATTTTATATCGGATTGGAAGACTGACCACTCCTATTTTTAAATTTCCTATTCTGTCCTAAGCATCTGTCTGTTTTGAGACAGAATATCACTATGTGTCCTAGATTGGCTTCTGATTTGCAGTCCTCCTGCCTCAGTCTCCCGTGTGCCACCAGGCCTGTAACTGCTGTTTTTTAAAGTGATGATTTTAATGTTTTTACTTTATGGGTTTTATTGTATTTATAGACTTTCCTTCCCCATAGAGTGCATTAAAACTTTAAAGTAAAGCAGAGCTCAATAAGTAATTAAAATATATTTTCAGAAAAAACAATAAGGAAGTAACAGTATTCACAGAGGCAGAGTTCTTTGGGTAAAGCAGGTAGTTAAAGATCTTTTATAAAATGTTTTTTATGTCTTTGTTTATTTTTCTTATTCATTCTTTTTTGTTTTGTTTTGTTTTGGTTTTGGTTTTTTAAATGGCAGTATCCCTCTGAAGAAGACATGATTGAGTGGGCAAAGAGAGAAAGTGAAAGAGAAGAAGAACAGAGGCTTGCCAGACTAAATCAGCAGGAACAAGAAGACTTGGAACTGGCCATTGCACTTAGCAAATCAGAGATCTCAGAAGCATGAAGAGTTATTTGTCTTTGTCAGCAGTACAGTGCTCTTCTTCTTGAACCCTGAAGCTATTTACCATGTCATCAAACTACCTAGGAGCATGGGATACAAAAGGTTTGAGATTCCTATCAATGTGACAAAAGTCTAGTTTTTTTGTTGTTGTTGTTTTGTTTTTTTGGGGAGGAAAAAGCTATTTCAAATGTATCTTTTATTTTTTTCTTCCAAAAGCAGTACCCTAATTAGACCGCTTCACCTAGACCCCTGTTGTGGTGTGCATTTACAGTGAACTCTTGCCTGCTTGTACTGTTCCCTGTGAAGCTAGCGCACCAAGCTCTGCCGCCTGAGACCTAGCAGATGTAGTTTCTCGCTGTGCTGCCCTTGTTCTGTACTTACTGTGATAGCGACTGGAGTCCTGAAAGTGCAGGTATTCTCCCTGAGCTGAGGAGGGAAAGGAAGGAGCATCCTGTTTCTTTTGATCGGTACAAATTAGCCAATTTAAAGTGCATTATCTGTACTTCTGGAGAAAATACAATTAATTTGTTAAAGACAGGGGAAGGTACTCTGCGTAGGATCAACTCCACTATTGAAAACTAAATGAATTAACGTAAACTATTATTGCTCCAGGCTCAAGGAATTTCCTAAATAAAAGCATTACAACCTTGTATGTGAAACATGTTTTTAAAATAACTTTCTCTGGACTTAAAGAATTTTAAGATTAACAGATACCTCACCACGTTTCCTAGTTAAAAACAAACCAACCAACCTCTTACAACTAGTGAGGAAAACTTGTAGCTTAAAATACAACCTGTCAGTTAAGGTAAGCAAACACTTGGCCTGCACCTTCTACCTTTGCAGCTGCACTGGCCTTGGTTGGTAAGAGTCCTGAAGTCTAGGAAAGTCTAGGAAGCTAGAAGTGAAAGAAGGTACTTTGGTCTTCATTATGTGTTTTGTTTCTTTAGTGGGGGCCCAGCTATTTACAATGATACAAATGGAAGAAGTAACTTTTGTTCTATGCTATTGTTTCTTGTCCGTCTTTGTAGTTTAAATTACTTTATTTGCTTGCTTTTTCCACCTATGAAATTGACAAGCTACTCCACCCCCCACCCCCCAAAAAATTCCTAGCTTTTAAATTGAGAGAAGAAGAAACAGACTTGCCAAATGATCAGAGCCCTCCTTGTTACCAGAGCCCATCTTGTCCTAACCTGGCCTGACAGCCAGCTGGATTTGATTTTAGTTACTGATGGAGTGTGTTCAATGCCAAGGTAAAGAAAAATGCACCTACAAACTATTAAAACTCTCTCTGGTCACTGAGTTAAGGTGGTATTGAACCGTGTTGGCCAGAGTAACTTGCTGCCGGCCTGTGTACATACCACAGTGTCCAGTCAGTCCATCTTGAAATGGTGCTCTTTTTTGGCTGGAATTGAAAACGAACTTAAGCCGCTTTGTTGCACTGCTAACTTTTTCTACTTTTGTAAATCAGTATTTCAACATAAAAGTCATAAATATGAAGTAAGGGCTGAGTCATAATCACAAGGCTTTAGTTGTGGCAACTAATCCAGTGGCCTCAGTGTGTGCTGCGAAGGGGGACAGGAAGGTTGTGTTGGCTGTGATGGGCAGAGTTTTCTGTTTGTTCCCTCCTCTGACTCCTCAGGAGAAAGGTAAGTTGACTTGAATAACCTTCTTTTGCACTGAGAAAAGTGAAAAATGTTTAAAATGCTTTAAAAATGTTTAATTAAAAACACTCTGGAAATATTAAATATGTATAACTTATAAATGGTAACTTTTGGTGTATAGTAAGTGTTCCTAATCTTCAGTGCACTTAGCTGGCTCGTAAAGACGTGTGTGCTCTGTGGGCCAATAGCATACTAAAGTGTGTATATATCATATAAACATAGCTATAGCTCCATGCTTGACTGTATAGAGCAAATGTCTTAAGAGTCATTTGTGATGTTTTATGGTGTTGACCCTGGCTCCAAAGCCTGCGCTTGAAACAAAGACAGAGTTTTAACCATCTTTTCCTCACTTGTTCAGCTTTATTTGAGCTCTCGTCATAGAATTTTTCTCATGTTTCAAACTTATAAATTGCAGTTGTAATTATGAAATAATAAACTTTAAGAAATAAAAAAGTGTACTAGCTATCCTTTTGCATTGAAGCTTTGCATTCTTCTTGATTGTGCAACCGAATGAGGAGATAAGTCGCAGTCAGCATACATTGTCCTGTGTAAAGTGTTTCCGGCAATACTGTATGAATAAATAAATGTTGACTATCACTTTTTGTTATTTTGTTCTCTTTTGTGAAAGGACGTTAGGAAATGTATCTGCATAGAAATAGAGCCTGAAATGTGTGGCTGTGTGTCTTTTGCCTTGGATTCTTAGGACACTTCCATCCTCAAGTCCTTTTTTCTGCTGTTTTTAATGTAACTTTGAGAAAATTCTGTAAGGCAGACATGGTTGTGCGCGCCTTTAACCCAGGAGGCAAAAGCAAGTAGGTCCTTGAGTTCCAGCCAGCAAGTTCCAAGTCCAACAAAGTGCTTTAGGCTGTGAGTCCCGGAACTTCACTTTCCTCGTTCATGACTTGGGTAGTTTGACTTTGGCCATCTTCTTTTGTTAGGTTGCAGGTCTTGCTAGGTCAGGCTAAACTCCAGCTCGGCCCTTCTGCCTCATCTTCCTGAGAAGTTGGGGTTATAGGCATGTAATGTCCCAGCCAGCTTGATACCTTTTTCATATTGGTTATTTTAAGAAAATAAACTCACCATCACCACTCCAGAGCCGTGTGCATGCCAGCCCAGCACTTTGCCCCTGAGCTCTTCTCTCAGCCTCCCATTAGACTGTGGTATACGGAAGCCCTGTGCCAAGCATTTTGTGTCTGTGCCTTTGCTTCTTGTCAGTTGTCGTGGTAGGACTAAGTGGAGACAGGCTTTCTTCCATTTTTGAAATGGAGAACCTGGTACTCAGAAAGTTACAGCAGAGTGCTTCAGCTTACACAGCTGATCCCTTCATTCCAACAGGGTCCTGCATGCGGCTTGCACACCTTATTTCCTTCTGTGGAAGGATGTTTATATAAGATGCAGAAGCAGGGCATGAAAAATGATAATAACAGGTAACATTTTTAAAGTTGTAAATACCAGTCTGCTCAGTCCCCACAACCATAACTCTGAAAATGCAGGCATCTCATTGTTCAGAAATATCCAAGTGAGAACCCAAGAAACTGGCTCTAGAGGTTAACTGCTACTCGCTACTCATAACGGAGGTAATCTGTGCAGTCGCTCTTGATGGCGTAAGCCTACTGCGTTACACCTAACATCTTAAAACCTTCTTCAGAGCCCAGTGTGTGGTGTACGCCCTTAACCCCAGCACTGAAAAGGCTGGGGCAGATGGATCTCTTGAGTTGGAGGTAAAGCTGGTCTTCATAGGCAGACTCTGTCAAGAAGAAGAAAAAGGAAGAAAGGAAACACTGATTCCCTCAGCCTGGGCTTTTGTTTCTGTGGAAGACGACTAGAGTTCAGTTCCCAGCACCCACACTGATGGCTCACAACTGCCTGTAATTCTATCACTGGGGATCCGGTGCCCTTTTCTGGCCTTCTGGCATTCATACTCATGTACACAGATATGAACATAATTAAAAATAAATCTTGAATAAGAGCATTGTCCAATTAATACTCTTGTTTAAGTTACATGAGTTACTGACAGATGAGAACTCAGTTGTTAATTATTAACGTTAACCCATAAATACATGGCCGAAAGGGCCAGTCTTGCCTTTTATTAAAGAAATACCAGTTTAAGCCAGGTGCTGGTCTGTGCCTAATAAGACCGGCATTCTGGATGCTCACCTAGAAAAGTCCTGGGAACCAAAAGCCTGCCTAGGTTACAAGATTGAAGCAATAGGTCAAACAAAAATTAAATGTAGCTGGACTTCTGGCTACTTTATTGTGTTTTTTTTTTTTTCTACCTCCCTATACTACTCCTATCCCTTCCAACACCCCAAAACTAGGTAGGAGAGAAAGAAAGAGGGAAAAGAGCCTGTCAATATTGTTAGACTACTTCCTCCTAATTAGGGGTGTTGAGTTTCTTGGGTGAATTTGATCCTTGTCAAGATCTCTCCAAACAGTGACCAACACAACAGTCACACCTCTCTTGGGCTCTGGCATTTAAACACCCTCTCAAGAGTCCTCAGAATTGCAAATTTCAACTGTCCAGAGCTGGCAAAATCACGCCCCTGATAGAGCATGAGGCAAATCACAGCTGCTGTGGACAGAAGCAGCCCCATATCCTACACCTAGGAGTAAAACAAAAACACATTCCCATAATTTTTTTTGTGTTTTTAAAGAAACAAAATCTGACTACAGTGAAAAGTAACCAGTAAGATGAAACTATGGAAAAAACAAACAAACAAAAAAAAAAAACCCAGGAGGCAAAAGCAAGTAGGTCCTTGAGTTCCAGCCAGCAAGTTCCAAGTCCGACAAAGTGCTTTAGGCTGTGAGTCCCGGAACTTCACTTTCCTCGTTCATGACTTGGGAAAGTAGAGGGAATGAGGATGTAGCTCGGCATGCCCAGAACGCATGATACCCTGGGCTCCATCCCCAGCACCCAGTAACTGGGTGGGACTGCACACCTGTGATCCCAGTGCCAGGGACACAGAGGCAGGAGGATCAGAAGTCAAAGGTCATCTTTGGCTCTGTAAGGAGTTGAAGTCCAGCCCAGATTCCATGAGCCTTCCATCCTGAACATCACTTTCCCATTAACGTAGTCACTGGGCTTGGCCCATAGTAGCTTGAACAGGAGTCCTTCCTTCCTGGTGCACAGGCTCCTCTTGAGCTCAGATGGGGCCAGGGGCATGGTTTTCCAGATTAATACATTTATTGAGCTGACGCCTGGTTTGGCTGGTTGGGTGGCTGTTTGTCTCTTTGAGATAACTGCATACCTTTGCTTTTTATTCACTGTGTGTAAATAGTTACTGTGTTAAAGAGCATCATTTTAAATCTCAGGAAGTAGAGTTTGTCAGTGAATATGTGCTGGATCACAAGACAAAGTTTTTAAAAGCCCAAATTCAGGTCCGTATATTACATACATCCTGCATGAATGAGTTTTTCTTGAACCAGGGATGGTAGTATGTGCCTGCAGTCAGAGCCGCAGAGGCTGATGCTGAAGGATTGTTTGTGTCCAGGAGCTTGTTGCCAGCCTCAGCAACTGGAAGACCCCTGTGCCATTATTAACTAACTCTTGCCTGCCTGTTTCCCAGGTCTGTAGCTTAGAGCACGTCTCTTGCCTCTCCGACCACACGCTTTCCTGGCACACATGGTACTAGAGCAAATGACTCCTCTCTGACCACCTGTCTCAGTTATTAAAGCTGAGGTGCAGGGGGCTGGAGAGATGGGTGGTCCCATGGCAAAGAGCAATTGTTTTTCTTTCAGGGGAGTTTGATTTCCTTCCCAGCACCCAGCGGCAGCTCACAAGACTATGATCCCAGCTCCGAGGGATTGGACAGGCTGCTGTGGCCTCCATGGGCAATGCACACTTAGTTCCTGCAGGCGAAACACCCTCACGTAGAAAAGAAATCTCTGAGGGGAAAAAAAAAAATGTGAGGTGTAAAAGAATGCGTGTTTTATGGGGTTGAGGATTGAGTTGGTACTTATGAAGACTTTAAAATAATGCCAAATATAATTCTAAGTAGAAACTGAAAAAATGGAGATGCCCAGGAGTTTAAGAGTGTTTAAGGAGTTGCAGGGTGGTGGTGGTGCTCACCTTTAGTCCCAGCACTCAGGGGGCAGAGGCAGGCAGATCTCTGGGAGTTCGAGGCCAGCCTGGTCTACAGGGTGAGTTCCGGGACAGCCAGGGCTACACGGAGAAACCCTGGCTCAACAAAGAACCTGCAAGTTGAACCCAAGCTCTTGACTCAACCTCAGAAGCAGTTCTAAACTTCTGAGCTGGGGTGGTGTTTGGGAGAGGGGCAGTGACTGTTGCCCAGGCAGGTCAGTGTTCAACATTGGCGTTAGTGTGCAAACCCTCCCTGTAGTGCCTGCTGCTGATAACAACTCACTAGGTACAGCTTTCCTCATTGACTCGGCTGTGGTTAGCAGTGGTACCAGGTCCAGGACAGAGAGGAGGTGCCTCCTTCGTGCCCTCAGATAGAAATCTTCGCAGTGGAGCTGGGCGTGGTGGTTCTTGCATGTGATCCAAGCACCTGGGAGGCAGGAAGGTCGTTCAAGGGCAGCTGAAGTTACAGTGAGACTGTCTCAAACAGAACAGAGATAGGTGGGTGGATGGATGGATGGGATGGATGGACGGATGGACGGACAGATGGATGGACGGATGGGAAGGGAAGGGGGGAGAAGGAATGTGAAGAAAGACTGGTTTTGTGGATTACTGTTAAACGTGTAGTGTCGGGCTTGGTGAGATGGCTCGGTGGGTAAAAAGCCCTTGTCACCGCGAGTGACTTAATTTCCCAGAACCCACAGGCCGAAAGAGAGCTGACTCAAAAACTGTCCTTTCAGGGCTGGAGAGATGGCTCAGTGGTTAAGAGCACTGCCTGCTCTTCCAAAGGGCCTGGGTTCAATTCCTAGTACCCACATGGCAGCTCACAACTGCCTGTAATGCCCAGTTCCAAGGGATCTGACACCTTCACACTAATGCACATAAAATTAAATAAATTAACAAAAATACACTGTTCCAAAAAAAAAAAAAAAAGTCCTTTGAACTCCAAATGCATGCACACAAGTAGAATGTTCAAAAATTTTTTTGTTGTTGTTAACTAGTTCTAAATACTAGACCAAAATGTGGCCTCTGAACAAGGAGCGACTTCTGGGGAGGGGCGCCTGGAGGGCTTCCTGGAGGAAGTGGTGGTGGCTGGCTGGGACTTATTCCTGTCAGGAGACTGGGCTCTGGTGTTATTCCGAGGTTTCTTGCCTGAGTCCAGGAGAGCCCTGGCTATCTTCCATGCCCAATACTACCAAGCTGAGCCAAGGGGTTCCCAAAGCCTATGGGTGCACCTGAGCTGGAATGTCAGGGTCTGGACACACTCGTTCTGTGGTTGGATAGGCAGCATTCTCGGGCGCCCTGAACTCTGAGGTGTGCTCAGAGAGAGGGGGAAATGTCACCTCTCTGCCTAGCAGGGACGGCGAGTGACTGCCCGACTGGCCGAGCTGAACGGTGGGGCAGAAAGACAGACGGGAGCCCTGGCTGGGCTCAAGCCTCCGGACTTGAGCTGTCAGAGGGGAGGTGTGTGGTGTGTAGCAAGCCGAAGATAAGATTTTGTGTGACGCGCGTGACTCAGAGGTTGAACACACCTGGCTGTGAGACTCCATCACAATGTATTGGGCAGGAGACTTGCTTGCACAAGCCCCTGGGGTGCAGACCCAGCCCAAAAGGAGCATGGGAGCTCTCAGTCCCCTGTGCACGCCCCCCACCCCACCCCCGGGCTTCCAGGAGGTCCCGGGTCCAAGTCCTCTCAGGCTGCTCCCCTGCCTCTTACCTTCGGCTGGGCTCGTGTAGGCACCCACAAGTGCCCGCTGGACCACACTGGTGGGTGCCAGAGCCCGTTCTCACTGTCAGTGTGAAATAAAATGCTGAAAACGCACGAGGCTGTGGCGGCTTGGGCTCCGACCCAGCCCCACCGAACCTGAAGTTCGTGAAGCGAGCGATCCAGGACAAGCTTGGCCCTCTCTGTGCCCCAGGATGGATCCCATGAGGACCGGGGTGGAACGGACGCACCCTCGTCCCAGGCCTGCGGCGGGAAGGGAGGCGCCGCAATGCTGGGTGGAGCCCGGCCCGCCCTGCTGGGCTCCAGGTGCTACCACCGGAGAGCTCCTGCCTGTCCCTGCCGCCGCCGGGGGCCGCCTGCGCGCTTGTGCCAGCCAGCCTGCGCCCATGGCCTTCCTGACCACCTGGAAGAGGGCGGCGTCCAGGAGAAAAGACCGCAGGTACAGGACGGGGG
Organism: Meriones unguiculatus; assembly: GCF_030254825.1. Taxonomy (NCBI): domain Eukaryota; kingdom Metazoa; phylum Chordata; class Mammalia; order Rodentia; family Muridae; genus Meriones; species Meriones unguiculatus. The sequence goes on from NC_083360.1 coordinate 87,331,629, forward strand.
CGTGGGCGGGGACCCTGAGAGTGCCGAAAGGAGGGACAATGAGGGAGCTGGGGTCCAACTGGATTGTCTCAAGGGCAATCTGGAGCCTCCTGCTCCCCTGCGCCCTCCCTGAGCAGGGTCTAAGGAGGAGAGGGAGGCATCCCTACTCCACCTAAAGCAGAGCTGCTCTTGTCTGGGCAGGCTCTTGGGGCTTGCAGGGTGGAGAAGGAGACCCTTGCCCCAGCCCCAGTGCGGGGAACTCGGGCACCAAAGTTCCCCCACGAGCAACCCTGGAGATGTGTCATTCTGTCCTCTGGGTGTCACTTCCCCAACCTCCCCCATATCTGGATGACTTGGTGCCTTCAGACGTGCTTGCTGTCTAAACTGACCTCACAAGTCCTCTGTCTGACACAGTCGATGCCCACACCGCTGGCCCCGGGACAGGGACTGTGCTGAGCACCCCTAACTTAACAAGCCACAGTCGTGATCCTACATCCCCCCCCCAAACCTGTTCCTCATCCTGTGTCCCCATCTCAGCGGATGACACTGTCATCCACCCAGTTGCCCAAGCCTGAAACCTGGGAGTCACCGCTGGCCACTCCCTCCTCACCCCTTCCCTGGTCTACATCCTGCTGATTTATCTCCAGGATCTCTTCGGAGTCTGCTAGAGCTTTGCCCTCCCTCTCCAGGAGTCCGGTCCTCCCTCTGCTCTCATCCTTTCTAAAACCCAACCCAGGAGTTTTCTTTTCTACTTTAAAACTCTCCCATGAGGGCTAGGCATATGCAGGAAAACCAGATCAGGAGTTCAAGGTTCGGTACCTAGTGAGTTCAAGTTTGAAACTGGCCTGGGGTACAGGGGAAAGACGGAAAGCAAGCACTCACAGAGCAGCCGCTGGAACTGAGTTAGCAGCAGCTGCATCTGCCTTGAGGTGTTCCTACAGCTGGGCTGCAGATGCTCGGATCTGCCTGGAAAACAACCTTCACTCTCTGACACTGTGTAAGTGCCACCTGAGTCTCCCTACCCCCACTACAGACAGGCGCTCTCTCTGTGCACCCCTGGCTGGCCTGGAACTTGCTCTGTAGACCAGGCTGGCCTCGAACTCAGAGATCCACCTGCCTCTGCCTCCCCCGTGCTGGGATTAGAGATGTGGGCCACCACTGCCTGGCACACTTTTGTTTTGTTTTGTTTTAATTTTCAAGTTTTTATTGGGGAGGTGGGCATGTGCCATAGGACACATGCAGATGGAGGTCAGAGGACAACTTTTAGGAGTCAGTTCTCTCCTCTGCCATGTGGGTCCCAGGGATAGAACTCAGGTGGTCAGCTTGACCGTGGGGTCTTTGCCCTGTCCAGCCCTGGGTCTTCAGGTCTGGGGCACTAGCACATCCGCTTGTGTCTTATGGTTCTCATTCAGTCCTTCCGTTCGTCATGAGGCATCGTGGCCACAGTTTGAATTCAGACACAGAGGCCTCTGCTCTCGGAGACCCCATTCTAATGCATAGATACCGGCATAGACAAAGGTAGATGGGGGATATCAGAAATAAGTTCTGGCTAAAGGGTGCAGGAAGATGGTGGGGTGTACAATAAAATGCAGCGTGCTCAGAGCCTCCTAGAGCGAGAACGGTTTTTGTCACAGCCCAATATATGTCTGTGAGAGCAAAAAGGCTAAGAATTGAAGATCCGAGGAGCCCAGAGAAGCAGCCTGGCCAGAATAACGGGTGTGATTGGAAAGCACCCAAAGGCTCTAGGCAAGAGCCTTGCTCTGTCTGAAGGTGTCCATGCCACCCTAAAGAGAAACAGTTGTCCAGACAGACCATCTCAGCTATAGATTATGGCCGTCTACTCCTTTTTACACGAGGCAGTCCTGAGAGCCAGGTAAAAATGGGTCTCAGTATGTTTTGGTTCTGTTGATTCAAGTACTAATTTCTGAAGAGGACAGGATTCCTTGACTGACATAATGAAGCCTGGCCGGATCCCGGTGTGTTTCTCCCTGTCTAGACCCTGCCGATAGAAACTGAGTTGTTCTGTCCTATGGGCAACAGGAGCCTCTCACGTATTCTCTGCGTGTGTTTGTGTGGAGAGACCAGAAGCAGGGAAACCCGAAGGGAAGCCAGATTGATGGCCTAGGACAGGCCTGCTGGTAGAGATTAGAGCAAGGGGGCCAGTGGGAAAGAGATGCGCAGCAGAAAGAGCAGAGACTTGATGGAGCCACAGACCAGAGAGTCAGGGGAAGAGGGATGGGTCTCTGGGCATGGCCACACCTGTGCATGAGTGGCCTGCATGTCCGGGCCTTCAAAGCCCAGCTGTTGCCGTGGACAGCATTGGGGAGTGACTGGTGTTGAGAAAATGCAAGTTCACTTCCTTCCTGGGAGTGAAGAAATCTTTTCCTTGAGCAGAAGAGACTGGGAAAATTTCAGGGCTCGGAGGTGGCACCGACGTGGGAGAAGTGAGTAATTTCAGAACTGTTGGAAATGGCTACTGGAGCCTGTATACCTTAGTATGAACATTACCTACCTGGCCTCAACTTGACTCCACAGCCCCTAGGTGTGGTTTGTGCTGGAGAAGAGACCTACTGTTGGTGTGAGCCTGAGCCAGAGGGGCGTTCGAGGCCTTAGGTTGCAAGGGTCTAATCTAATCCTTGGGCAGCGTTGTTGCAGGGGGCCTGAGGCCACTGCTAAGTTTTCAGTCATGCTTCTCAGAGCCTTCAAGTTGAGGCACTGGTGATTCCTAGGCTTGTGGTTTAAAGCTCCAAGTTTCTATAATGTCAACTATTTAAATTCCAGGATTCTAATCTCCCACATTGCTGGGAATAAGAGTTGGCGAGGAGAGATCCTTCATTAGCACCTCTGTCCCTGGTGATGGGTCAGGAAAAAAACTTCAAGTAAGCTTTTTCCTGCCTTAGGAGTGCAGGAAGACAGAAACACGGGGCGGCTGGGGTGCTTTTTAACATGGGGAGAAATAGGTTATTGGGGGTCACAGCTGAAAATCGATCAGTACTTCATTTCCTGAAAGATCCCCAAATCTGCGAGGGCTGGCTCCACGGTCTCCTGGTGGTCTCGTGATTCTCCCTGCAGCTCCGTGGCTGCCAACCCCTCAGGTTGCACCGGAAAGCAGTAGAAAAGCACCCAGAGGCTGCATAGGCTTCTGGGACCCCTGACTTTGGTAGAAAGGATTGCCTTTGGAGGAGAGGCTGTCAGACCTCTTCTGGTTGTTTGGCTGGCTGGCGGGTGGGTGGGTGGGATGGTTACTTTGAGTTTCTTTTGGTGTTTGAATCGGGGTCTCATTATGTAACTGGCCCAGGATGTCCTTGAACTTTCAGCAATCCCGCCTGGGCCCTTTTGAGTGCTGGGATCGCAGGCGTGTGATATCACTCTCATCAGCAAGGCTCCTCTGTTCCCTCATCTGTCAATGGATGTGATGTCCTTGTTCAGCTCATGTTTAGAGAGTCACGTTGGTGAGACTTTATGGATGTAGTTTCAGGGTATTCCTAGGAGACACAGTCTCACAGCAAACGCCCTGAGCCTTAGGCATGAGCGTGTGGGGCTGGGCTCCACAAATTTGCATTTTGATCCTTGGTGGTTTTCTGTAGTGGTCTTCGTCTTTGCCTGGAGAGGTGCCTTGATAAGGACAAATACAGCATGTAGTTAGGGGTTATGCTGGCTTAGGAAATGGTGGTTGTGGCTTCTCCATCAAGGTCCATGAGTAGCCCTGGGTAATTGACAACAGTAGACATCCTAACGATAGTACAAAGCCCCCGAGGTCTCAGCCCTACATAGAAACCCACAGGTAAGCAAGGGAACCGGAGAAACAGCCTTCCCCAGGGACAAGCTGGCTGTCCAAGAGCAGATGGCCACTCCTGGAAACACATATGAGCAACATTTAGACAGACAAAGCAGGCTGTACTTACCTACGTAGGAATTTATGTGAATATGTGAATATTTACAATTAATGAGTTCAGGGGCCATGAATTGGAAAAAGGGCAAAGAGGGGTACATGGGAGGATTTGGAGAGAAGAAAGGAAGGGGAAATCGGTAAAAATCATAATCTCAAACACTAAAAAAGGCTCTTAGAGTGGGAGTGCTGTCAGGAGAGCCGAGAGGGTTTTGGAGTTTGGCTTTGCAGAGCTCTGAGGCGGCAGGAGTGACAGCTTTGCAGGCTTACACCTGAGAGCCGCCCTCCTTTGGGCCTCTGCTTGGTCACCGGTGTCTGCTTGGTTTCCTTTCTGGTTTTCAAAGGACAGAGACGCATTTCTCAGAGTTCTGGAGTTAGAAGCCCAGACAAGGCCGTTCCGCGCCTGGCGAAAGGCTCTTTCCAGTTCGGGAGTGACGCCCGTGCTCCGTCCTCTGGCAGGTGTGAGTCTCTGCCTTGGACGTCGTTCGTGAAACAGTTTCTTGCCCTGTTGCTGTGATAGCACACTCTGACAAAAGCAACTCAAGGCAGCAGGTTGATGCTGACTTGGGACAGGCTGAGGGTAAGTCCACCACAGCCTAGGAGTCAAAGCCGCAGACGCTTCAAACCACTGGTGACGTGGCGTGCACATGTGTGCAGGTTCCTGTACACACGTGCAGGTGTGTGTGTGTGTGTGTGTGTGTGTGTGTGTGTGTGTGTGTGCAGGTGTGCACGCACCTGTGCGTGGAGGCCAGCAATCAACCTCAGGTGTTGTACCCACCTTGTCTTTTGAGGGAGGGTCTTTCACTGGGGCCTGCAGCTCCCTGAGTAGACCAGGCTGGCTGGCCAGCAAGCCTGAGGAATCCACCTGTCTCTGCCTCCCACGTGCATGCCACCAGGCCTGACTTTGTACATTTATTATTATTGCAGTTATTAATTATGTGTGTGATGGCACTCCTGTGGAGGTCAGAGAACAGCTTTCTGAAATTGGTTCTTCCCTTCCACGGTTCATCATAGTGATCAACTGAACACAGGTTGGTTCGGTGGCTTTTTTTTTTTTTAAGTGTGTTCTGGGGATTTAGGGAGATGGCTTAGCTGTTATGAGCACTAGCTGCTCCTCTAGAGGACCAAGTTAGATCCCCAGCACCCACGTGGCAGCTCACAACCATCTCCAGCTCCAGGGGATCCAATACCCTCTTCTGGCTTCTGTGGGCACACGTATGCACATGGTTGACAGACGTAGACTTAGGCAAACCACCTATGCACGTAAGATGATGATGATGATGGTGGTTCTGGAGATGAAACTCAGGCCCTGTGCTTACACGGCAAGCTTTGGTGGCTGTCAGCCCTAAGAGACCATGTTTTAAAGGGTTAGAAAGCCGCCCTGAGCACACCTGACCGGTGGAAGGACACTGACTCCCTCATTTACTCCTGCGGCCCTCAAGCCCAAACCAAGCCTTCCACCCCTCACAGCCAGGCTCCTCTGCCACACAGGGAGACCCACCAGGCAGCGCATGCCGAGCCAGCCCCTCGCTCCACAACACTGAGCAGGGAAGCCGTGAGGTGCTGGCCACGGTCCCTGGGCGCGCCTTCTTCCCTGAACGGCCTCCATGCTGGTAGGGCCTGCTGGGGACTTTTTTCCTTTCTAGTGTTCACAGCAGTCCTGCTCCCTTTAACCGCCAGGGAGCATCCTGGGGTGTCCGAGCAGGGGTGCAGGCTGCTCTCTTGGCCTCCAGCTAGCTGAAACACCTTACCCACACCATCATGCCTCCGCAGCCAGGCTTCAGCCCCCAACAGGGACCCCTCTCCAGAGCTCGGATCCCGGTGTCAGTCAGAGCTGTCCCTGGCCTCTCTTGCCTGCCTCGTGGCTCCTTCTTCTGGTCCACCATTAGCAGCACCTTAAGTGTCAGAGGACTCTAGAGGCCCCTTGTGTCCCCTCTGTTGGGGGAGGAGGGGAGGGAAACTAAGGGCCACAGTGGGGCAGTCATATTGCTAAGGCCTCGAAATTTATGGGGACTGCCATGCCCTCTCCACGGGCCTGTGTTGCTGGGGCCCGTTCACTTCCAAATTATCAAGAAGTTCACGCAAGCCTATAACCGGCCAGCTGAGCCAAGTTCAGCCTCCCATGGGACCCACGAGGGGGAAGAGATTTCTGTAAGTTGTCCTCTGACCTCACAGGGTTCACAGCCTGCCCCTGCCTCTTCTCTGCAAATAGAGTTCAAGTGTTCACAGGGAAATAGAGCCTGCTCTATAGTCACCAGTTCAGCCACGTTAGGAAAACGACGGAGTCGGGGGCCAGATCTGGAATGGCAGAGCCTGAAAGTGAGGAGGGGTGCGTCATGCCAGGACAGGGCCTGGAAGAGGCAGCTGAGGGCGCTGTGGCAGATGGACTGCCCACATTCTGGTAAGGCCCTGTGCCAGAACCCCCAGTGTTTGGGGTCCTGGTCCAGGGAGAGGGAGGCGCACTGAGGTGGGGCACAGCCAAGCCTTACTTAAGCACTTCCTGTGGAAAGAGCGTCACCAACCCCACGCCTGTCCACTCCACTCCCGAGTCCCGCGTTTCAAACGCCCCCTTTCCTTTCTTCTCCATTCTCGCCACTGGGGGTCCGCTTACAGCAGCCCCTCTTTGCCCTTTTTGTATGACCTCCAGGTACATAGGTCTATAAAATAAAATAGGTCTAAAAAATTTTATTTATTTTGGGACAGGGTCTCCCTGTGTTGCCCTAACTGGCATCCTGGATCTCCCTTTGCAGGCCAGGCTGGCCGAGATCTCAGAGATCCAATTGCCTCTGCCTCCCAAGAGCTGGGAGGAAAGGCGCCGGGGTTGTTTTAAGACAAGGCCTTCCTCTTCAGCCTAGTCTGCCTAGAACTCATTGCGTAGGTCAGAACTGCCTCAAAGAGGGGGGCACTACCCCCCTTGACCCTCCCCCTCCTTGACCCTCCAAGCCCTGGAGTTACAGGCGTGAGTCCACACACCAGCATCAGGCAGCCACGTGTCCCGACACAGTCAAACCTTAGCTGTGCCGTCTTGGTACTGAGGGAAGATGGCAGGAAGACACAGTCTGTGCTGGGGGAGCCATGTGGATGGCTCGGGTGAGAGCGAGCTTGCTGGGCGAGCCTGAGGCCTGAGTTTGAATCCCCAGCACTGGTAGGGAAAGCCAGCATGGCTGCACGTGCCTGCAACTCCAGTATTGAAGCTGTTGAGCAGATCCCAGGTGCTTGACTGGAGCCAGCCAGCCCTGCTAAAACTGCCAGGTTCAACGGGAGACCCCATCTCAAAGCAGCAAGGCGGATGCCAGGCATCCTCCACCTGTGTGCACACCCTTGTCCTGACCACTAACTCATCATATTCCTGTAAGGCCAGAAACCCTCCCGGGCACCACGGGAACGCCGAATCCCGTGGCTCCACCGTGGGGTGCGCGTGCTCAGAGGCCAGGGCTGCAGGAAAACCGTGGTACAGCATGGCCAGGAGCTGCCAGAGATGTCAGACTTGATTCTGAATTAACTTTGTGGCCGTTGTGCATTCAGAAACCGTTTATTGTTGCCAAGAATGTTGCAACCCTCACTCAGCCTACAGGTCAAGAAGTTGTGCTCTGTGGTGGAAGGAGACAACCAGCTCCTGCAAATTGTCCCCCAACCTCCACTCGCGTGTGTGTGCCTGTGTATGTACATGCTATTATATTTAAATTTAAAAAGAGCTGTGCCGTGTAGGATAAGGAATCAAGGCCTGGGCTTCGGCTATGGGCAGACCTCAGTCTTCCCATCTGTAGGCTGGGAGGGCGCGAGGGCGTTCTGAGGAGTCTGCAGGCGCCTCTGGTGTCTTCTGAGACCTCGCCAGCTGAGAGAGCACGAGTAAGCGCAGTGCACAGAGGCTCTGCCAGCCGGGGGGAGGTGTGGCAAGCCTGGCCATGTGTTCTCGTGGAGGAGATGAGGAAGGACAGCAGGCCTGATGCCTCTCAGGCCTCGCAAATCAGGAAAAGGTGTCCTGACGGACCTGGGAAGCTCCGGCAGCCTTGGGGCTCCTTGTTGGCTCAAGGCGGGGTCAAGAGGGTGATCCCAGCTGGGAGGGAGCACCGATGATGAGCCGAAGCTGAGCCAGAAGGCTTGAGGATCAGGAATGACCTTGGGGGTGCCCTGCTGATTCCGGGCTTGACCTGTGTCCTGACTCACCTCACTGAATGCCTGGCTCAGCCTCAGGACCACTGTGGTGATGGGGGAGGACTCCGGACTCTCCTGCTGAGCTTGCTCAACTGTCATCTGTAAAGTGGGGGGAGAAGCCAGTGTCCACCCCCAGGCACCAGCCCTACTATGTGCCTCGGACCCTTCCTGCTCACAGCGAAGTCAGCGGTGCCGTACCCAGCTTCCCCTGCAGAAAGTACTTCCCGGAGTACTTGAAAGTGGAAATTAGGTAAGATGATCCCCATGCCCTCACCACCAGGTGTGGCTTGTGAGAGGCCTTGGAGCAGTCCGCCATTGCCAAGCTAATTCCCTCAGTGAGAACTTTTACCTCCCAGAGCCCAGTGTTGGAGGTCAGGCATCCGCACTCACAGACACAGTGGTGATCTGACCAGACCTTGAGGGCTGTGCAGGAGAGTCACGTGAAAACCCCTCCTCCTGCTCCTTCCCCACGTCACACAGTATCACCCAGACGGGTCAGCCAAATGGGATCAGAACTAATGAAGCTCAGAGCTTCAGAACCCTTTCCCACCCACCTCATGTGGCTCTAAGACCCTGAATTCACATTAGCAGTCTGCAGTGTCTGCCTATCCCCTCTGCTCTCCTTCGTGGGGGTGTGTGTGTGTGTGTCGTGTATAATCTAGCTGGCCTGGAAGCCCTTAAGTAGCTTCGGGTGGTGACCTTGAACTCCTGAACCTCCTGCCTCTACCTCCCAGATGTTGAATTACAAGTGTGTACTGTTGTGACCGCCTCCGTCTTTTCTTCTGAAAGGAGATCTCCCAATGGTAAGCCTCTGGCCTGTCCCTGGCTACATGGATGAATTATGTGAGCAGGAAGGAGTGTGTGTTCCTGGCCGAAGGAACAGTGTGTGCAAATGGACAGGACCGTGCAGGGCATGTGACAGGCTTCAGCCTCGTCCCCCTAGGACCTGGCTCTGCTCGGGTGCTGGTCTCCAGATTCACAAACCCCAGGCGTCATCAGCTCGCCACGCCTCTGTGGATGTTGGTCTCTACGGAGCACACCTGCTCCTGGCTTCATTAATAATGCACTTCTCAAGGCTTGGCTCTGCTTCCCATCTGCCCCAGACAGACCCCTGCCCCACGCACACACGCAGCCTCATCTGGATTCCCTAGGTCACAGTTGCTGCTAGACATCATTATGGCCAGCTTCCCGTAGTTAACTGTCTTCAAGCCCATATGTGAGGCTGCCAGGCCTGGGATGATTTCCACAATGCAGTGTCTGCTCACTTAGGGTAGCCTAAGAACTCACCACCAGCGGGTAAGAGCGGCAGTTGCTCTTCCAGAGGACCCGGGTTCAAGTCCCGGCACCCACAGGGCAGCTCCCACTGTCTGTAACTCCAGGTCCAGAGGACCTCACACCTTCACATGGACATACATGCAGGCAAAACACCAATGCATGTAAAATAAAAATAAGTTTAAAAAGAACAACAAACAGCAGGCATCCTGTCCTGATGCGAGCAGCAGCAAGCCCCCAGGCACTTCTGCCCACTCCTAAATTCAGCTAGCCTGGCTCCCCTGGGCTGTGGCCCAAGCCCTTCCCACCATGGCTGCAGGCTGCCTTCTCTCCGGCTTCCTCTTCTGACATCCTGGAGCTCAGGGCCAATGGGGCAGTTGAAATCCTTCCTCCTGTCCCTTGCCTTTGTAAAGGGACAGCTCTAATCTAATGGCAGCCACGTGTTCTGATGAGTCACAGGAGCATCTGGGGCCCAGAGTTAGAGGCTCGTTAACTCTTAAGGGGCCAGGGCTCCCTGCTAGGCATCCTGGGCTTCATCCGAGCCCACAAACCCACCTCAGGGGCACAGTGGGCATCTGGGCACTGACCCCTCACTCGGAGAGCGAGAGGGGACCGAGCGTGAGCTTTGGAGTTAGGAGGGCTGAGCTGCAGTTCCTGCCAGGCACTGGAGCAGCTCAGCACGGGTCACCTAGCCGCCCCAGTTCCCAGGGCTGGAAAAAGGCAATGGTAGGGATCGTGTGAGGGGGCGAGGGTGAGCTGCGCTCGCGGTGCGCGCTAACCCGCTTGCTTTCCCGCCTTCTGGTCCCTCGTAAAGCGTGTCCCCCGGTGCGCGAAGGGGTGGAATGGATGCCCGCGCCTGACCGCAGAGGCTAGGGAGCTCAGGTGTGGGCCGGAGACGTGGCCTGGGGAGGGGTGGAGGCGGCGGGTGCCCGGGCCCCGGGTCTCACCTGGCCGGCGCGGGGGGCGGGCGCTGCGGCGCGGGCGGGTGGGAGACCGGCCGGCCCCGCCGCCTTCCCCGCCCCCGGCGCGCCCCTCCCCGGGATCCGGCCGCCGCTCCTGCGTCCGGCGCGCGCAGCGATGAGCACGGCGGGCGGCCCCGGGGAGCTGGCCGCGGGGTGAGTGCTGGAGGCCGCCTCCGGGCGCGGGCCCTGCGGGGCGGGGGCCGCGGGGCCTCGGCGAAGGAGCCCCGGGACCGCACTGCGGCTCCAGCCGCCGTGCAGCCCGCGCCCCGCCGCCTCCCGGGGACCCGGGCTCAGGCTCTGTCCGCCGGGTCCTAACTTTCTCCTCTTCCCTCCCCCGGAGTGTGTGCCCGCAGGGTGGGCAGGCTTAGAGTCGCCCCTCCCTACAGAGGAAACTGAGGCACGGCTCTTAAGTGACTTGTCTTTTCGTTATGGAGGAGGTCAGAGCGGAGAGTGGGATTTGGACGCAGCTGTCTGGTGGCGTTCCCCTTCAGGGATATTTCGGCTGCTTGGTGGGCTCGAGTGTGCCCAGGCCCGGGATATTGGGCGTCGAAGAGACCCGGGTGGTCAAAGTGGATGTTGTGGCTGTCAACATGGCTGTCTCCGCCAGCCCCGCCCCCACCCCACTGTCGGACCCCCTAGTTGTCCGCAGGCACTGCCGGGTGCTGTCTAGAGACCAGGAGCCCTTTGCGGGGTTTCAGTGCCCGGGGGGCACTTGCTGGGCTGCTGGGAGGTCGCCACAGATCTGCTCAGGTGAGCCGGGAGGGGTGCTCGCCCTACCTGGAGACTCAGACTAGTGACAATATTTACCAAGGGCCCGAGGCCTGACGGATGCACAGGGAGGAGGGAAACCTGGTGCCACCGCCAGCTGGAGGCCTCCCAGGGGCCTGCCAGTGTCTGACAGCGGAAGCCCGGTGACCTGGAGGACCGTGGCCTGCTAGGTTTTCCCTTAACCGCTTTCTGTCCTGTGACTTTGGTCAAGACCTTTTACCGCCCTGAGCCTTTGAGAGAGGCCAGGTGAGCAGTGTCCTGAGGATCTGAGAGCTCACTCCCAGAGCCCGGCTGGGGCGCAGCCCTGGGCCAGCAGCGCCCTCCAGTACTAGAGCAGACAGGGAGCAAAGCTGCCACCCACAAATCCACACTTCCTGGCCGAGAAGCCAAACTCGCCCCTCTTGCTCACACACCCACCTCTGTGCCCCAGGCCCTGGAACGACCCCCGGCTCCTCCAGGCCAGGAAGCACGGATTTCTAGCACAAACAGAATACCAGTCCTCTTGTATGCCTGTGGGGACTCACTCTCTGAGGACACACAGGCCCATCTGTCCATTCCCACGGGCCTGGCCAGTGTCATCCTTGTGGGATGTGAACAGAGGAAGACCAAAGGAGAAGCGAGTCCCCCGCCTCTACCGTAGACCCTTACTCAGCAAACACTCAGGGCTTGTCTGGATCTAAGTCTAAGAAAGTTTACCTACCGTACAACTACCATACAGCAATTAATAATTTCTTGGCAGTGGGGATGGGTGGCTTGAGATGGGGTCTTGCCGAGCCCAGGCTGCTCTGGTCTTTGTAGCCAAGGATGATCTTGAACTCCAGAAGTTCCCAGCTCTGCCTCCCACTGGCTGGGACTTCAGGTGTGTGCCCCCCCTGCCCAGCTAAAACTTACAAAATGTTTTTAAGGCTTCAGAAGAGTATGGTAAATAATTCTAAGACATTTTTTAGTTTTAAATCACGTCTGTGTGTGGAGTCTAGAAGAAGAAAGTCAGGTCCCTTGTAGCTGGAGTCAGAGGCGGTTGTGAGCCACCAGGGTGGGTCCTGGCAACCAAAGCCTGGCCCTCCGTGAGAGCGACACACATCCGTGACTGCTGAGCCATCTCTCCGGCCCCTGTGGCCAATAGTGAACCGGAGTCCTGAGCTCCTGGCAGCCTATGCCCCACAGACTTTTTAAGAGAGAAGGTGCGTTAGAGTCACAGGAGCCTGCTGGAGTCTCCTACCACCGTCCCTCTCCAGAGATAATTGTCACCCGGGGTCTGTCGGTTCCCATTTTTTATTCTCTTGCTGAGTGCAGGAAAATCTAAAAACAATCGAGTTCTTTGGGGGTGGGGAGGATAGTTTGTTCTTACTGGCAAGTGTTCTATAACCAGAGCCTGCAACACGTGCCGTTCTGTGGCTTACTTTTCTGGAAGCCAGGTTTCTCCTCGGTCCCACAGGCTGTTCTCCCTCACCCCGACACCTGCCTCACCACCCTGTGTAAAGACTGCGTTTATTTACTTATCCTTCTCGTTGGACACTGAGGTGGTTTCCTGTGTCCTGCTATCCAAACGCAGAATATTACTGAATGGCTGTCTTCTGTACATAAGCAGTGTGCCTCAGTGGTCCCCCGGTAGGTTCCTGGTGTGCATTCAAGCCTTGCTCTCCTTCCTTCCCCCTCCCCCACCCCCCTCTTTCTCTCTTTTTGACAGGACCCCCCTATGTCAACCCTGTCTGGCCTCAGATCTTCCTACCTCAGCCTTCCCGGGTGCTGTGGGAGTGTGCTAGCAAACCTGGCTTGTTCCAATGCCGAATGAGTCCTGCTTGAAGAGAGAATCATGACAATTCATAACCCTGGGGAAAAATAACTAGGAGTAGTTCATGAGTAATTCCAGCCTCAGTCTTTCTTCACAACCCGAGATGTAGGCACCATTGGGCCCATTGTGCTGATGAGCAAAGAGAGGCTTATCAAAGTTGAAGAGCCGTCTCCAGGCTGGGGCTGGAGGTCGGTTGGAGTGGTGCTTTTCTAGCATGCACAGAGCCCAGGTTTGATGCCCTAACCCCAAGTAGAGCTGGGCACTGTGGAGCACGCCTGAGATCCCAGCACATGGGAGGTGGAGGCAGGAGGATCAGAAATTCAAGCTCATCCTTGGCTACATGGTGAGTCCCAGGCCAGCCTTTGATATAAGAGACCCAGCCCCGTCTAAAAGACAAAACCAAAAATCCTTTACCGGGTGACCAAGTAACCGCTGAGCTGTAGCTCAGGCCGAGGCTGTGTGCTGTCAAAACTCCGAAAGGCCATGCACGGGTGTTGAGCCATGTCATATGGTACTGACCATGTGTGGCGAAGGGCCATGGAAGTGGGGGCCTTTCCATGAAACCTGGTGATCACATTTGGGACCTGGAAAGGTCAATTCAGAAGACAACCCCCCAGAGGTACACACACTATCCTTTGGCTAGAGTCTCCACCCCAAAGGGCAGAGCAGAGATTAAAAGCCAGGCTCCCATCTGCTCCCTGAGTGACTTGTGTGTCTGAATGGGACAGTCCTCTACCACTGTGCCCGAGACCCTGATCTAGGCCACCAGCCACGGTCCATCCAGCTCCGTTCCTGCCCGTCCCCTTCCCTCACCCGTGCCTTAATGTCCTTAAAGGACAGCAGAGAGGCCACCCTCACAAGAGTACAAAAAGGAGGCCTGGGTGACAAGGGGCCAGCCTGCAGAGACATGGCCCTCCTCCACTCACAGGGAGCTGGGGCCGGGGAGCCTGAGGGTCCTGAGCTTTCTCCTGCAGAAAGCCCCTGGGAGGACTCCCTCACACTGCACTGCCTTCACTCCCTTATCTGTCAAATGCAGATAAGGGCTCATCTGGGAGGAGGATTGAGGGAAATAATACCATGGCCAATTTAGATAAAGCTTGGGCCATCTCTTGGTGGAGCAAGTGGCTGTTGATGCCATTAGTCCTGCAGGACTAACGTGCCTAGCCTTCCTGGGAACCCCTGCCAGCCCCGGCCAGCCCCTGCCTCATCTCCCCAGCCAGCAGGCTTTTCAGAGGCAGTTCCTGGCCTGTCTAGATTGCAGGGCCTCGGAACTACCCCTTTGCAAACTCTGGTCCCCTTCTGGACTTCTTTCCCTACCGCCTGGCCCCATCATTTTGACAGTCACAGCCCTGTCTACAATGGCTGTCGTTGCTCTGCCTGCTCCTGGGGGATTCAGAACACTGAGCTCCCCAAGGACAGGTTCCAGTTGGGTCCACGCTGTTCCAGAGCCCAGACTGAACATCAACCAACAGAGAGAGTTTAGGTGGGGGGGAGATAATGGCGGCGGGGGGGGGTGAGAAGCAGGGATTCAGGACTATCTCTAGTGTAAGATGAACCTTACTTCAGTTAAGCCAAAGAGGTGCTGGGTCCCCAGGGGAGCCAGTCCGTCAGGCTCTGTGTCTTCATCATCTCTCTTTGGGGTCGGATGAGGGCTAGGGTGTCTGCAAAAATGAGTGGCAGGCTTTTGCCTCTGCCCTTAATGGCTGTGAGCCGCTCAGTCCCTGAGGCCAAGGTTGTGGACACCATCGTAGGCAGAAACTCAGATTACAGCCCAGCACTCGGCGCTGTGGTTGTGGCCAAGTCATGTCCCCCCTGTGCCTCTGTTTTCTCATCTGCAGTGGGTACAGCCCCACATCACAGACCACTTCGAGGGTCCAGTTAAGAATGTCAGTGAGTACTCACACCACTGTGTTTACCGCGTCCTAGTTAATTTTCACCATGAACGTGGACCGGTTGGACACCAGTTGCTAGGCTGGGCCCTGAACACAGAGGAAGATAGACGTGCCAGGCCTCATGAGGAGAGGCCAGCCAGCGGTGGGTGGGGCCTTTTATGACCGTGGAAAGGAAGCGGCTCTCTGCTCTGGGAGGCTCGGGGAGCCATGATGGATTTGAAGCAGCATGGTCAGAGCTGTGCTTTAAAAGATGTCTGTGGCTGTTAGGATGGGGCGAGTGGAGGATTAGGGTTTCCAGCTGTCTGCCTTCGGAATTATGACCTGGAGGCTGAGCGGGTGACACCGGGCACCCTGTAAGATGCTCTTTGTAAGAGCTGGAGTGTGGCTGGAATCCAGCGGCAGCCATGGCAGCCTCCGGGTCCCCCGCCCTCAGAAACCTCCGGCCCCTACTCAAGGCAGGGAACACAGGCCCTGGAGCTTGAGCTGTGACAACTCAGAACACAGCCTCAATTCTCCTTCCACCTCAAAGGAGCATCAGTGGACAGGAGAGGGAGTGGCTGGAGAGAATCCGCCAGCCGGGAGAGTAGTTCCTTAAAAAATAACAGATACTAGTTGAGTTTCCTGCAAGAACTATGTTTTTTAAAATGCACCCTTCCCTTGAGGCGCTAGAGTCCATACAGTAAAGTAATGGTTTTTACAGCCTCGGGGTAGTGCCCAGGGAACCTAGCCAAAGTCAACACAGGGCTCTGAAGGTCTGGGTCCTCGCCCCAAGGTCCCTTTGGTATTATTCAATTGTGAGTTAGCAAGAAAGCTATAAAACACACAAGGAAGCAAGCCAGTGTGACGGGCACCAAAAACAATAAACAGTGGAATTGCTTTCCCTGAGGATCTAAAATACTAACATATAATTAGTGGGGCTTAAGATGTGTGAAGAAGGCCAGATGTGGTGGTGCACACCTTTGATCCCAGCACTCAGGGAGGCAGAGGCAGGCTGTGAGTTCAAGGCCAGCCTGGTCTACAAATCAAGTCCTGGACAGCCAAGGCTACACAGAGAAACCCCGTCTCGAAAAACAAAACAGAACAAAAAGATGTGTGAGGAAGTTGAAGCTGATACAGTAAGCAGGAACCAAATACTGTCTACAGTCACCAACCAGACTTGAAAGAAGAATAAGTGGAATCCCTGGAAGTGGAAACCACAACCGACACGAAAAACCCAGCCACTAACGCACCCCGCACCTGAAAAGGAACTAGTCCAATGAACATCCAAAAAGGGAGCAGGAAAGACCAGAGGGGATGGAGCGCTAAAGGAAGTTCTCCACCTGTGACCCAGCACTCTGGAGGATGGAGCTGAGCATAAGCTGGCATTGCCATCCATTTCCTCCTCCTCTTAGAGTTATTTATTTTATCTATAAAATGTCCTGGAGGCTGAGCGGGTGACACCGGGCACCCTGTAAGATGCTCTTTGTAAGAGCTGGAGTGTAGCTGGAATCCACATTCACATACGTGAATGTCCTGCCTGCACGTATGTGTGTGCACCACACGTGTGCCTGGTGCCTGCAGAGGTCAGAAGGGGGCATCCTGTCCCTGGAAGTGGAGCTCTGGATGGTTGTGAGCTGCCTTGCGGGTGCTGGGAATTGAACCCGGGCAGGTGCAGCAAGCACTCTAAACTGCTGAGCCACCTCTCCAGGCCCTGCCTTAGTTCCTTTCACTGTTACTGTAATAAAAGAACTCTGACAAAGCAACGTAAGCAAGGAGGGGATTATTCTGGGCTTTCAGTTCCTGGGAGCTGCCATCCGTCAGGCGGTCAGGCTGGGGAAAGTGTGGGAACAGGAACAGGATGCTGGCTGCTCAGGTGACAGCCACCCTTAGTAAGAATGGACAGGAAGAGGAGCTGAACCGAAGGGGCTCAGGGCCCGCCTCTAGGGGCACACTCTCTTAGAAGACTCCCCTCCTAAAGGTTCCACAGCTTCACTACTCCACACTAGCAGCTGGGGACTGAGTGTTCCCAAGGAGCCTCTAGGGGACATTCCACACTCATTTCACAGCAGCTACCTAGTAAGACCCTGCCTTAAAAGACAAGCAAGGGCAGGCAAGAAGGCTGGGCAGGTACAGATGCAGGCTGCCAAGCCTGACCACAGTGTGAGTTCAATCCCCGTAACACAGGGGAGACTACTGACCCCAGCTGGTCTCCACACACGTGCTACGATATGAGCATCACACACACACACACACACACACACACACACACAACAACAACAACAACAACAAACTTAAAAAAGCCAAACCTATCCCAGCTTCCTCCATTACTGAAAGAAGCAGCACCTCAAATCTGCCCTGGTGTATCTCTCTATCAACTTGGAAACACCTTTTATATCAAACATGAGTACAAAAAAAAAAATCACCAATAAATGAGTGCAGAACCTAAGAGAGACAGGAATCGTGTGGAAAGTGAAATTCAATGTTAAAGCAGCTAAGAGACGTCAGAGGAAGAGGAGAGTGGAGGTGATCTGAGTTACCATGACAGCAGCCTGGCCCAGGGCCCCAAAGGCATGGAGCCCGGTGGGTGTTTGGGTGGGTGTTTCGGAACTGAAGGTGTTTGGCGATGGAGCCCGGTGAGAGGGGTGGGTCAGAGATGCTTATCAGGCTTCTGGCTTGAGAAACTGGGTGGAGACATGTTACTCATTAAAATGGCAAGGCAGAGAGGGAGCAGACTTGGAGAATGTGCAGAAGGGAGCTTTGAACGCTTCTCAGTCTGCCTGGGAGACCGGCTGGTCGGCCTCCGGGTGTGTGTGTGTGTGTGTGTGTGTGTGTGTGTGTGTGTAGGAGCTGGCCGGCCGAGGGGACATTTTCTCCTCACTGTGGTTTGAAGATGAGGATTTTCTTAGCAGTGTGTAAGGACCTTCCTTCAGGTCCTTACCTTTGATCCCAGAACTCAGGCAGGTGGCTCTCTGTGAGTTCCAGGCCAGCCTGGTATACAGAAAGGGTTCTGGGATAGCCTGGGAGACCCTGTCTCAAACAAAACAAAACAAAACAAAAAAACCAAAAAACCTAAACAAAAGTTAAGGTTTTAGGTTTTGGCCTTCTTTCATCCAGTGAGGGCCCTGGAGGAGAGCAGTGTTCTGTGTTTTGGAAGAGAAACTTGAGACCCAGCCAGTCCCTGCCTTAGGCTTTGTGTGTTCCTTCACTCCCTCCCTCATGCACTGGCTAGAAGCTTGCTTTGTGCCAGAAGTGATAGAAGCATGCTTCCTGCTTTTTAGAAGCTTGTGTTTTAGTGGAGGGAGACAGACAAGCACCTCAATATCTCAGTAGGATGCAAAGAGCTATGGAAGACCTTGAGGACCAAAACAGGGCCGGGTGTGCAGGAGATGTGGTCGGAAGGTGATGTGAGGGTGGAAGGCTCTGGAATGCTCAAACAGGACCACTGCCCTCCATGGCCCATTGTGACAGTGTCGGTTCTAGAGTGTAGGCCTGAGGTCAGTAAGAACCCAGAGGAGAAATACCCAGAGTGGGAGGAAGAGGGGGATCAGTGTTGGGCGGTGCCCCCCAGGGGCGCAGCAGAG
Organism: Meriones unguiculatus; assembly: GCF_030254825.1. Taxonomy (NCBI): domain Eukaryota; kingdom Metazoa; phylum Chordata; class Mammalia; order Rodentia; family Muridae; genus Meriones; species Meriones unguiculatus. The sequence continues at coordinate 87,349,898 of NC_083360.1, forward strand.
CCCAATGGGTCAGAAGGGCCACAAGGACTCTCTTTACACTTGTAAAGGGTAAGTTCACTCTTCTGCTTCCTTGCTCCCCATTCCTAGCCCTGTCCCCACCCTGCCATTGAGTCTCAGCTGACGCTGTCCCTTTTTCCACTATCGGGAACGCTGAGAGGAGGGTGTAAACTGTCCCTGTGTCACTGTCCAGCATGGAGGAGGACAGTGGAGGAGGCCCAGTTGTGAAGTTGGCTAGGCCAGTGAGGCTCTGTCCTGGCCAGGAGAGGCCAAAGGCTCCAGGGTCAGGGCCATGTCCGTCTCTCCCCTCAGGTCTCCTGTGGGCAGCCTCCATGAGGCCCTGGACCAGTGCATGACGGCCCTGGATCTCTTCCTCACCAACCAGTTCTCAGAAGCACTCAGCTACCTCAAGCCCAGGTGAGTTCACTTCCCCAGGCTGGCTGTGTACACATGCCAGGGCACACATGGGGAGAGCGTGGATCAGAGGACCCCCTGTCGGCGTCACGCTTTGGGGGTCACCGTGAACCCTGAGAAGTCTCACCCAAATGACCCAGGCACCCCTCCTGTGAACACCCAGCCTGTGAACACCCAGGGGGCTTCCACACTATTCCCACTGAATCCACTGGAGGGGGTGCTGGCAGGGAGGGCGGGGCTTCCATTTCACTCTGCCCCACTCCTTCCACTTCAGGGCCACTCACTGAGCCTTTGGGTAAAGTGAGGACTGCTCTTTGAGGCGTTTCTCCATGTTGGCTGCTGGCTGGTTGTTTGGTTCTGAGATAGGGTCTCCAAGCCAACCTCTGACTGGAGATCCTCCGAGCTCCACTTCCCAAGTGCTGGGATTCCCCGAATGTGCCGCCAGGCCTTGTACACTATTTCTAAATAATATGCATGTGCCACTTTTTCTTTCCTAACTGCCTGTCACCAGTTCTTTTTCATAGACCATAAAATTTACTTTTGATAAAAATTTTATCCTGTGTGTGGGGGGGGGGGATAGGTGGTTGTGTGTGTGTGTGTGTGTGTGTGTGTGTGTGTGGTTGTGCGTGTATATAAATTAGGGAACAAGGTCTTTCCTGCCGCTTGGTGGGATCTTGGGGTCAAACTTGGGCTATCAGGCTTGCATAGCTGAGCCATCTCACTAGCCCAAAATTCAGGATTTTGTCACTTAAAAAAAAAAAAAATCTTATCTCAGCCAGGTTGGTGGTGGCACACGCCTTTAGTCCCAGCATTTGGGAGGCAGAAGTAGGTGGATCTCTGAGTTTCTGAGTTTGAGGCCAGCCTGGTCTACAGAGTGAGTTCCAGGACAGCCAGAATGACATAGATCCTTCCTCAAAAGAAGAGAGTTTAGCTTTCTTACCTGGACACTAGATGCTCATCTTTAACCTAATGCTTACGAGGTAGAGATAGAAAGTTCAGAGGCATCCTTTGCTGCCTAACAAATTTCAGGGCAGCCTGGGTTACATCAGCTCTTACCTTGGAACGTAAAACCAAAAGAATGTGTTTTTCTTACCCACATTCTTCTCTTTGCTTCACCCATCTCCCTTTTACCGTATTAACAATATTTGACCAAACCACTAATTTGTATTATTATACCTGTATAATTATTGCATCGCTTACACTATTGTCAAGCAAAAACAACAACCAACCAACCAACCACAGCACCCATCATCCTAAAGAAAACAGGAGAGGCTTTGCTCTGGAGCCATTTTGAGTTCCTGGAACACGGATTTAGGTAACCCCAAATTCCACGTTCCCATGTAAAAGCAGTCTTGCAAAGTTTTTGTAGTCTTACAGAACCGAGAAAGTCATAAATCAAGGCAAGTGTGAAATCCATTGGTGGGTACGTCAGAGGGGCAGGTACAGCAAGATGAGGGAGGCCTTACTCCAGCCTCCAGATGCTACCTTACGGCATCCATAGCTTCTGGATTGGTGGGACCCAATGGCTGGCTAAGTTAATAGATTCCAAAACATCTGTCAGTCACAGGATGTTAGTTCACATACAGAGGTGGGCAAAGAATGGCTGTTCTGGAGGGCGAGCACTAGCCCGAGGTAGGGTCACCAGCCCGGAGCCGGCAGCACTCCTGTCTCTCCACAGCACTGAAACTCCAGCGAGCTGCAGACACAGCGTCATCCCAGGAGTCTGCCTCACAGCTCTATGCTTATTGCTCACCGCCGAGAGAGTTGTGTGTTGGCTGGTGCGGATGGCATCTCCTTGCTGGGATTGGCAGTGGTCTTGTTTCTGCATTTCCTGATTTGTCCTTTATGCTCAGCTCTTTGTAACCGCCACAGGATGGTGCCATAGCAACCCCCCAAGTGAGCTGTGAGTCCTGCCGGGAGATTGGTGTCTGCTGGCTGTGTCCGGCTCTCCCTGCCTTCCCCAGCCCCTTCCGCCTCACCTCTGTTCTCATGTTGCCTCCATTTTACCAGAGCGTGTTCTCAGAGGCTTGCTAACAAACAAGGAGTTGCATAGAGATTTCTTTTTTTCTTGTCAAAAGTTTGAATACTTGGGTCACCTACTTCTCAGAAGCTACAGCTACTGTGCTGGACAGCAGTGTCAGCTTGACACAAGCCAGGGTCATCTGAGGGGAGGGAACCTCAACTGACAGAATGCCCCTCTAAGATCAGGCTGCTGGCAAGCCCATAGAACAGTTGTTAAATAAGTGAGTGGTGGGGAGAGCCCAGTCCACTGTGGGTGCCGCCGTCCATCCCTGGGCTGGTGGTCCTGGGTTCTCTAAGAAGGCAGGCTGAGCGAGCCAGGGGAAGCAAGCCAGTGAGCAGCACCCTCCATGACCTCTGCATCAGCTCCTGCCTCCAGGTTCCTGCCTTGTGTGAGTTCCTGTCCTGCCTTCCTCCAGGGATGAACTGTGATTTGGAAGCATAAGCCAGATAAAAGCTTTCCTCCCTGATTGGCTACAGTGTTTTCAGCCCAGCAGCAGAAACTGTGACTAAGACAGCTGGGTCCTCCACCTTACTCTGTGAGTGATCTTTTCTGTCCTGTCTCAGAAATGTTTCAGGTCTTGTCTTATTCCTGAATGTCCACAGCAATGGGCTGGGACAAAGGTCCCTTTCATTACAGTAAGAGACCATTGTGATCAACTCATTCTGTTCTAGGAACTCCCCTTAATCTCCTGGTCCCTTTCCCTTAAACCATGGACAACCTTCTCTACTCTTTTCATCACTTCCCTTTTCATTTCCATTTATTTTTTTAAAATGTGTATGTGTATGTGTGTGTGTGCATTCATGTGTGTGTGTCTGTGTGGCCTCTGCACACATGTTGAGGTCAGAGGACAACTGTCAGGAGTCAGTTCTCCTCTTCCACGGCGTGGATCTAGGGGTTCAGCTCAGGTCGTCAGACTTGGCATGAGTGCCCTCACACGCTGGGCCGTCTTGCTGAACCCCAATTGCTCTTCCACTTTTCCCTTCGTGTGTCATTAAGCCTTGGGTTTCTCGTTGCTCCCGTGGTCGTGTGCCTGACTTCCCAGCACTCAGGGCTGTTCCTCTGGATGTTCTTTTCTGCCCTTAATATCTTATACTTTCTTTCCCTGCTTCCCCGAGTATGCACATGTGTGAGAGGCACGTGTGTCAGGGTGTGTGTGTGTGAATGAGTGTAGGAATGCATGTGGGGGCCCAAGGGTGATGTTGGAACTATCCTTGATTGATCTTTCATCTCACTGGTTGAGGCAGGGTCTCGGAATCAAGCCCAAGGCCTGATGGTAGGACTTGCTCTGGGGGTCCCCTGTCTCCACATTCTTAGGTAGCATCACAGGGGTCATCATACCCACCCAGCATTTATGTGGGTTTCTGGGGATCCTCCAGCCCTGTACAGACTGCTTTAACTAGTGAGCTGTCTTTCCAGCCCTCCCCCTTTATCTGCTTACATGTACTTTATGTGTGTGGGTGTTTGCCTGCATGTGTGTCTACACATCATGTGTGCCCATAGAGGCCCAGCAGAGGGATTCAGATCCCCTGGAAGTGGAACTAAAGAAAATTCTGAGTGCTGGGAATTGAACCCAGGTCCTTTGCAAGAGTAAAGGCTTTCAACTGCGGAGCCACCTTTGCAGCCAGCGCCCTCTTTTCTTTGAGACAAAAATCTTATTGTGTAGCCCGAGCTGGCCTCGGGCCTGAGATCCTCCTCCCTCAGCTTGCCCACCTCTGGGACTGTGTGCATGTGTGCCCCACTTCTAGGACACTGTTTCCTGAGGCTTTTCAGGCTGGGAGGTCAGTGGCAAGCCCCCCCCCACACACACACACCTTAAGGAGACCAGCATTATCAGATGTCCCAGGGACTAAAATCACACTCCACCCATGACTACCAAAGATCGCCCAGAAATTGTCAGATTCCCTTCTACCGGGCGGACTCACAAGGACCTCCTCCCCGCCACAGGGAACCCCTGCTCTGGGACTGTGGTCTGCAATGACAGCAGCACGGTCTCTTGGCCCCGGTTATAGCCTCTGAGGCTTCAGAGAAGGTTGGGTCTGTAGTCATTCACTGCTCTGTGCCGTAGACAGGTCTGCTCAGCCGCCCTGACCCTATCCAGGGGCAGCACGCCTCCTCCGGTCATAACCAGGTTTAGCGCGTGCCCCTTCCTGCCTCCGCATCTGCTCCCTAGAGGCCACATCTCTGAATAACACTGTCACTGTGGGTTTACGGTTCTCTGCGGCCTCCAGGAACTGTCGGGGACACCGAGGCCACTCCAGGCTTTTTTCCTGTTGAATAAACGGCCTTGGCTTGTCAGTGGCAGAGTTTAGATTTAAATCCAGCCCACTCTGTGCTGCAAGCTGCACGCTGACTGCTGAGCTCTCCCGGGTCTCATTCAAGGGGGCAGGGACACCTCGCAGGGAAGGGCCTCTCACGGCCTCCTCTCAAACAGGAGGGAGGCAGCAGAAAAGGGCATGCTCAGAGACAGCCGAGTTCCAGATGCGGGAAGTTCAGGGGACGCCTGAGTCTTCCGGGTGGTGGGCTGGTGAGGGCCAGGATTCCTGGTCACTGTACATCTTGGGTCCTTGGGTCTCAAACCAGAAATTCCACTTTGTCTGCCAGCTGCCTGGGCAGGGCTACTTCCTTCCCGGAGCAGCAGGTGTGGCTGGGTGTGTGGGGCTGAGTCCTGGGGCTCAGCAGCCACCGGAAGAGAGAAGCAGGGCTCGAGAGACCTGGGGAGGAGGCTGGGATGTTCTCAGGGATACTGCTGGTCCTGTTAGGAAAGTGACTCCAGACACCAGTGGGACAGAGGGACTCACATTTCCCGAGCAGCGGCCATGTGCAGATCTGGGAGTTGGCAGATTATCGTGTTCTTCCTTTCTTTTTCCTTCCTTCCTCCCTCCCTCTCTTTCTTTCTTTCACTTCTTCTCCTCCTCTTCCTCTCTCTGTCTGTGTTGGGGTTGGAGGCAGGTCTCTCGCCGGCCTGAAATTTGCCATATAGACCAGGGAAGCCTGGAACTTAGAGATCTGCCTACCTCTGCATCCCGAGTGTGCTGAGATTAAAGCTGTCCTGCCCAGCTGCCTTTGTTTTCTGTAGAGGGAATCCTGGGACTCAGAGAGGCCAGCAGAACTACCAGAGTCACGCAGGTGACTGGCAAAGCCACAATTCCTGTGGCTGTGTTTGAGGGACCCCCAGCGCCCCCCACTGCGGATAGCCGGATCCTTCCACAAACCACGGTCCCTAGATAGAGCAGCCGTGGCACAGGCTGGGAGATTTCTGGGAACTGGTGGGAATGGGGACAAGTCCACCAGCCTTTTGTTCCTTTGGTCCTCAAAAATCCTGACCAATAGCTTGCACAGCCTGGTATAGTGGTGCACGGCTGTAATCCCAGCCCGCGGCAGGCAGAGGGAGAAGTCTGAGGCCCTGCCTCAAAACAAACAAATAAAAGAAAACAAAAATCCTAACCTCTGAGGGTCGCCCAGAAGGAAAAGAGTAACTCACCCACAGGCTTTGCTTTAACAAGAAAGGAAGCTGGGTAAAGTCGCATGATCTAACAATAAAACCCTTTATAAAATTTAGTCATCTCTCTCCTCCGATGTTCCCAGCATTGTCCTGGTGCTGAGGAGTTTTGTAAATAATTGACAGAGGCGCGTGGGGAAGGGAACCAAACCGTGCAGGCTCAGCCACGTCAGGCCAGCTGTTTCCCTGCCAGCCTCAGTGGCCCTGGCTGCTCGGCAGCATCAGCCCCTGTTGCTGGGGTAACAGCCAAGTTCCTTTTTCCAGCCGTTATTGTTCTCTGCTTTGTCCGAATTGGGCTAAATGCTGCCTCTGTGCCCCCGAGACGCCCTTTAGTGTAGAAGGTGGGGTCTGTGGAGGCGCAGGGAGGCAGGGGATGAAGCCTTTCCGAGGCTGCCCTGGCTCAGGCCTGTCACGTCAGGGTGCAGAGATGAGTCCCAGCCAAGCGCTGGCCCTCAGTACCCACAGTCTAGAGGGGGATTGAAGCCTGTGCTCAGGGGGGCTCAGTGTGGTGGTGCCTTGTCATGGGCATGTGCTTCCCAGGGAGGAGCCTGAATTCCCCTCGGGCTTGAAGACTGTGGTGACTGAGTTAGAAGACGTGGGGCAGGAGAAAGACATCTCAGACTGGGGGAGCAGCCTGGGCAAGGGCCTGGAGGAGGGAGGTGTGGGAGTACCTTGCAGAAGTGTGGGTTCTGAGGTGGTCAGGCTTGGTGGCAAGTGCCTTTGCCTGCCGAGCCATCTTGCTGTGTCTTGAGTGCTGGGAGGTTCAGCCGGGTGCTCTAGATCAGAGGGAATGGGGGAGGGGGAGGGAGTAGGGTGAGGAATCAGGACCAGAGGTTGGCCTGCTGGAGGAGGCCCAGAAGCAAGAGCAACCTCAGCCAGAGCCAGGACCTGTGTCCCCCTCTCCAGGAGAGAGTGGTGAGGCTTAGACCTGGAGGGTCATTTGGGGTCACTCAGCAGGAAGAAGAGCTGGGAACTGGATGGATATCTTTTGTCTCTTAGTTTTTAAACTCTGGGCAGTTTCCTGCTTGCCTGCAACGCATTGTTACCTTCCTACCCCACTCCCATTCCTGCTCTGCCCCTCCTCCTCCTATGGAGGCCACCTGAGATGCCATGAAAGGGTTAAACTTTGGAACTATGTCACCGGAGGAGCTGGCAGGTGACCTGCAGCCAGCCAGCCAGCCACCTCTGTGTCCACTTTGTCCCACAGAACCAAGGAGAGCATGTACCACTCACTGACGTATGCCACCATTCTGGAGATGCAAGCCATGATGACCTTCGACCCCCAGGACATCCTGCATGCTGGCAACATGATGAAGGAGGCGCAGTCGCTGTGTCAGAGGTTGGACCGGTGGGACAGGGATGGGGTAACGAGGCCCACACTCCTCTCTTCCTGTCCTAAGCAAGAGCCTGGTGTGTCGTCTTGCTTGTGTCCCCGTTGGCGTGGCTGTCCAGTCCAGTCTGAGCCGGTCACTGGGGAGAACATGGGCTCTGTCTCTGCCACTTTTCAACTGTCTTGGGCAGGTCCCTCCCAGCACTTAACGTTCTCCGTTTATAAAAGGGGCTGGACTGGGAGAGCTGTGCATGGGAGTCTGGAGACTCCTGCGGAGGGTGGCCACAAACCTTCAAACCTTTGAGAGTATAGCAAAGCGTGTGTGTGAGTGTGTGTGTCCCTCTCTCAACCTCGTGGAATCACCGGGGGCCCCTCTCCTTCCCAGGCACCGGAGGAAGTCTTCCATGACCGACTCCTTCAGCAACCTGGTGCACCGCCCCACCCTGGAGCAGTTCACGGAAGGTGTGGTACCCGAGGTGTCCCCCCCAGCATGGACTCTGGTGGCCCCAGCCCCGGGGAGGGGAGGAGAGAAAGGTTATCCATTCTGGCGGCCCCAAGGGGGCGGTGCCATGTGGCGTAATGCAGGGACACAAAGGTGGCCCTGGCCTGTGGCCCCTGAAGGAAGGGTTAGAGCAGGCGAGAGCAGCCACCTAAGCCAGCACCACCCGGAAGTCAGGGAGAGTGGCTGTGCCCCCCCCCCCGCCCCCCAGAGCTGCTTAGAACGGGCCTCTGTGACTTCCCTGTGGCCTCACCGGAGCCTCCTGACTAGAAGCCCAGGCTTTGGTTTGGTTCTGCTTTTTGTCTTTCCTGCAGAGGAAATCCACGCAGAGGTCTGCTATGCAGAATGCCTCCTGCAGAGAGCAGCGCTGACCTTCCTGCAGGTAGGATGTGCTCCCCCACCTCAGCTCACCCCACATGTGTGCAATCGCCGTGTGACCTGCCTGCCCCCTGAGAGGTGGCAGAGGCCTCCGAGGCTCGGTCCCCAGCTCCCAACCCTGGCCGAGCTGGAGGAGGAGAGCTGGGTGTTTCCTCCTCACATGCCCAGGGTTCTCAAGGTGCTGCTTCCTCTGGTCACTGCTGCTGCTCCTGTCAGGAGTCACACGGACACAGGCATGGCCACGGACCCGCCCTGCTTGATGGATGCAGCAAACCTGTAGCAAGTGACATAACAGGCTTTGTGTGTACATAGGGCTGACATTTTGCCTGTACTTGTGGTGAGTGTATATGTGTGTGGAGAACAGGTGGATGCCAGTTGTCGTTCCCCCCGTCACATTCCACCTTTTAAAACATGTATGTATTTAGTGCATGCGTGTGTACGCATGTGTGCCTGTGATGGGAAGGGGAAGGCACGCCGTGGATGCGGGGGTTGGAGGAAAGCTTTTCGGGAATCAGTTCTCTCCTTCTGCTTCTCTGAGGCAGAGCCTCTCATTTTTGTGGCTGAGCTGTGGCTCCAGGCTAGCCGGCCTGCAGGCGTCAGGTGAGTCTCTGGAAAGGCTTACAGAGGCACATCTGGCTAAACACGAGCATTCTGGGGACCTAATTCTGTCCTGAGGCTTGTGTGGCATCTCCCCAGCCTCTGGACATTGCATCCTTGCCACGATACGAGGTCCTTTGGACTTGTTCACACTTGTTACTTAACCCTCCCCTCAGAGGACAGCAAAGCAGAGTCTTCGGGAGAGGAGGGTTCCTCGGGTCACGTGATCAGCAACTAATGAACCGGGATTTGAATTTGGGTCCGGCCAAGTCAGAGACAGGTCTCCCTACCACAATGCCAGGGCAGAATTTTACTAGAGCTCCTTTGTTAGAACACGGCAGCCATCATCATATACATTGTATGCATGCGTACTGGAGGAGGGCAGACGCATTTTGGTGCTGGGTGCTATTTATTTTCCTAGCTGCTTCCTGTGTTTTTAGATAGGGTCTCAATAGGCAGCTCTAACTGACCTGAAACTCATCGCAGACCAAAGGAGCCTTATGGCAATCCCCCTGCCTCTGCCTCCTAAGTGCTTAGATTAAAGGTGTGTGCTACCAGACCTGGCTTCTTTAGCTATTTTTAATTTTTAAAAATACTGTTTTATTACTTACATTTTATGTGTGTGTGTGTGGCTTGCATATATGCCTGTGTGCTACATGCATGCCTGGTGCCCTTGGAGGCCAGAAGAGGGTATGAGATTCCCTGGACTTGGAGTTATAGGTCCCTGTGAGCCACCATGTGGGTGCTGGGGCTTTAACTGAGGCCCTCTGGAAGAAAAGCCAGTGAGACAATGTATCGGTCAGTAAAATATTACTTGTGTGTATATTTTCAGCTCTTTTCTTTTCTAATCATAAAATTTTTGTTTGTTTGTTTGCTTTTTCAAGACAGGATTTTTCTGTGTAACTTTGGCTGTTCTGGAACTCACTCTGTAGACCAGGCTGGCCTTGAACTCACAAAGATCTGCCTGCCTCTGCCTCCTGAGTGCTGGGGTTAAAGGCTTAGTGGTGGCACAGGCCTGTAATTACAGCACTCGGTAGACAGAGGCAGGTGGATCTCTATGAATTTGAGGTCAGCCTGGTCTACATAGCTAGTCCAGAACAGTCAAGGCTACACAGAGAAACCCTGTCTCAAACAAACAAACAAACAAAAGATGCTTCTGAGCCATACTGTGGTTGCACTGAACTCAGGAAGAACAGCTTAGCCACTGAGCCATCTCTCCAGCCCCTTAAACTGGAATTTGATCACGACACTTCTCCCTTCTCTTCCTGCCTCCCCAACCTCCCTTACCCACCCCTCCTCACCAGCCTGCAAATGTATGGGCTTTCTTTTTCACTGTGATTGCATGTGTATGTACATACGTACACACAACCATATTTAAAGTGTAACTCATCCAGTCCATGTAATGTTACTCGTCTGCATGTTCTCAGGCCTGGCAGATTGGCACTGGACAGCCGCTTGGTGTGTCCCTCCCTGGAGAAGACCACCCCCTCCCACTTCCAGCTTTCCTCCATTGCCTGTAGTCCCTTGCGTGGGGCTGAGGCCTCACGGGCCTTCCCCGGTCTGCTTAGGCATGTGTGCTGCTTTCATCCTAGTTCAGCTCCCAGCTGGGCGGTCGTGTTGGTGAGAATTTATGGCTGCAGCCTCAGACACCCCAGGAGACACAGTCTCACGGCAAACTCCCTGATCCTCGGGCTCTTACGATCTGTGCCCCGTCTTCCGCAGTGTTCCCACTGGGACTGGCCTCCGCAGCTCTGCATTTTGATTGGTTGTGGTTTTCTGTAGTGGTCCCCATCCATTACAAAATGAAGTTTCCGGGGATGAAATTTCTGTGGGTGGAAGGACAGATGTTCACAGATCGCTGTTAGGGATTAGGCTGGGTTGGTAAATTCATGAGTGTGGCTTCCCCAGGACCGTTGGCGAGGTCTCCAGGACTAGATATGGTTTTCCTCTTAGTGTGCAAATCTTAAATCCAGTGGGAGAGCTGTGGGTTGCTGCTAAAGCATGGCTGCCACCGGAACACCCTTAGGATTGCCATGCCATGCCGACCCTGGACCTGACTCCTGGGTGCCATGGGCGGATGCCCTCAGCTCTTTAAAACACAATCTTTTGGCCCTTGGGTGATCGGAGCGGGCTAGTCCTCGGCTTAGGATGCACTGAAGCAAGACTTTTGTTTTATTATCACGCGTTATTCTTACACACATGCTCTGAGTTGGCTGGAGGCCAGGTCTACACAGCAAGGCTCGTCCCTCCGCCCCACCTCCTTCCCAGGGGAAGCCATCACCTTCCTTGTCACTCGCCTTTCGTGGCGTTTGTGCCTGAGCAGCGGGTTGTTATGCTTTGGTTGGCTTCCAGTTGTGTGGGCCTTAGCACCCTGTGTGGCTGGGTAACACTCTCTTGTGTAAATATGCCTCTACCTGGCTTTCCACGGTGAGTCTTGGTTGCTTTTGGTTTGGAGTTTCTTGAACACCGATGCTGTGGACATTCCTGATGATACTTCTCAGCCCCCGTCCATTCATTTTCCGTGGGTGGACACCAGGATTGGGGTTGCCAGGCAAACTGGGGGCTGCTGGGACTTCAAATAATGAGTTACAACTTTCTTCAACTTCCCAAAAATGAGCACCCCTCCTCATCTCACAAGATTCTCCTACCCGGAGGGAGACGCTGCTGACGGTGTGCTCGTGCGTGTGTGTGCGTGTGTGTGTGTGTGTGTGTGTACGTGTGTGTCTGTCTGAGAGAGGAAGGGGGTGTGGCAGTCTGCTTTGAGTGGCCTCTGACCACCTCACCCAGCATAGCTCTCGCACAGGATGAGGGGCTGTCGGGCTGTGTGGCCCTCTGGCTCCAGCCACCTGCCCAGCTCTTGTCCCTCTCCTCTCCACAGGATGAGAACATGGTGAGCTTCATCAAGGGTGGCATCAAAGTTCGAAACAGTTACCAGACTTACAAGTGAGTGGGGTCGGGCTGTGGAGGGCTGGGAGCCGGGGCCAGAGCCTGCTCCCTGGCCCCTCAGACTGCCCCGTGGGAGGCCCAGCTAGAAAACTGAGAGCTGGGCAGAGCTGTGGACCCCAGAACCTTCTGGATTTCTGGCTGTACCTGTGTGTTTGGCATCTTGAGTGTCTTGTCTGCCAGGGAAAAAGAAGGCCCATGTTCAGCACAAACAGCCTGGGCTGAGGGCGGGGCCACAGACGGCCAGAGGACTTTAAGAAACGACGATGGTAGAACTACCCACTTGTAAAGGCCCAGTCCAAATCCTACTTTTCCTACAATGTCTTCCTTAACCTTTCAACACACTAGAGATAGCACATGTACACACATACACACACACACACCACACCTACATGTACACACGCACACACACAGACACACGTACATGTATATATACACACAGACACATTCCCCAAGGGCTAGAATCTTCCCCACACTATGTCTGGATCCCTGACACAAGTCCTCTGGGCCAGGGACAAGCTGTGCTGAGGGAAAGCCTGAACACCTAGCTCAGAGCACTTTTCCACAGTCCCTTATCTACAAGTCTAAAATTCGACAAAGTGCTGGAAGCCTACGTTACACAGTACAAGTTAGGCGGCAGAACTCGTTTCCCAGCTCACCATGAGAGCACCTAGTGCTCTAACTGCATCCTCCACGTGACTCTTGTCCGAGCAGGACACCTGCAAGCCTGTGCTGGGGGGAGGGGGAGATGGTACGGACAAGCAGACAAGTGCCGCGGTCCCCTCCAGTGTCCCTGCCAGCTTCCACAACGGTGACTACAAAACACAAGCCCGGTCAGGCCGCCCCTTTCTCACTCCCAGGCTTCCTTCCGGCTGCCCAGCCCATGGGCTCCTCTCCCCCATCCTTGCTGCCTCTCCTAAGTCCCTCCGAGGACCTTTAGGCCTGCCCTCAGTTTTTTATCTGCGCCTCACAGCTTTCGTTGTCTCTGTCAGGGCGGTGCGTCAGGCCAGCTCCAGGTCCAGGGCCCAGCTCCCAGGCCACCTGTCCACTTAAACACCATCTCAAAGAAACCCTCTCTTCCCTAGACTAAGCGCAGCCTGGGGCAATTCTGCTTTCAGTGAGAGGGGACTGTCTCCCAGACAGGAGAGCTGTGGGACAGAGTGGGGCTACTGTGGGCGATGCTGCCCTCTGGTGCCTGGCACGGAGAAGCCCGGGGTAGCGCTGACTAGAAAGCTTCAATGTTGTCAACTAGGAGAAAGGGATGGATTCCAGTCAAGCCAATCCCCAGAGAAGGGCCTAAGAAGAGGGCATTGGCATGTGCCCAGTAGTGGGTCTGTCCTGCCATCCTTTATCTACAAGTCTGAAATCAGTCACCGCCTGTGAGACGCTGGTCCAGAGACATCCTGGCTGAGGACGGAGCCAGGGATGCCGTGAACATACACTGCGGACAGGCTCCCTCTTCCCCCGGCAGAGAGGCCCATGGAGCGTGTTGTACCCCCAGGGCCAGCGTGGTGTTGGTTAGGGGTGAGAAGCACACCTCTGTGCTAGGAGACAAGATGGCGATGTGCTGGGTATCAGGCCTCTGGGTCTGCAGAACTGTAGCCAAGCCGCCACTGCGTTCTGAGACCCCCCTCGCAGGGGGGTGGAGGGATGGGGGCCGGCCTGGCTGTGCGGCTGAGTGGCACCCTCCCACAGGGAACTGGACAGTCTGGTCCAGTCCTCGCAATACAGCAAGGGAGAGAGCCACAGACACTTTGAAGGCGGGGTGAAGCTCGGCGTGGGAGCCTTCAACCTGGTGAGTGGCCAGCCCCTGGTTCTTCCACCTCTGGGCCCCAGATGCCACTCACCCCACGCAGGCCACCCCCGAGTGCCACTGTGCCTGGCTGTGTGCTAGGCGTGGGGCCCAGAGGTGGCTCTAAAATGTCACCAGCCTTATGGGCTCAAGCTGGGGGGAGGGGCACAGAGGGTGACCCCCGAGTCCACATGTGCCTACTGCTTGTGCCTACTCGGTAGCTTGAACCCCTCTGCAAGGAGGGTAATTGTAGCCATGGAAACTGACAAGCCCAGGAGAGCGGACTGCTTCAGCCCCAGCGAGAGCTGGCTTTTAACCACTGCCCGTGAGGGAGGGAGGGAGGGAGGGAGGGAGGGAGGGAGGGAGGGAGGGAGGGAGACAGGTCTGATGGCAGCTGTGACCCACGGGGGACAGGGCCCCCAGTTCTTTTCAGGGCTCCTGGAGAGGGGAGGAAGATAAGTAAGCACTTGGGTTGGCTGTTGAAAAGTCCGGGAGGAGTTTCAGGCAGGGACGGGTGGTCCAGGTGGAGGGAGGGTGTGGGCTGAGTGGGAGAGACGTGGAAACGCAAGCACACATGTGCAGGAAGGAGCCGGGCCAGGGTGATGGCGCAGAGGCCGTGGGTCTGGAAGAGGCTGCCGTGCTTCCTGGGCTGGGCACAGGCAGGCCGTGGGTGGGGTGCTGGGCCTATCCTTCCACTGCCCTCCACCCCCACTGCCTCTGGCCCCACAGACGCTGTCCATGCTTCCCACAAGGATCCTGAGGCTGCTGGAGTTTGTCGGGTTTTCAGGAAACAAGGTAAACGCCCACCTGTGGGTCCCCTCCATGTGCCCAGTCCAGAGTGGGGCCTAGGGGCCATGCGGCCGGGTGCCAGGCCTGCCTCAGATCTCTCTCTGAGCCCCACAGACCTCTCCCTGCCTGGGGCCTTGCAGCATAGACTGAGGGCAGCTCGAGAGGACCATGTTGTCTTTCCACACACGTGTCAGGAGCCCCGCCTTCTCCCCTTGGTCCACTGCTCCCTCCCAGGCCTTAAGCTAGGCCTTTTGCCCAAGGTCAGCTTCGGGCACCCCTCCGCCATCTGTGAGTTGAGCAGGGAGCCCTCCTGTGCTTCAGAGAGGAACCAGGGGACCCACTGAGGGCAAGGCCTTGCACACCAGCAGGGGTTGGAGGAAGCGGAACAGGGAGGCCCCCTCAGAAGGTAACCAGCGGGCTGTCCTGGAGTCATCCTCAGCCTCCTCCCTGTCTCCCTGTGACCCTGGACAACTCCCCTTTCCCCCCAGGAGCCTCCTCTCTGGAAAATAAGAGGCTCCCTCACATCGTCCTGAAGATGTTGGGGTGTGGTCTCTCCAGCCCTTCCTGATACCCGACATGGACCACCACTCTGTGGTTGACCTGTTATTTTCCCCCAAATGACAACATTTTTACCTAAGTTTGTTTAGAGGAGATGCTAGTATGCAAAATCCATGTTATTTAATCACGAAAACGCCATTAGGAGTGCCACACAAGCTAGGCGGTGGTGGCGCACACCTTTTATCCCAGCGCTCAGTAGGCAGAGGCAGGCGGATCTCTCTGGGTTCGAGGCCAGCCTGGTCTATATAGTGAGTTTCAGGGCAGTTAGCGCTCCATGGCGAGACCCTTTCTCAGCCGACACATGACAGTCTGCAGAAACAGACATGTGGTCGGTGTGCCGCGCAGCTTTCCTCTGTGGGCTCTGTGAGCCCGGATCTGGGGTTTCCTCAGGGCGCAGAGGAGGGAAGCAGCTCAGTGCCTCCTCAGGCCCATCCCGGGCCCTGGGGAAGCTGTCTGTGGTCCACAGCTGGAGGCCCCCCAGAGCCAGCAGTTGGGTAGGGGTTATCAGGGAGGCTGCAGGAATGTCAACCCCAAGCCCAGCGCAGCCGCTGTGGAGGGTGGAGGCAGGCCAGGCCCGTGTCTGAGAAAGGGCAAGAATGCAGAGGAAGGTCAGCGGAGACTACACACACAGGCTGGGTCTGGGTTGGCTCCAGAGACATTCTAGAACATTCTCCCCAGGAAGCCTTTCTGGGCCCCGGGCTTCCTGGCACCATCAGTACCAGCTTACGGTTAGGACTCCTTTGCTCGGGAATCCTCCTAAGCAGACCAGGCAGCTTGGCTTCCGTGCCAAGATGGTCAAGAGCAGGTGCCCACAGAGAGATGGAAGGGCCAGCCCTTGGCCCGTGCCTCTGGAGAACAGACTCTCCTTCTGGACCCCCGTGGTCCTCTGGGGACCCCAGACTGTCTTCTTGTCCCCCCAGGACTACGGGCTGCTGCAGCTGGAGGAGGGCGCGAGCGGGCACAGCTTCCGCGCGGTGCTGTGCGTCATGCTGCTGCTGTGTTACCATACCTTCCTCACCTTCGTGCTCGGTAGGAGGCCCGGGGGAGGGGTGGGGGGGCGCCGGGCCTGCGGGGCATCCCGGCCTCCAGCCTGCGCAGGTTCCGACTGGGGAACGGGGGTGGGGCGGGGGGGGGATTGTGTCCCCTGGTGGAAGGTGCGAAGATGCCGTCTGCGGTTCTGGGCGCAGACTCAGAACCGGCCTCCAGGTCACTGAACCTGCGATGTCCCGGGACAGTGTCCACATAGCTTGTTCAAACCTCTTGCTCCTTGGGAGACAGGGAGAATCGTGAGGCCCCAGGGAAGGCCTTGGCACGTTGCCAGGCCAGCAGTGGTAACCTAAGCCCTGTCCCTCCCTGCCACCTCCAGGTACAGGGAATGTCAACATCGAGGAGGCGGAGAAGCTGCTGAAGCCCTACCTGAACCGATACCCCAAGGTGAGACCAGGGCCTGCTGGGCGCCCCACCCCAGGACCCGGTGGTCCCGCCCGGATTCTCACGAGTATCATTGCAGGGCGCCATCTTCCTGTTCTTTGCTGGGCGGATTGAAGCTATCAAAGGAAACATTGATGCCGTGAGTGATGGGGGGTCTTCTGGGGGGGAGTTGTCTCAGCCCATAAGAGGTTAGACACGGAGAGCCTCCTCGGGGGTAGGAGGAGCCCGATTTCCTGAGCAGCGCGGTGGGGTGGGGGGCACAGCTGGCGGAGGTGTCTGGGAGGGGGGAGGTTGTGGCATTTGTGCGCTTTCGATAAGGAGATAGGGCATTCCTGGTCAGGAAAAGCCCAGGGTACGGTGACTAGGCTGGATGTGGCATATGGGGGGAGGGGTGTGTGGAGGAGGGAGAGCGTTGGAAATGGCTAGAGCAGTACAGTTCTCAACCTGTGGGGTGCAATGCCTTCACAGGGGTCTCAGAAAAGACATTTATGTTATGGTTCATAACCAGAGTTACAAAGTACCAAAGTTACAGTTACGAGGGAGCAACAGAAGTAATTTATGGTTGGGGTCCCCACAACATAGAGGGCGGCAGCATTAGGAAGGTCGTCCTAGGAAGGTCCCGGACCACTGGGCTAGAGACGGGGACGGTCACAGTCACGGCAAAGTCCCCGACTACGTGGTGGCACCGTGCCAATGTACCAGGCTACACTGTAGAGTCTCGAAAGTGTCCAGGCAGCCCTGGCAGGCCGAAGCCCCAGGCGTGGGTAACCATGGAGACGTGGGAAATGGAATCCCAGACCTGGGAGGCCGGGCAGCTGGAGGCCTGAGGCTGCTGACCAGCCAGACCAGCCAGCCTAGCCTAACTGGGGAGCCCCAGATCCTGGGGAGAAACCTTGTCCCCAAACAGGCCGATAGCTCCTGAGGAGAGATGCTTGAGGATGATTCCACCCACATCCATCCACGGGAGCACACACCACTGTGGACGTCACAGCAGTGACATCTGGTGCTTCCTGCCTCCCCTCCCCCGCATGCTCCATCCCATGCTTTCCCTTAGTGACCGAATCGAATCAACAGGAGAGGCAGCCATGGGCCTCTGGCCCAAACGGCTAAGCGTAGAGGCAGGACAGGAAGCCAAACCCCATCTTGACCTGGCGCAGTTCTGGACCACAGTACCCTGGGGGAGGCGGTCCCTGCTGTGGCGGTGAAGGGCGCAGAGGGTGTGCTGAGGCCACGCTGACCTGCTGCCGCCCACAGGCCATCCGGCGCTTTGAAGAGTGCTGCGAGGCCCAGCAGCACTGGAAGCAGTTTCACCACATGTGCTACTGGGAGCTGATGTGGTGCTTTACCTACAAGGGCCAGTGGAAGATGGCCTATTTTTACGCTGACCTGCTGAGCAAGGAGAACTCCTGGTCCAAGGTGGGCTGACTCTGGGGGCGCGCCATCGGGGGGACCCTGAATGCAGGGCCAAACCCTGGCTGAACACAGCCGTGTCCACTGGGATCCGAACAGAGCCAGATGTCTGAGTGGGACTTGAGTGGGAGGAGCTAAAAGCTGTGACGAGCAGAGAAACTTTGGGGGACTCCAATGGCGCCAGTGGATCTAGTTACTGGTCACTAGGCTCAAACAGATCTTAACCACCCGAGGCCCCTCGGATCATATAGCTGAAGTCACTGGCGCCACCCGACTCCAGGAATTCCAATCGCATTGTTTGGGTTGGCGTAGCCATGCCACCTGCGGCCGTGTTCTCCCTGACATCTGTCTCCTGCAGACAGCTGCTCTCCACATGACAGGAAGGGCGGCCAGGGGCTGCCCCCCAAGTTACAGCTTCCCCCTAGCTTCAAGCAGGGTGCAGGACTAAGCCTCACACATCTGTGCCGGCATCTGGAACAGGTGAGAAGGTTCCGTTCCGGAAAGAGAGTGGCAGAGGGGTGTTTTCAGAGGAAAAAAAGACTGAGGTGATGTGACTAGAAAGGGTGTGTGAGAGAGGAGGGAGGAGACTGCAGTATTACAGCTACACCATGTAGGCAAAATAAAACAAAGAAAGCCTAACTGCCCACGCAGCCAGCTTTATCAAAGCCAGCGCCGTCGAGGTGGAAGGCTGAGAGTCCAGGGGCAGCCCCGAGAGACCTAGCCAAGAGTACAGAGGGCTTCAGGAAGGCAGAACTGAGCAGAATCAGGGAGGAGTTAGGGAAAGAGGAGAGAAAGCGAGAGGATGGAGTAAACCTAGAGCAGCCTGGTCTCCTACTCTGGCAAGGTAAACTAGCATGTGGAATTAGAGGGCAAACAGCTAACCCCAGGGAGAAGGGCCCTGGTTCAGAGCGGGGGTGGCCCACCTGCTATCTCCCATGACTTGGCAGTTCATTCATCCCCCAGCCTGACTCCTGGAGGTACAGTGAGGATAAGAGGTCAGTTGGATGGGGATAGGGAGGCCCTCTGAGGAAAGAGCCAAAAAGAGGAAGTGTTTTCACAGGCCAAGGCCCCAAGGGGCTGTGGAGAGATGGGAAGATGTGGAGAGATGGCCCCAGGAGATCCATCCTGGAATTTGGGACAGGTCGTGGATGGCCAAGAGGCTCTTGGAGCAGAGAGGACCTTGAGTTCTTGGCTGGGCATGCTCAGTGCCAGGCCCTAGCCTAGGTCGGGAACACAGAGGGATCAAAGCGAGGACCCTAGGAGGCTCTGCCTGGAGTGACATGAAGCGCACAAAATGAACAGTGTTTGATGTTGGCTTCCAGTGAAAAAAGTCCCCAGTCAGGGACAACCTCGGGGTGCAGCTGAGGGGTAGGCCCCGTGTGTCTTGGAGACTGGGCTGCCGTGAACCACAGGAGGGAGCCGCTGTAGGAGCAGGGCAGTGGCATGCTCAGCTGCCATTGGCTGTCACAGAGCTGTTAAGGTCTTGTCCAGCGTCCTTTAGCCCCTGTGGCTTAGGGACTTCCATCTGTCTCTGTCCTCCTGTATAACTTACAGACTGCGTTCCTCTTGCCTATATGAGACCACATTAATATCTTTCCCATGTGGTAGCTGTTACTCAGTAACTCACATATTTGGCACACGGGTCTATGAAGGAGGCCAGAGGTTGGCCCCCGAATCTCATTCCCCACTGCTCCTCCTCATTAAGGCGATGTCTCTTGACTGAACACGAGTCCTGCCGTCTCCGCTATGCAGGCTTGCCAATGAACTCGGGATCTTCCTGGGTTTGTCCTGCTCCAGTCCCACCCCAGACCCCAACTGGGGTTACAGACACCTGCAAAAACGCCTGGCCTGTGTGTCCTGAAGTTCTCAGCTCAGCTTCTCAGGCTCCTGCACAAGCATCTTACCCCAGGGCCAGCTCCCCAGCCCTGTTTTTTTTTGTTTTGAGACAGGGTCTCTGTCCTATCTGGTTTTTATGTCGCATAAACTGGAATCATCTGAGGGGAGGGAACTCTCATTGAGAAGATGCCTCCATAAGATCAGGCTGTTGGCAAGCCTGTAGGAAAAAAAAAATTTTTTTTTTTTAAATGGTGATTGATGTGGGAGGGTCCAGCCCATTGTGGGTGTTGCTACCCTGGGCTGGTGGTCCTGGATTCTATAAGAAAGCAGGCTGAGCAGGGAGGTGGCACAGCTTTAATTCGGGAGGCAGAGGCAGGCGGATCTCTGTAAGTTCGAGGCCAGCCTGGTCTTTAGAGTGAGATCTAGGGCAGTCAGTAGGCAGCACCCTCTGTGTCTCTGTGTGAGCGCCTGCCTCCAGGTCCTGTCCTGTTTTGAATTTCTGCCTTCACTGCTTTTGTGAACTGTTTTATGGAACAGTGGGTAAACCCTTTTCTCCACAAGTTGCTTTTGGTCACAGTGTTTCATCACAGCAATGGAAACCCTAATTCAGATAAATTGGGGTATCGCTATAACCAACGTGGCCATGTTTTAGGGAGGATAGTGGAAGCACGTTGGAATTTGGGGCTAGGAAAGCCATTGAGTGTTCAAAGTGTCATGAGCTGTTCTGTGGGAGCTTGGGAGATAAAAATTGTGAGAGCAATGCAGATGATGGGGGCCTGGCTTATGAAGTTCCAAAGTGAAGTTCGAGGGTCAGAGACTGTCAGCGCTGTTCGCTATTTTGAGTTGAGAGTCTGTGATTCTGGTCAGCTGGGGCTGAAGAAGCAGCTGTGATTAACCGGAGGCCAGAACCCCTGAAGTGAAATCTTTGCTTTCCTGGGACAGCTGCTGTTGTTGGTCAGCTGAAGCTAAGACTAGCAGTGATCACAGAGAGACCAGCTGATCACCAAGGTGAAGCCTTCCGGGAAGTGCTTCCTGGGCGTTGGCACACAGAAGCTAGAGGTGGCCAGCATTGTGCCTCATGCTCCGAGCTGAATGTGGGAATGTGACTCCACCCAGGTGGTACTGGTGTTGAAGGCAAGCAGGACTCAGGAAAAGCAGCCGAGGCCCGAGTGCTGGAGGAGGTGCAGCCTCAGGAGCAGCTGGAGCTTGATTCTTGGGGTGTACACACGGGGGGTAAGCTGGCTGCACCAGCCTACACTCTGAGCAGCCTGTAAGGGTCCTCTGTACCCATGTCCTCACCGGTGCTGGTTGTCATTGGTTTTCTTGAATGTAGTTTTGAGTTTCCCTTAGCTAAGGATGGTGAACATTTCCCCATGTGTTGGTGCATTTGTGTCTCTTGTTTTGAAAACTATCTTGTTAATGATTGTGTATATGATTGTGGTCAGGTGTGCCAGTGTGTGTGTAGGTCAGAGGACAACTTTCGGACTTCCGAAAGAAAGGTGCTCCCTCTTCACCTTTATGTGGGGTTTCTGGGATTGAACTCAAGTTGTTAAGGTTGAATAGGTTAATTACACACACACACACACACACCACACACACACACACCACACACACACACACTTTCTCTTTGAGCTATCTAAATGACCCTTTATTTCTTGTACATTTCTCTTTCTTCTTGTTGAGACAGGGTCTCACTTAGCCCAGGCTGGCCTCAAACTTAGAGTGATGCTAAGGATGGACTTGAACTCAGGATCTACCTGCCTCATTTCCCAGTCATTGAAGTCATATACATGCCTCACCATGCCTGGATTCAACTCATTTTCTGATTGGTTGTCAGACAAACCTTTTCAAAGTCATTTTTTACAGACATCACAAGGTTTTTGATCTGGTTATTTCATGCTAATTAGAGGCTCCACTGTCCGCTTTAAATTCTTATATTAAAAAAAAAACACAACTGTTTTTGGGGACAGTGTTCCAGTGAGAAAGATGTTCCTAGGGAGAAGGGAGGTGGACTGTCTCCACTGCTTATGATGCTGACTTTTGAATCGGTGTGAATGCACTGCTGCCATGCCTTTATTAAATCCAGAAGATATGACAGACATTCGATCTAGAAGAACGAAGCTAGACAAGAGGTACAGCCCCTGGGACACAGTGCACCCTTGTCAGGGACCAGGGAGAGTTAGTGGGCAAGGCGACACCGTGTTAAAGGTTCCACTCCGTTACACACCCACAGAGGCCAGCTTGGCCCCGGTTTGAAGGGTGGGACCCCCGAGGGTCAGTGCTCCAGTGTGGATGGTGCAGGCGGAGATTCCAGGCTGGCCTGGTCCATTCTCTTCTCCCCCCATTTCTATCTTGGCCGCTGGTAGCTATTTTCCTTGGCAGCTGCCCTAGGAGGCAGCTGTTTGAAAACTTGGCCACTTGAGGGCGGCACAGAGCTGAACACCTCCGCCCTGACCCCAGTGCTTTGTGGAACCTGGGCTTATGCAGGTCACTCTGCAGCGCAGTGGGGCTCCCTACTTTCCCTGTCAGGTGGCCTATAGATCTAGTAGGCAAGGTCCTTTCGGGCATTTTCTTGAGGGTGGATTGAGATGGTGCAAAAGTGAGCGTTACAGGTATATACTGAGCCCTGCCATGGTCCTGGTCACAGCTTTAGACCCCTAATCCTTCATGCAGTCCCTACTGCATGCCAGGCGCGGGTTCATGCATGGCTGCCTCCTTGCCCTCAGATGGGCAGCCTTGTGTCTGAGTCTTGCCATCTTCCTTCAAGGGGCACCTGCAGTCACTGCTTCCTGGAACGGTGTTCCTGCCTCTGCCTGTGTCAGTGCCCTCCATGTTGCTCAGGTCTTTCTCTTGATGGGGTGAGAAGAGGGAGGCTGCTTCCTAGACATCTAGCCCAAAATTCCTCAGTAGCAAGCTGGGTGGTGGTGGTGGCAGTGGTAGCGCACACCTTTAATCCCGGCACTTGGAGGCAGAGGCAGGAGGATCTTTGTAGGCCAGCCCGGTCTACAGAGCGAGTTCCAGGACAGCCAGGGCTACACAGAGAAACCCTGTCTCAAAACAAACAAAACCCAAAAAACTCAGGGAGGCAGAGACAGACTGATCTCTGACTTCGAGGCCAGCCTCTTCTACAGTGAGTCTAGGACAGCCACAACTACACGGAGGAGCCCTGTCTCAGAAAACGGAATTCCTTGGTTGCTTCGGCACTCTCCCCTAGGGGCTTGGTGGCTGTACATCTGTGCTGGGCCACAGTGAGGGCGGAACGGTGCTTGTGACATTGTGGGGGCTGTGTGACTAGGAGCCCACCCACATCTCATGCTGCTGTCTCCCACAGGCCACCTACATCTACATGAAGGCTGCCTACCTCAGCATGTTTGGGAAGGAGGACTACAAGCCATTCGGGGATGATGAGGTGGAGCTGTTCAGGTGGGCCCCACCAAGCTTTGTAGGTCTTACTGTGACCAGAGCCGTCAGGTTCTGCCTCATGACTACCTGAGCTGTAGTGGCAGGGTGGGTGCCCGCCACTACAGCTGCCTGTCCCAAGATGCCCTGTGCCCCTATTCCCTCCTGGCCAGCACTCCATGCCAGGGCTAATGGTTAGAACCCTTTGGATGTGTCTTGTCAGATTCCTTCTCTTTCGCCTGGTCATAGGACAGACCCGATATTACTTTTCCGATGCTGTGACAAAGCACCACAGCCAAGGCAACTTGGGGAAGAAAGTTTATTTTGGCTTATGGTTCCAGAGGATGAGTCCATTGTGGCAGGGGATTGGCGGTGAAGGGGTGGGCAAGGTGACAGCTGAGCGATCACATCTTCAACTGCAAGCGCAGAGCAAGGCTGGAAGCAGGGTGAAGCTGTGACCTCTCAAAGCTTGCCCCCGCGCCATACTTCCTCGGCACAGCCACGACCCGAGCCTCCCCCTAAAACAGCAGCACCGACTGAGAACCAAGCGTTCAAATGTCTACAGAGACAGTTAAACCACCAGACTCTCGGGTCCAGAGAAGGTGTTTCCATTAGCTGAGTTAGCTAGAGCCACACAGAGCAGCACAGCCCAGGTCAATGAGCCCAGGTCATTTCCCACCTGGGACACCTTGGACACTTCCTATAAGATAGGAACAAGCAGGATAGTTTTGCAACTGGAAAATATTTGAAACCCTGGAGTAGAACCTGGACCCAACTGGGCTGACCCCAGAATGTTTTCATTGTTCTCTTTATCACTTTTATTTGCCTTTGTGAAGAGTCAAAAGGCTGGAGCCTCCCTCCCATGGTCCAGATGAGGGTGGCTGGCTTCCTTAGCAGACCTTGGTTAGTGCGTCCCTGCACAGTGCCACCTGCTACAGCAAATCCTGTGTTCCCAGTTCACACAACCCCCCCTGCAAGCTTGGGAGGAAGTGCAACCTACGTTTTTAGGTTTGGAAGACACACCCGAGAGGCTCTGCAGAGAATAAACAGCAAGGAATCCGGGGTGGCCTCACTCGCTGCCACTGGGTGTGGTGGGGATGTCAGACCAGTGGCCAGGCAGCTGGGAGTGGGTGAGTCTCCAGCCAAGGCCTGTCCAGCTGTGTGCGCTTTATTCCATCCCTGAAACAGCTCAGGAGGCTGCAGCTAATTAAGGGGTTGAGCTGCTTGCCTCTGCAGGCCCCTCCCTTTCTCTGGGGGTTGGTCTTGCCTGTGGAGCTGGGATTAGACTTCTGTGGGCCCTCCCAGGAAGGCCTGGGCAGAGAGAGGAGATAACTCGCAGGCAGGCCTAGGAGATAGCTAGGAACGTTCCTGCACTGCCAGCCCGGGAACCTTTGCTCAGGATGCAGGGACTGTGAAATGAGACCATAACCACAGGCTGGCCTGCACCTTGAAACGCTTTTTAGATCAAGCTCTCTCCTGATTCTCATTCTCCCTGTATTCCTGCTCCGCTGTTGTTGAGTTGAGCGCGTTAGGCAGGAGCTCTCCCACTGAACTGCATCTTCAACCCTTCTTTCCTCATTTCTTTTTCAGGGCTGTGCCAGGCTTGAAGCTCAAGATTGCTGGGAAATCTCTACCCACAGAGAAGTTTGCCATCCGGAAGTCCAGGCGCTACCTCTCCCCCAACCCCATCTCGTTGCCAGTCCCTGCTCTGGTGGGTAGGAGGAGAGGCTCTGGGGCAGGAGGTGGATGCCGGGGCTAGAGATGGTTTCATGATTCAGCTGGGTTGGGAGACAGGCTCTCCTAGTTGTCACATAGTCATCCTTATTAGACGAACCTTTTCTGAGGCGTGGGTTGGGGTCTCAGGCCAGGTTCTGTTTGACTTGGAACAAGACCTGCATGGTAGGAGGTAACTTAGGACTTAGAGCAGATCAGTAGAAAGATGACTTGCTTGTCTAGGCTACACAGATGGAGTGAAAACTCAGCTGTGAGGCTCCAGGGCCACTGTTAGGCCAATTCTACTATGACTGGAGCTGGCATCAGATAAGCTGAGTCCGGAAAAGCACGAGGCCTACTCTGCCTTACTTGCTGGACCAACTTTGTCTCCATTCAATAGTGTGTAAAAGTCAGCATCTTCCTTGGACGCCACAGATAACCCTCAGGAGCATGTACAATGAATATGTCTGTGTAACTTTTACAGTATTTTACCATACGTGTCTGTAAGCCCACCACTTGGAAGGTTGAAGCAAGAGACACTGTCTTAAAAAAAGTTTAAAACGTACAATAGTTGTATTGGGGGCACTATGAGAAGGGCAGGAGACGTGCCTATACCCACAATTTATGTATGAAGTGATCTGTGATTAAGCACACTGGGAAGGACAGGCCTACTCCTGATTCTCTAGAGCCTTCACAGCCAGTTTTCCATCATGAGATCACAGAGCAACTTAAGGAACACTGATCTCAATCTAAATCCACAGTAACAAGAACCATAACCTTTTAGGGCTTTTTCATATCAGTTACCTGGCTTGATGCTTAGGAAATATGACTCTTCATAATGATAATTTAATGAGTTTCCTGTCACCCAAAGAGGAAAAAAGGAATCAAGAAATTTTCATGATGAGCCCGCTATCCACTATCCAAGGGAAAGTGACAATCTTAGGCTCCTGGGCATGGCCAGGTCCTCAAGGAGGGGGAGTTTGGCTAAAAAAATCCTCAGGGGATAGTTACGTATCCCTGCTAAGGCTGCCTCCCCACAGGGGCTGAGGGGAGACCTGAAAGATCAGACCTTTTGAACTGAGCTGCCTGCTTTCCAGATGGAAAAACTGAGGCCCTGCTGAGGCAGACCTGGGACTCACTTGCCCCACTCCCTCTCTCAGGAAATGATGTACATCTGGAATGGCTATGCTGTGATTGGGAAGCAGCCAAAACTCACAGACGGGATGCTTGCAGTCATCACAAAGGCTGAAGAGAGGCTGGCGGCGGGCCCAGGTATTATCCTCAGGCTCCTGCCCTGCCAGCTAGCTCAGGTCTTTAGAGACCGAGGCTCCTCTGCCACAAACGTCCTTACCCCTCTCTGCAGTGCCCAGTCCTTTAGAAGACCAGCGTTAGCTCCTCTAAGCAAATGTCCCCTGTCTCCTTGTCCAGGCCTTCTCTTGAGCTTCCTCCAGTTATTCCTAATGCACTCTGGAGCCATTATCTCAGTCTGTCTTTTCTTCTCAGATGTGAGTCCCCTGAGGTGAATCTGGTCTTGATTCACTTGTGTCCTGGGTTCCACAGAGGGGCTCCCTGAGTAACTGTGGCAGAAGTGAGCAAGCCTACCCTCTTCCCCACACCCCTATTCTCAGAGAATGAGTACTCAACAGACGACGACTGCTTGGTCAAATTGCTGAAAGGCCTGTGTCTGAAATACCTGGGCCGCACCCAGGAGGCAGAGGAGAATTTCAGGAGCATCTCCATCAAGTAAGTGCCTTTGGCTGCTCCTGCTAGGCCTGGCTTCCCCATCCTCCCACTCCTCTATGGTGGCTGTTTCCAGCTTTTCATTCACACACGATGTCTACTCTGTGACAGGTTTTCATCTTGGCTAAAAAAAGACACTGTGAGATCTTATTTCAATAAATAATAAAATCCGGAAGTTTAGCCGGTAAATCAAAGCAAAGGAGAAAGTTTTAAGTGGCATGTGCCTGGACACATGGTCAGGAAAGGATACTGCAAGGGAGGCTGTGGTGTTTGTCTCCAAGGCAGCATGGTGAATGGGTCCGAGATCCCATTCAACCTGGAGAAATAGTAGTTGAAATAGGGAAGTGAGCCTTAAGGACATGGTGGGACCCACGGGATGCAGGGAGGCTCTGCTGAGGAGCCCAGCTTCTCTAAGGTAAGGATATGAAGTTCTGAGAAGGCTCTGGGGCGGATCTGAAGGATGGGCCATGTCTGCTTCTGTTCTGCAGCGAAAAGAAGATCAAATATGACCACTACTTGATTCCAAATGCCTTACTGGAGCTGGCACTGCTATTTATGGAGCAAGGCAGAAATGAAGAGGCCATCAAACTCCTAGACTCTGCAAAGTAAGGCTTGGTCAACCTCCACCTTTCCTGAAGTACCCGGGCAACAATGAGGAGTGTTCTGGGAACGCAGCTCTGACCTGTCACAAGTGAGCTTTTACCTCACTTTACAAAGTCACCAAGAGTGGCAGAGAGCACACCCTTTTAAATAAGCCTTCCATTGGGCAGGCTCAGCTCTTGTTTTACATAAACGAGGTGGTAATGGTGGTGGTGTCCCACATAACTCAAATGGGCCTTGGGGTTTGACCCACCTCCCAGAGCAGCCAAGCTTCACCTGTCTGATCCTCTGCTTCCCTTCAGGCATAACTACAAGAATTACTCCATGGAGTCGAGGACACATTTTCGAATCCAGGCAGCCACACTCCAGGCCAGATCTTCCCTAGAAGATGGCAGCAGCAGGTCTATAGTCTCATCAGTGTCCTTGTAGCTTCCTGCAGCACTCCTGGGCTGGACGATGAGCAGACAGCTAGCTGGACAGAGCTCCTGGAAACATTTCAAAAGATCCCTCTCCCCACCCCCACCCTTCCTTGGGGTCCACCCGGTGCTCCAGTGGGATGGCACAAGAACATCTGTGCAGAAGCAAAGACAGCATTTTTACCAGTGTGGCCAAGGCCTGTGCCACAGGCAGAGCAGGTGGGCCCTATGCCTGCCCTATCACACATACGGGTACTTGTTTTACACTGTGATGTTTAAGAGAATGTATGAACAGTTTACATTTCTTCAAAAATACATTGATGGGATTATAGTTGGTATATTAAAAAAAAAAAAACTAAACCAAAAAAACTGAACCAAACAAAACCTGCAACTGCCTGTAATCTATTTTCATTCACCCAGACTGCTCTGGAAGTAAATCTCTCTACATGCTGCCAAAGGCCAACTTGCTTTTCACACCTCAGCAACGTCTTAGCTTTTGAGGAAAGGGTTGTTCCTA
This sequence comes from Meriones unguiculatus, assembly GCF_030254825.1. Classification (NCBI taxonomy): domain Eukaryota; kingdom Metazoa; phylum Chordata; class Mammalia; order Rodentia; family Muridae; genus Meriones; species Meriones unguiculatus. The sequence continues at coordinate 87,377,779 of NC_083360.1, forward strand.
GCATTGAGATATTGGTTTCAAAGTTCTACACAGTGAAATATTGTCTTAAAAAAAAAACAAAAAAAATCAAATCAAAACTAAATAAAGGGATCATGAACATGGTCATTCTGGCTTCAAACTCTCCAAGAATGACCATGTTCATGATCCCTTTTCTCACTTAAATCTTTTTATGGAACTCTGCAAAAGAATCTTTTTCCCATAGACAAGCCCTTTAAAGTGTGTTTTTCTAAAGCCTAGATGCTAGGAGGCCAACCTGGCCAGGGTAGGGTGAGAGGTGATTAGACAACAGCTGCTGGATGAGGGTGAGCCTACCTACCATGATGCCAAAGCAGCACTGGTCACATGACGTAACACATGATTTGTAAAACTGCAGCTTACAAAACTGTCAACATTTCAAGTGCTTTTGCTTCCATTTTAAAACATCAGGAAGATCTTGCCAAGTTCACTGCTGTTGCTTACAGTTCCTGCTGGCCTTCTTCGCCCTGGCTGCAGCCTGTCAAATGACCTGCAGCTTCTGAGCTAGTCTGAAAGAGAAAACTTCATTTCTAAATCCTATCCTCAAGCAGGCGATTTTGAAGACGGAACCCTATCCTAGACTCTCCATGTCCTGAGTCATTCTAGGTAACCTCTTCTCTAGTGCAGACTTTCACAGCGCCTCTGCCTGGACGACTGTGACAGCTGGGAAGCCCAGATCCTGTGCCACAGAACAGTTGCCAGGGCAGCAGCAGCTGCAGGACCTGAACGAGCCCTTAGCTATCCAGTCTAGCTCAGATGCCCACTGGTCTGCAGGGTGGTTGGCAGTACGCTGGTCCCTATCAGCTCTCCCACACCTTGGCAGGTTTCCCTATTTCCTTATCAGAGTCAGAGTGGGAGTGTTACCAAGACAGTTATCACCATTCACAGAAAAAAGCCACAACCTGGCACCAAAGCTAGGCTCCTAAAAGGCCCATCTCAACCCAAGGCTTGGCTCAGGTCCAGGTGAGATTCCCAGCAAGAATCGCACAAGGACAAAAGTCTCAGCAGGCTGGGACCATTCAACCAAGGAATCAAATCCACTTTACAATTATTGAGATTTAATTCTAATTCCCAATCTCTTCTACCTCAAATACACAAACTTTCAGAGCACCTTTTCAACACTGCTTCCTGATGTCCTCATAACCCCCACAGTTATGTTAAACGGGAAGGCTGGGTTCTGAAATCCAAGCAGTAAACTCAAACATCTCAGACCTCTGTCAGCTACATGGTTACACGGTGCTTGCTGTTGTGCCGGTGTTAGCACAGCTTCCCTAGAACCAGGTGAAAAGTTCAACACTGACCAACAGGGTAAGTTCACCCACAACCAGTCTCATGTGGAAACCGATTGTCAAAGAAACAGCTCCGTGGAGACGTTGCCGACAGACTATGACTGACAAGCACACTTCCAGAGGCATCACAGCAAGCATCCTGCCAGTGACTGGGAAGGGCTGTCATTGGCATCCTTCCCTCACCGTAAGGACACCTCCTAATTCTGGACATCTAGCTGGACATGGCAACACATACCTGTAATCCCAGTGCTTGAGTAGTGGAGGCAGGAAGATTAAGAATTCATGCTGGGCAGGGGTGGCTTAATCCCAGCATTCAGGAGGCAGGCCTCTGCGTCAGAGGCTAACATGGTCTGTAGAAGAGTTCCAGGCCAGCCAGGGCTACACAGAGAAACTGTCTCAATTCAGACATCTGCTCCACTGCTACATACTGAGCGCAAGGTCAGCACAGGCTGAGAGGCGTGGCTCAACAAATCAAGGAACCAAAAAAAGAAAGCGTATGTTCTACGGAAAATAATAGCTAGTAATAAATGCTTGTGCTATCAAAATTAGTTACGATCCTTACACATACCCTACGAGGTAGGGACTGATTGCTTTAAAGATTATGAAAACTCGGGTTAAACAACGTACCTACAATCATAGAGCCATTATGTCTCAAAAACACACACTTCCTCTCACAAACATTGGTAACAATTCAGTTTACAGTCACATTTATGTTGTATGCTTGTGCTTTCTTGCATACATACGAGGGCACATTGGAGCCCACAAGACATCAGATGCCCTGGAGCTGGCGTTACGGGTGTCGGTGAACTGTCTGAAATGGATGCTGGGACTTCATTTTTTCTCTGCAGACCATGTGCCTCCTGGGATTAAAAACGTGCACTACCTCACCCAGTGGATGCTGGGAATTTAAGTCACCTTCAAGTACAGTACATGCTCGCTCTCCAGGTCCTAACTACAATAAACGCATTTGGCAGGCCCAAACAGGACAGGTCAGAGTGCGAAGCACTGTGGACTGCAGATATAGAATAGACCCACTTGAAAAAACCAACCTTTGTTTTCAGATTTTTTGAGACAGGATTTCACTATATAGGCTTGGCTGGCCCAGAGCTGGAGTTCCATCTCTTCAAGTGATTTATAACATTTTAGCTGATATGTGAAGAATGGGTTATCTGGGCTGAAACATGGTCTACAGCTCCAACTATTTCTGATCTATCTAAACACTCTAGAGACTTTGGAGAGAATGTTTAATATGCTAAGAAAACGCTGGTCACTTGGTAAGAGCTGGCATTTCAGTCACATAGAAGAATCAACTCTACAAAATTATCCTTCCCCCCACATACACAATATAGTGCCTGCACATCCTCTCCCAACCCACCCCCCATCCCAGGGCCCAGCAGAGGGTACATGCTGATGGTTCAGACTGAGGACCTACAAACTAGATGCAGAGGAAATGATCCTCCAAACAGAACCTCCTCAACACCCCAGGCTGCTCTCTGACCTCTATGCGCACACACACACACACACACACACACACACACACACACCCCTCTTAACCTAGCGTGATCATTTTTAGCCGCTAGTATCAACCATCAGTGCCTGCTGTTCAGTGCTACAAAAAGCAAACTATTCAAGAAGAAAGTGGCACGTAATTCTAAAACTCCTTTTATAAAATTTCACTGGACCTAATGAGAACGTTATGGATCAGGGGAAAGGTCATAAAATGCCTCATGTAGATTTTCTGTATTCATGGTAAACAAGGAAAGACAGCAAAGGACACATGGCAAGAAGTCTATGTAGCCATGCTTGTGAATTTAGTCACAAATAAGCATCCAAAACTCTTATTGTCAATCACCCACGGAAACAAAATATCAATCACAATGTACCAAAGCAAACTGCAGTAGCTTGGAAAAGGATTATCTACCAGTTATTCCAAATTCCACCACTGCATCAAAATGGCTTGGAGACTGTAGTGGTTTGAATACAAAATGGCCTCCACAGTCTCACGTAATTCAACACCTGGTCAGCACTGCCTGGAGAAGAGCACCTTGCTTGTATCTCACAAGTAGGCTGAGAGGTTTTTGCTCATTGCTTCCTGTGTGCAGATGAAAGGTGAGATCTCTCAGCATCTTGCACCTGCTATCATGTCTACTCTACCATTATGTACACCCGGACCACCCTCTGGAATAAGTAGGCCCAAATAATGTTTCTCTGTATAGCCTTAGCTATCCTGCACTCAATTTCACAGAGATCTGCCTGCCTCTCCCTCCCGGACTGCCAGGTTTATAGGCATGTGCCACTGTGCCCATTCCAAATAAAATTCTCAAGCAACATTAAAGTAATGTGAAAAACTAATTTATTTTCTCTCTGCAACTACAGGGAGGAGAGTCTGAGTTACTAAATTCAGACCCTACACAGAAGTAACTGAGGATGAGCCCAGAATCTTGATACTTACCTTCGCCCCCCAACTGCTGGGGTGACAGGCATGTGCCTGAACATTTTAGGCTTCTAACACAAACTGAATGGGAATTCTCCCAGGGACTACTTTTGATACCTCAGGTAATTATCATGTGGTTGTCAATCAGTGATTATGCATAATGCAATGAGTGCATCTTAAACATAAAGTTAGCACCTAACAGTCTTGAGAGAGAAGCGTTTTAGTTGAGATAAACATTAGAACAGGGGCCACAGACTACCTTTTCTGCTGCTTCTTTCTCTAAACTTGTAAGAGTATATACTTAAATTCAAGTAAGTCAACTTAATATTACTTCAGAGTTATTAGGTAAAAAGCCAACTCTCCTTGTGTTCATAAATTTCAAAACTAAAGGTTAAAAATTAATTTGAGCCTATGACTTTAGTTAAGATACAATTACATGCAGGGCAAGCAAATAAAAAATTATTTCTACTGCTACACATAGTTGTTGATACCCACAATCCCCATACTGAGAAAGCCAACAGGAGGCCTGCCATAAGCTTACTTGGCCTAGACAGTGGGTACTAGGCCAGCCTGGGTTACAGAGCAAGAGCCTGTCTCCAAAGAACAGACTGGTGTCACAGCCTACCAGGTTTTAGTTGGTGACTGGGCCTGCACTCAGGGCCTCTGGTGAGGTAGATGGTGCTCTGTCCCAAGCTTCATGTCCCAGCACATAATGGTGTCATTCTTAAGTGTATCTAAGAAACTTACCTTCTCCTTTTTACCACTTTCAGTCCAGACCACAGGTAGCTCTGGTTTATCAAGCTGGTTTATTTGACATCACTGATTTCTTTTTTTCAAGACAGGGTTTTTCTGTGTAGCCTTGGCTGTACTGGACTTGCTTTGTAGATCAGGCTACCTCAAACTCACAGTGATCCACCTGCCTCTGCCTCTCTGAGTGCTGGGATTTCAGGCATGCGCCACCACTGCCATGCTTAATGAGCCGATTTAAAAAATGATTATTTTTCAATTATGCACTCTTTTGCTTACATATATGCTTGTGTGAGGGTGTCAGATGCCCTGGAACTGGAGCTGCAGACAGTTTAATTTAAATCGCTATGTGAGTACTAGGAATTGAACCCAGGTCCTCTAAGAAGAGTAGCTAGTGCTCTTAACCTCTGAGCCATCTATTTGCAGCCCCACAGCAGTTATTAAAATGCTTGTTTCTGTGGCTGGCGGGATGGCTCAGCACTGGTTGCTCTCCTAGAGGACTGGGTTCAATTCCCAGAACCCACATGGTGACTCACAACTGTCTGTTACTCCGGTTCCAAGGGATAGACAACCACTTCTGGCCTCCGCAGGTACCAGGAACACAGTGTTACACAGTCATACATGCAGTTAACATATTCATACACATAAATAAAATAAGAAATTTAAAAGTTTTCTTCCTAATGAAAAAAACTTTGTATGTTAAAAAAAAACGTTAATGCCCTATGTTCTGTGAAATAATATACAGACACATGGGGGGGTTAAGTCTTCCAATACCAATTTAAGAAATCCCTTGTAAGAATGTAACTATATATATATATATATATATATGTAAATATATATCCAAGCAGTTCAATTTGTGTAACTCCCCCTCCCCACTTTTTCTGGTTAGGCTTTCCAGACATTTCAAACCTGTAGCCAAGCTGGAACATATCTTGCCCATTTCTAAACAGGTTACACCTAATAGGTTTAGGAAGCTTTAAAGTTACCCAGTTTCTACGTGTATGATTAAACCATAGTAATTACAAACCAATTAAAAATAGTTCTAAGCCTTAAACTGATGTGGAATGGCTTCGGATGAAGCCTGAGTCCTTACTACTCTCTAAAGCCTGCCCCTGAGATGATCTACTTATTTTGTCTGATATACACACAGAAAAGCAAAACAAGAAACCTCAGATGGCTCAGCTGGTAAGACATCAGACCTTAGGTTGGGAGGTCCAGGGTTCAAACCCAAAGTTCTATTTTAGCTGGGCATGGTGGCACACGCCCTTCATCCAGCAACTCAAAAAGGCAGATGCAGGTAGATAGCTGTGAGTTTCCAGGCCAGCCTGAGCTACAAAATGAGCCCAGGACAGCCAAGACGACACAGAGAAAATCTGTCTCAAAAAACCAAGAAAACAAACAAACAAACAAACAGAATAGCAAACACTATTTTTTTTGCTAAGGCAAGAAAAAATATGACTTTTCAAACTAACATGATAATTTATAAATATATAAATATAAATAAATGTGTATCTATAAGCTTGAAAATAATTAAGCATATGTGGTTTGTTTTTTTGTTTGTTTGTTTGTTTGTTTGTTTGTTTTTAAGATTAGCTATTCTGGGGAACATGTAACTAACTCCTAACTTGAAGCCCTTCATGGCTCTATCACAACTTTAACAGCAGAATTAAAGAACAAGAATCACCCAGATAGTTCTGTATTGGCCTGAGGCAGATGGGTTTTGTTTGTTTGTTTGTTTTTACCAGACTGCAAAATGAAAAATGGCTGGGAAAAGTTCATCTTAAAAACACACATATAATTAGAAAGCATAAGGATTAAAAAGGATTATCACTGAAAATATGGCACAACTTCAGCTGTTTCCTCCAAATTTACTTTATAATTGGGTGGATATAAATTAATGAACAGAAATTAAGCAAGATATACGTAACAATGTAACAGAACCTGATAATCTCTTTTCTTCAGTATTTTTCAAGTTCATCTTAAGTCTTTCCATCATGGGGTCCATTGGGAAATAAAGCAATGTGTGAAAGCTTCATCTGAATGTCAATTAACTACTTATGACATAATTTCTTCTATAACGTAATTATAAAGAACCTTCAAGGAACTTTTGTATGTAAAAAAGTATTAGTCAAATACTCAACACAAAATAAAAGAAAATTTCTCATCTGTCAAGTGGAGAGTGCTTCTGCTCATCATTTGTAACTACAATTTCACTGAGTCCAAGGGACAAATCACCTCGAGAACATAAGGAAAATAAACACATGCTAAATGGATAAAACATTACATCTTTACTAGACCGTCTCTACCTCTAACCCTTTAGAAGTGTAGAGATTTAGAGTATTCTTACATTAATTGCAAGAAACAGTAAAGGAGAAGTTCCTTTGAGATCACAACTATGAAGTCAGGTGGTTATACAAATCCTGCTGCATTGGTGTGCGAAACATGAAACACATTTGCCTTTCTTGTCAGTTACCTAGCAAGACTTGACAGCTTTCTTAGGAAACAGACTATATGTGTTTCTGTAATTTCAATATCCTCAGCACTACAGTTACAAGAGATGCAGTATCCTTTTGCTATGGTTCCAGACAGTGGGGAAAGAGGTCACAGGAAGAAAAAACTCTTAGAGCTGAGAAACTACTGCTTGCTGAGTTTCACCACGGTGCCACCTCATGTCTACATAAGCGTGGTGGCATAGTTCAGAGCTCAATACATCAGAAATAGTAATATTTAAATTTCAACTTGACTTTCAATTATCACCATATTAACAACCAAAACAATAAGATAAGACACACAAGGAAGGGGATATCAAATCCACTTTGCTAGCCTTGGTTTTCTGACACATCAACTCATTTTTAATAAAAAAGGGATAGTGCATCTCAGTTTGCTTACAAGCTAGGAGATCACTTTGAATTCTGCATTTCCTAACTGCAAACAGAATATAGCACTTACAACAGGTTATAAATAAACTGGTTTTCAAGCATAGAGCCAGCCCCAACGATAATAATACACTATTTAAAAAGACCTAAGGCAATGAATTCCATTTCCAATGGAAAAAAAGAACTGTGCAAACAAGCTTAAAACTACTTTTTTTGTGCCAGTGTTATAAAATGTAGCTTTTAATAAAACCTTGACCCAAATGCCAGTAACTTTTCAGAAAAGAATTTGGGTGGAAGGGAGAAGAAACTTATCTCATTTAGGAAAAAATAACAACTATCTTTTTCCTAATCTTCAACACACACAATTTAAACATGTACAGTTGCTGTAACACTTTACACAATTCCTATGTACTGGAGCAAGAACAAGATCTAATAACAATTATATTTTAAACACTGGGTCAAGGCTTTACATAAAAATACCATCCATCCTACTTTCCCCTAAGTTTCTAAAATATCACATACTTTCCTCAACATCTGCAGCCATCCAGGAATTTTTAGGAAACTTTGTGCATGATCTTAATTCCTAATCCCTGGCTCTTTGGGCTCAGTGACAAAAGATCAACACCACCAGAAATGATGGTTCCCTTGAAGTCAGACGAGAGACCCTGGCTCAGTTAGTCTCGTAGGATGAGAGCAGCGCTGCGTCAACCGGCTCCATGCAGGAGGGGCACGTGAAGGACCTCATCAGCCAGTCATCTATACAGTCCAGGTGATAGATGTGCATGCACGGCAGAAATCGAATCGGGTCCCCATACACAAAGTCCATCATACAGATCACACACCTGTGGGAACAAGGAGGGAATCAGAAATCTTCACAAGCAGCCTATCCAGAACATTCTTTTAAAAGACAGTGTTAATCCAAACACACACAAGCAAAATACTCACACACCTAGAACATTTTTTAAAAAAAGCTTTCCTGGTACCTGATCACCAAAGCATGAAAACTGATTTTTTTAACACGCACTGGTTTGTTTATATTCTTTAATTTTATTTCTTGTTAATTTATAAGCCTTGATAGCAACTAACTGAGCAAAGAAAAAAATGACTACCTTAGGATCAAACTCATGCTGTGCCTGAAAATAGTGACCTATTACAGGGGACTTCTACCATCTATGCTTTAGGTGGGAGTCAGAGCAACCATGTCCTTCACTGAGTCTTCTGAGTAACCAGGAGGAATGCTCATAAACAACTACATGTAAAAATAGAATGGCTGGGCCTGGAGGGGTGGGTGTACACCTTTAATTCCAGTGTTCTGGAGACAGAAGCAGGTGCATCTCTGTGACTATAGTCCACTCGGTCCACAGAGAGTTCTAGAACAGGCAGGGCTACACAGAAAAAGACTGCCTCAAACACAAAGCAAAAGAAGAAAGCAAAAAAGAATGACTAATCTAGTCTGCTCCTGTGGGTGCTCTAAGTTAAACTGTCTTCATTAACTCACTTTCAAGTCCACTGCACTTTTCTACAGGTTTATGAAACTCAATTCTGCTGGGGTCCAAATCCAGTGTTCTACACAGACTTTGCTCTTAAGTACCAGCACTAATTAACTGGTGCTATAGCTCAAATAGACAAACATTAACCCAGTAAATTAGATGATCTGTGTTGATTGGTAAAGCCATTCTCAATTAGAAAAGCTGTTCCTATAAATCTCAAGACAATAAAATTACTAATCACGCCTGAAAAGTTATGAAAGACCTCTCATACACTAAAAACTTCAAACAGCTTAAATGGCTGTTGTTAACGGTGAACTATTCCCCATGGACTCATGTGTTTGACTACTTGGAGCCCTGTTTATCACTGGCAGGTAAAACCTTTACATAGACCGGTTAAGGACAGGCCCTGAAGGCTTTAGCCATCTGTGCTGATCATGAGGGAACCACAACAGAGAAAATTCCTCCATCCGGGCTATGGGGCACGTGTACAGAAGCCCCCCACCTTTTTTTTTTTTTTTTAATGATTGATGTGGGAGGGCCTGGACCAATGTGAGCAATGCAACCCCTGGGCATTACATAAAGGCAAGATGAGCACGCCATGGCAGGAGTAAGTCAGTAAGCATGGTTTCCCCTGGCCTCTGCTTCAGTTCCTGTCTTAGCTTCCCTGGATAATGGACAGTAACCCGTAAGACAAACCCTTTTTCCTTTGCTCAGCGTTTCATCAACGCAGCAGAAAGTTACTAACACACTGCTGCTCCAGAAGCACAAGGCCAGCAGCCTCAGTCCCACCTACACAGACAAGAGAAAGTCTTGTTGCCATGCCTCCCACTATGACAGACCGGGGTTCCCTGAAGTCATGAGTCACAATAAAGCCTTCCTCCCTTAATCTGCTTGCCAGTTGTTTATTACCACAAGGAGAAAAACAGCGCAGCCACATGTTCTAGCATTTCTTTTTATTTTTGGTTTTTTGAGACAGGGTTTCTCTATGTAGTCTTAGAGCTCACTATATAGGCCAGGCTGGCCTCAAACTCACAGAAATCTGCCTGCCTCTACTTCCCAAGTCTTCAGATTGGAGGTGTGTGCTACCACGGCCTCGCTAATACAGCATTTCTGAATCACAATCTACTCAACCGTACCTCTACTGCTGGACAACTGCACAGTTTAGATTTTCGCCCCTCAATAAGCCTACAGTAAAAAATTTTGTGCCTAAAACTCTAGTGAGTGGGGGAATATATGTATACAAATGCCTAGGACCTTTAATTAGCTCAGGTTTATTTACAAAGGTTTTTAACTCTTTAAAAAAAAAAACCTGATAAATCACTTTCATAAACAAAGCTATCAAAAACACCACATTTATACAGGTAAATGGTTTTAACTATCATCAAATGTCATCTAAATCAACAATCAGCAACTGTAATTGCTACATTTATTTTATTTATTTTTATTGCTTTTAAATTTGACACATTTAACTCAGGTTTTCCAATATAGAATTCTATAGGCTTCCTAAGTAATGAGAAAAGCCCAATTTCAATAGCTAATGCTTATGGTTGGAAATACAGCTTAGCGGTGGAACACTTGCCTAGCAGGTACAAGGCCGTAGGTTCTATTTCCAGTATCATTAAAAAAAAGCTACACACAAATCTCCATACATGAAATTACTACTTACTCTCGGATCTTTTTTTCTGATCCATCTCTTCCAGGGTCATAAACTCCTTTAGGCAGATGCTGTATAAGGCCTATTCTTTGAGCTATTCTAATTTGTTCCTCTTCAGTCAGCTGAGTTGCTAGCCGAGTCTGGCTAGGTGTTGGATGATAGACCGGAACAGGAACTTGTTCCTAAATATGAAAGTGGAAAAAAAAAAAGTATTATTTTAAAACCCATTTTCTAGGGTGTATTAACTTACTTATCCAGGGAAGAAAAATGGGCCCCGAGATAAGTGGGAGGTTGGATAATCAGGACTGTTATCTCACAGCCTTTAGACAACTTGACTACACAATCAAAGATGAGAAGAGTGACCCTTTACCACTAGATGAGAACGTGGCCATCTTTATCTGAGACACACTTCAAGTCTTACATTAGTAAGCAAATTGCAATGCAGACAAGTTCACAGTTTACAGTTAAAGACTGTCCTTACTATGACGCTTATTACTAATGTATAACATTGACCAAGTTATTTAACATCTGTGCCTCAAATCCTCATGTTTAAAGAGTGTCACTGTAAAAGTTAAATGGGAATGAAGTGTTGTCCTTACCACTGTACACTACACATGAAAGATTAAGTATCAGCTAGGATTATAATGCTCCTACTGATTGCAGGACAGTATTTCAAAAGTAGCAAAATGTACTGGAGCCAGATGTGCTTTGACACACCTTTAATCCCAACACTGTGGAGGCAGAGATCAAAGAATCAAGGACAGCTGGAACTAAAAGGTGAATAAGGCCAGTCTGGGCTATACAGTGACACCATGACTCAAAAAATTGACAACAAAAGCTTCATTAGACTATAGTGAAAGTAAATTTATAAAATCATTTATGACAAGGACTATGTCAGTATTTGCTCCAGTTTCTTTTTGGTTTAAGCCAAGGTCTCTCTATGCAGACCAGGGTATCTACCTGTCTCTGCAAACTACCTTGGCCCCAGTTCTGCTCCTCTATATAAGATCTCCAACAGGATGGCAATAGTCTACTAAATGCTACCTAATAATAACTACACACACAGGGACCCATCCACTCTCCCCAGGATTTGATTTCAGTTTATTATATCAAGCATTTCCTGGAATCCTCAGCCCATTGTTAAATAGCTAATTAAAGCTTGCGTTAAAGCCATAACACTGAGTCTTCTGGTTTTGTTTTGGAAGGATATTTTTAGAAGTGACTGATATTGGAGCTCACTTTCTGCCACCTCCTCCTACCACAAAATATAAACCTTAAATGTTTACCAATTAATCATTTCCTATGTACAAGGAAACAGCACAAAAAAGATAATTTTAGATCAGTTTATGAAATCTGCACAGCTAATTAATAGAAACACTATGTGTAAAGACTTCAACAAGAGTTGAAGTTCTACACACCAGTAAGAATCGAGGCCAGAAAAACCTTGGAGACTGGCTATGAATGAAAAGAAAGGTCCTTAGGTACAGATCTCCACAAGAACAACCTGAGTCCACTGGCCGTAACTACCTCTTCTATGAATAAAGACAGTTGCTTCTCTGCATCTGGACTAATACACTAATTATCTGTGCCCCCGTCACATAATTCCAATTCAAACATTACAAGATACACTGCTGAAAATTTAAGGCACTCATTTCTCAATCACGTACCAAAATTTTACAACATGTTATGTAAAAATAATGACTTGGACTAAGGCATAATAAAAGCAAAAGGGAAAACCTGATGGAAATTACAATCCCCTGAGAAGAAATACTGGCTTGTTGCTTTACATTTAACTTGGGTCCAAGATCAAACTATATATATTTTTTTCTTCTACTACATTTTCAACTGAGAATTTCCATGCTGTCTATCTAGGTTACTGACAAGAAATAATGGAAAAGGAAAATACATTTAATAGAATTTCAGACCTGGTACTTAAGTATTATTTTAGCCTATTAATACCTGAGCCTTAATGTTCCACACCAGCAAACCATATTTTCCTTCCACTATGTGGGTTTGGGGGATTAAACTCAGGTCCTCAAAAAAAAAAAAAAAGTTATATTGGCAGGTGGTATGGTACATATCTATAATCCCGGCACAGGGGAAGCAGAGCCAAGATGCTTCTATAGCCTGAGACCAGCCTGTTCTAGGCTAGCCAGGATACATAGTACAAACCTGTCTCAAGTAAATAACCAGGTAAGTAAGAGGGACGGAAAGCACATACAATGTAGGGGCTCAGTATATGAAGACCTCACGTAGTCACCCAAGGTGGATGAAGAAACAGAATGGCTCTAGGTTAGCCATCCCCTGGCTCTAACTTCCTCTTTTCTCTTATTCTACTGAAGTATTTCTGTTCTCTGCTTATTTATATTTGTGTGTCAGAGAACAACTGAGTTGGTACTCTCCTTTCACTATGTGAAACTGGGGACTGAACTCAGGTCCTCACATCTATTACACCCATTACTTCCTGAGCCATCTCATGCACCCAGCTTACCCCTTTTTGAGGCAGGGCCTTGATGCTGGCAGCCTCTTGCTTAGGTTCCCAAGCACTGGATTATACAAACAGTCTTATCCAACCATTTCTTCATCATTGATAGGAAACAGATTTGTTCTACAAATCCAAACTTAAGTATTATGGAATTCATAACTGAGAAGCAAATATATTTCAAAACATTATTTTCCTTAATGCTTTGTTTAGTTTCCCACATGAATCTGCATGGGGGGGGGGCAGGAATTAAAAGTATTTGCCCTAAAGGAAAAATTAAAAGGTTTCTTGCAGAAAAATGTAACATTGTAGAAAACAATATACAATGAACAGAAGACAATAAAGCACGGTGATTAAATGTAGTCAGTCAGGGCAAAGGGAAATGATAAGGTTAGATACTCAACCCCCCCCCCCAAAAAAAGCAATTTCTGACCCACTAAGAAAATTCATTAAAATATTCTGATCGTTACTTTGTTGTGCTGGAGATCAAACCCATGCTAGGTCAAAAATACATTTCTAGCTCTTTGTTTTATATATATATAAGCATCTATTTAAAATGACAAATGGCTGGGGAGCAATGGTGGTGCACACCTTTAATCCCATCACTTGGGAGGCAGTGGCAGGCAGATCTCTGAGTTTGGGGCCAGGGTGGTTTACAGAGTGAGTTCCAGGACAGCCAAGGTTACACAGAGAAAGCCTGTTTTACAAAACCAAAATGGAGATAGATAGATAGATAGATAGATAGATAGATAGATGGATAGACAGACAGATAGATAGGAAAGAAAGAACAAAAAGAAAGGAACGAGAAAGAAAGGAAGGAAAAAAGAAAGGAAAAAGGAAGGAAGGAAGAAAGGAAGAAGGAAAGAAAGGAAGTTTCAATAATACTTTGGGCTCTAAACTTAGTAAGTCAAAAAAGAAACAAACGAAAATATAGAATATTTTATAGAATAAATATAGAATGTGTCTTTAGTCCCAGCACTTGGGGGGCAGAAGCAGAAGTTTGAGGCTAGCCTGGTCTACAGTGAATTCCAGTACAGCTAGGCTACAGGGAGACCCTGTCTCAACGGGCCACCCCCACCCACCCCCAGAAGTGAATGTAAAAACTGTCTGCAATATAAAGCTAGATTTAATACCAGCATAGTAGAATACACCTGTAACTCCAGCCATTCAGGTGGAGGCAAGAGAATCACAAGTTCAAGGTCATCCTTGGCTACACTTTGAGGACAACTTAGCCCCTCCCTAAAATTGTTTATTCAAGTTAGGGAATATGATACAATTCCCCAAACTAAAACAAGGCAGTGGGGGACATGCCTAAATAATGTCCAAGGCTGGAAATAGTACAAATCTGGCTTGTGGTGAAGGAAAAATAAAGTCACCACTAAAGAATGCAGCCTGTCACCAACAGCTGTGTATTTTCAGCCAGTAGGAAATAAGAGCTTGCTCTTGATTTTTCTCCTTACAGCCTTACACGCTGCTGTGGGCACCACCCCCTCTCCAGCTGCAGTCTCTTATTGGGAATGCCTTCTCTATATTTTGCCACAAGGCCATAAAAAGGAAGATTTGGAATAGCTGTTGTCAGTGTATGTTTTAGTTCTGATGATTCATTAATTTTGACCATAGAAGAGTGAAGGGAGAACCCCAACAAAGCAAGATTACATTTATATGTAGTTCCCAAATGATACATGGAGAACTAAAAGCCTACTTGTCATCTAGGATACTGAACGTATTGCTTTATATTAAATGACGGTGTAACCCAGAGTGGCCTGCATGTTTGAAAAAGAGCACTCCAACTAGGGAGGGGGGTGGCATTTTTTGTTTAAGGCAGGGTCTCGTGTAGCCTAGACTTGTTTTATAGCCAAAGATTACCACATCTTGAGCTGCTGAGATTAGGCGTGCGCTACCACATCCTATAAAGCTATAATCAGGGTCCAAAATGTCCTCACATCCCAAGCTTCACTTAGGTTAAGCAAATAAGACCTCTAGCAACTGAACCACATCTTCAGCCCCCGTTTACTAAATTCAGGGGCTAGATGACTCAACGGTTAAGATTCTGAGTACATGCAGAAGATAGTGCCCAGTATCCATTTTGGGTGGTAGGGGTGTGGGGATGGGTGGCTGTCACAACTGCTTGCAACTCCAGGGGCTATGATGCTGACCTCTATGGGTCCCTAACACTCTTGTGTAATAACCACACAGACTTATTAAGAAAAAAATGTAGCCGGGCATGGTGGTGTGCACTTTTAATCCCAGTGCTTGAGAGGCAGAGGTACTAGGGAACCTGGTCTATAGAGTGAATTCCAGAACAGAGGTATATAGTGAGACCTACCTAAAACTAATTTTGGAGACAGACAGATGGCTCAACAGGTAAAACAACTTGTCACTAAGCCTGCCAAACCCAGTCTGACTCTCCAGGAAGCACATGGTAAAAGGAGACTGACTTCTGAACACTGTCCTCCAAACCTCTACCCATAGAGCACACCTCCTCCCAACCCTATCCCTGTTCCCCCCAAAGAAAATAAAGCAAATGTGTACTTCGGTAACTCCCCCAACACACACTATTAAATACTATCTTGTAGGTTTTCATGTTCAGACACTTATACAATCAGTCAATTTTAGAGAATTTGTTCCCTTTAACAGAAACCCTGCATTTATTACCTGTCTTTACAGATTTGCCTATTTTGAGCATTTACCTGTAGACAGAATTGTACTATTATATGAACTTTTGCCTGGATTAGTGGTTCTTGCCTTCCTTTTCAGTGGCCAGAAGCCTGAGGCAGGAGGATTAATGTGAGTTCAAGGCCTGCCTGAGCACAGAGAAATCTAAGCTCCCTTGTGTGAGAATCTCTCTCAAAAGTGGGAAGGGCGATGAGCAATTATTTTTGCAGCAGGCCTTTTAGTCAGAGTGCTTTCAGAGTTCACCTGCACTCCAGCATGTAGTAGAACTGTTGTTTTCTATATAGTTTTTATTTTTTTGCTAGTCTATCTTTTAGATATACTGCAATTTACATAGTTATTAGCAGACATTTGGGTTTCAATATAGAGGATTTTATGAAAACATGCTATTATGAAAATTCACTTACAAGGCTTTAGATATTTCTCTGGTATAAACCCAGGAATGAAACTTTTCCATAAGCTTTTGAAGAACTGCCAATTTCCAAAGCACTGGTACCACTCTGAAATTACAGCAGGAAAGAAGGGTGACAGTCCCAATTTTCTCCCTATCATCACCAAACTTACTTGTTATTTTATTTTAAGCACTCTAATAGGTATGAAATGGTAGCTGACTGTTAATCATCTTTTGATTTGCTGGCTGTTATTTTAAAAATTAGGTTTGTCATGTTTTGTTTTTAAAAAGGGCAGATTCCACTATCTAGAGATGTGACCTGCAAACATTTTCTTGCCTTCTATGGATCTTTTCACCTATTGTTCTTAGAAGTGCATGTTCCTTTTTCTCTTGCTAAAGGTGCCAGAGATCTTACACAGGGTTTTGAACATGACAGGAAAGCACTATCCTATGAGCTACATCTCCAGCTCAAAGGCACAGGTTTTTAATTTTGATGAGACAAACTTATTTTTGGTCACTTGAGCTTTTGGCATTGGATCTAAGGAAGTTTTGTCTAACCCAAGGTCGTGAGGAGACTCTACTTTCCAAGTTGTACTGTTGGCTTTGTAGTTTGGTTTTCTGTAGCAGTCTATATGGGAATTCACATTAACAGCACTCCCATCAACCCCCTATGTGCAGCATTAATTTTTGTATATGGGAGAGAAATGGAGCCAGTTCCTCTGTGTAGTCCAGGTTGGCCTTGAACTCAGAGATATTGCTACCTTGGCCTACTGAGTGCTGGGATTAAAGGTGTGAGCCATCCTGCCTGGCTCAGTTTCACTTATTCATGTGGATCTACTACCGTTATCTGTTGAAAAATTGTTAAAAAAGACATGTTAACATGGAAGGGGAAATTCTAACCAACTCTCACCACTTGACAAAAAAACTATAGGCAACTATGGCAGCTGATAAAGAGACTGTCTTCTGAGGAGAGCCTCCTGCAGAAGGAGCTGCTGCTTCAGGAGCCACCGCTGAGCCCCAGCCCCAGGACACACAGAATTCCTGGGAAAAATTGTCTTTTTCAGAATGGGGTACCTTCATGTGAACAGGCCCTAATTTTATCTAGCCAGTGAGCCAGCCAGGCTGCTTCTGGGTCTCATTCCCTTTTCTTTTCTGACAACATCCTCTGAGAAAACTGGTATCTCTCTTGCCACTAAGTTTTCAAGACAAGCCACAGGCTATGGTTCTGCCTTGTTAAATCTTCACTGAGAGAAGACTGATGAGCACAATATTCTGTGTGAGTTTTAGGTTTTTTCTTTTGCTTTCTTTGTTGTGGTTGTTGTTTTGGTTTTGAATTTCTTATTTGGACTTATATATTCTTGTTATTTTTTTGCACACTTTGGTTAGATTACTCACTTTTTTATTAACTACCCTATTAATAACTGTTTTAAAAAATTTTCTTATGATTAAAAATGCAGAGTCCAACTTTAAAAAAAAAAAGAAAAAAGAGAGACTGCCTTCCCTAAGAATGAGACTAATTGGTTATCCAACTCCAAATGGTCAGCCATTTGCGAGCTCGCACGCACGCACGCACGCACGCACGCACGCACGCACGCGCGAGCACACGCACACACGAGCCTAACACTGAACAAACTCAGAGGGTTATATTCACATATTTCTATTTATACATTTGTAAGCATTTATAGTTATATATGTATTTATATTTATGTATGTAACAATAATTAAAGAGGCTGTGAACTTGAGATGGAGCAGGAGGGAGACACAGAAGGGGATGGAGAAGGGATATGATATAATTATTTTATTTAAAAAATATTGTCAGGGGGGCTGGACAGATGTTCAGCCATTAAGAGCATTGGCTGCTCTTCCAGAGGACCAAGGTTCAGTTCTTAGCATCCACATGGCAGTTCACACCTGTTGTAGCTAACTCAAGTTCCAGTGAATCCAACTCCCTTACACAGATATATATGTAGGCCAAACACCAAAGGTATACAAAAATAGGTAAATTATTTTTAAAAACTTTAAAATTTACTAAAATGGTATTTCCTAGAAACTGGTGAAATATTTTACATCAAAGCTTAAAGAAACAGGGACCTAAAGACTCATCAGAAACCTGAGTTTCATGGTCACTTAAATTGGTCCAACTAGGTATTTTTTTTACGCTCTCTCCAGAGCGGCTAGTCTTCTACACAGGTGGTTCTTGTTTTCTAATATACAGGTCTAAGTCATCACTAATGTGTTAGATCTCAACACTGAGACAGTACTAAACTGCACTGCTGAGCAATTGGACTATGCGTCAGCATCTTTAAGCTCTGAAGTAGAAACTGGGTTTCATTTTGTTTTCAGGTTTTTCTTCAGGGGCCTGAAAGTACAGTTCAGTGGGAAAGCTCCAAATAGTAAGTTCCAGAAGAGCCTAGGTTAGCCAGACGATGTCAAACCAAATACAAAACTCTTTTAGAAAATACAACTGCAGTTCCACATGACTTTGGGTTAGTCAAAATGTAAAATGAAATGTAAAATGTAAAATGATCAAAATGAAAAACTTGTATTTTCAAAGGCATATAGCTCAGTCAGTGGTAGGGTTCTTGCCTATCATGCTGAAAGGCAAGGGTTTAGATCCAGGCCCTCTCCTATCAAAATCTTTCATCCTAATCTCAAAACAAATGTTCGATAGAGCATCATTAACTGTGAAACTTAAATGGAAAGCTGTTTACACCAATGACATTTGCCCATTAGCCATTTACAGACTACCAGCATGTGGTCAGAATAGTTACAGGCTAGATGAGGTTGACCTTGAACTCCTGATCCTTACACCTTCACCTAGCCAGTCCAAGATTGTGGATGCAAGTTATAACTTGATGGTTATTTTCAAATGAAAATTGCCTTCGTATCTCTGCTTAAAAATTTGCTCCATGGCACAAAGGTGAAACCATCTTGTCCATCTTTCCTGCCACTAGTCCACCAGCACACAGCATACGCACGCACGCACAAATTACTCTGAAATAGAATGTGGTCAAGCTAGGTGTGGTGGTGCACACCTTCAATCCCAGCACTTGAGGCAGAGACAAGGGGATCTGAGTTCAAGGCCAGCCTGGTCAAAACACAAATTACATTCAAACAAACAGAGGCTGGGCATGGCGGCACACATCTTTCTTTAATCCCAGCATTTGGAGACAGATGAGTTCCAGGACAGCCAGGGCTATGTACAGAGACCCTATCTCAAAAAGCAAAACAAAAAATAAAAACACACAAAAAAAAAGACAATGAAAAAAAAAACTTAAACAAAATTTTTTTATTCTTATTACAGTTTATTCACTTTGTATCCCAGCTGTAGCCCTCTCTCTCTTATCCCCTCCCAATCCCACCCTTCCTCCCTCTTCTCCTCCTATGCCCCTCCCTGAGTCCAATGATAGGTTAGGTCCTCCTCCCCTTCCATCTGACCCTAGTCTATCAGGCCTCATCAGGACTGCCTTCGTTGTCTTCCTCTGTAGACTGGTAAGGCTGCTCCCCCTTCAGGTGGAGGTGATCAAAGAGCCAGCCCATGAGTTCATGTCAGAGACGGTGGTCCCTGTTCCTATTATTGGGGAACCCTCTTAGACACTGAGCTGCCATGGGCGGCTTCTGTGTTCTATGTTATCTCCATGCATGGTCCTTGTTTGGAGTATCAGTCTCAGAAAAGACCCCTGGGACCAGATTTTTTTTGTTCTGTTGTTCTCCTTGTGGAGCTCCTGTTCCCTCCAGGTCTTTCTTCCTCCCCTTTCTTTCATAAGATTCCCTGCACTCTGTCCAGAGTTTGGCTATGAGTCTCAGCATCTGCTCAGATACCTTGCTGGTAGAGTCTTTCAGAGGCCCTTTGTGGTAGGCTCCTGTCAAACTTTTAATGAGGGCTCTGCAGGCCTTGGAACCGGAGCTACAGACAGTGAGCTGCAGTGTGAGTGCTGGGAAAAATGAACCCAGTGCCTCCGGAGGAGTAGTGTTAACTGCTGAGCCCTTTCTCCAGTTCCCAAATTATAAAAATTAAAGAGTTTCTAGCTTCTGGTTGACATGTAAGGAACTTGGATGCCGCTACTCTAGCCTCACAAATAAAAAGCTACACAAACCAACAAGTCAGAGATTATGTGCACAGGGCAAACACTGGCCTTCCCCATCAGAGAAGTAGATGTTGGAATACAAAAAGTCACAATTTACTGAGGAAAGACCCAGTGCCAGGGTAGGAAGTGCCACTGATGAAATGCTGGAGGGTCTGTGTGGAAAAGTCTCACAGGTGTAAGTTTCAGGGGAAGTTAGCTGGGCTAAATGGTGCACACCTTTAATCCCAGGACTTGGGAGGCAGAGGCAGATGGACCTCTCTGAGCACAAGTCCCGTCTTGAACTCATAATGAGTTCAAGGATAGCCAGAGCTAAGTAATGAGGAGCGCTGACACTCTCCCCACATATACATATGTGTGCACTAACTAACCAACCTCGGACTAACCAACCTCAGGGGAAGCTAACCTCAACGATGAATGCCTATAGACCCAGCAAAGGCAGTAGAAGTGCTACCATTTCATTATCATCTTTGGTTACAGAGCAAGGTCCCGGCTATCCTGGACAACACAGAGAGACCCTGTTCAATTACAAACAAGAAAAAAGCTCAGTTTGGTGGGGCACGCCTTTAGTTCCAGCATTTAAGAGGCAGAGGTAGGAGAATCTGAGTTTCAGGCCAGTCTGGTTTACAGAGAGTTCTATCCAGGACAGCCTGGGAAACATAACAGAGACCCTACTCCTCCTCCAAAAACAAAACAAAACAAACCACAAATGACCACATTACTAATCTGAACCAATTTGTATAAATTGTTCCCAAAGAGCATTATCTGTGAGGTGGGAGCTAATGGATGGCTTTCAGGATTGGGGAACTCATATTGACAATAAGGTGAGTTTTGTTTTTTTTTCAGGTGATAAAAATATTCTAAAACTTACTGGAAACGACAGCATAATTCTAAACAAATTTAATTATAGACAAAACAGGTGAAAGTACAGTACATCCCTTCATAAAGCTTTTAAAACTTGAATGTGATAGATGTAGTTGAAGGGGTGTCTCAGTCAAGAAAGTTGTCACCCCAACTGTAAAAAACATTAAATGTCTCAAAAAACTAAGAAAAAAACAACCCCAAAACAAACCCCATTAAATGTGGCAACAAATGCACAAAGTACAAGTTGCCTAAGTTCTATAAGCCTCAGTTACAAATTAAAAAATACATTTAGACAACATATAGTAGATATAAATGTTTTAATATATAGTGCCTTTAAAAGTTTCATTATGGGAAGTGGAGACAATCAGGATATAAAGTGGAAAAAACAGAAAAAGCTGGGATTATAGGCATGTGGTGCTATGCCTGTCCTCCTAGCCTTTCTTGAGCAGCTAGCTGAGTTTAAGTTCTAGAACACACACAGTAGAACAAGAACTCCACCTGTGCACTGTGGCAGAGCCATCTCCCCCAAATAAACGTACATTTTTATAAAAAAATGCACCTGTTCCCAAGAAAATGTATAGTAATAAAACACTTCAAATGTTTAATGGCACAACAACGGCAGCTGAGCAGGAGAGTGCTTGCCTGGCAGCCAAAGCCCTAGGATTCAAGCCTGTGTATTTGATGCAGTAAATACATATTATTTAAAATAGCAACAGAAAAAATAAAAGTCCCTATTTATAAATATGCTAAGAGTAGGAAAAGAATTATCCTTATATTCTAGTACTTAATACAATCTTTCAGGTTTCCCTTTTACTTAGTATTACATGGAGAACAATTACTATTGTTTTTGTTAGCAAAATATTTCAAATGCCTGTTGTATTTATTTATCATTTTTTATTTGGAGGCAGGGTCTCCTGTCATCTCAGCTGGCCTCAAACTTGCCATGGGTGGTTAAGTGGTCAAAATGGTAGCAGCACGTTTATTTCATGTGTTGCTGGAGCTGGAGCCCAGCTGAGACGAATTACCATTTGTGTACGGTAACTGTACAGGAGTCAACACCTTCCTGAACTCTAACGCATCCACCTCCCACCTACTGGTAATTCTTTCAACTGTGAGCTCTCCCATCTAACCAGGGCACCTCAACCATTTTTATTCACTTCTATAGTAAGGCTCCATGTAAAATTGGAAGCCTGTATCAGCTAATTGCAAATTCATGATTCACTACATTGTCATACAGACTTCAAAAGTCTGTATTAAGGCCTAGAGATAGCTCAGCAGTTAAGAGCACTTGTTGCTTTTGCAAAAGACCTAGGTTCCACTTCCAGTACCCACATGGTGGCTCAACCTATGTGCAAGTGATGCACACATACGTATGCAGTCAATAAATTCATGAACATAAGAGTAAACAATTTAAATGCTTACATTAAACAATTTAGTACTAATGATTTCATACTAGTCTTATCTCTAAAAGATCTCAGCTGGTTTCTTGAAATAAGGGAGGCCTCACTTCTTCCTCCTGGTGCCTAACGAGGACCTACTGAGAGGATACAGGTGGACTGAGTGATGACAGCATGTGGCCTGAGTTTGATCTCCAAGACTCATGTAGGAGAGAACCAACTCCCCCACGTTTTTTGACATGAACTTCCAACCCACACCAAATAATAATGTGAAGAATACAATTTTTAATTTCAGAAATTTAAATATTCTCTGATAAATATATTTGGAGGGATATTCTTTTCATTCCCACACTTTCAGATTCCTTACTTTACTATATGCTTTCTAGATCACATATCAGGCCAGTTATGTTTGTAAGACTGGAGATATGGCTCAGAACTTAAGAGCACACACAAAATGCTCTTTCAGAAGACAAGAGATAGGTTCCGGAACCTACATCAGGCAGCTCACAACAAACTAACTCCAGCTGTAAGAGATCTGATCCCCTAGACTCCATGGGCACCAACACTCACAAACACACACACACACACGAATAAAAAGAAAAATCAATCTAAAAATACTGTACTTGCTAATTAAATAACATAGTAAGAAATTAAATTTTACACTTTTTACAGAAAAAATTTCCCATTTTCTGTTTTAAAAAATTAATTGTCATCTTGATATTATTTCCGTTTATCGTTTAGTAATTGTTTATTCACTCATTACCAGTCTCTACCTCGGAAACTCAAACTGTGCACCTCTAAACCAGATATGCCCAACCTGCATCTCATGGTCACATTTGACAGTACAGCTATATGTGGTCCAACACATTTGCAGATGACATCAGAATGTCAAAGGCTAGATATCTGCATACTAACTCTATTTATTTGACAACCTATCTGAACACAGAACAGAGATCTATCATCTCTAACTCTGTATTTGAAGGCAGTATTTAGGAGAAAATAATCAGAAAACAGCAAGAAATGTATCATTTCTTCCTCCCCTCCCTTTTCTCTGTGTGTGTTTGTCTCTGTGTGTGTTTGTCTCTGTATGTGTGTGTGTGTGTGTGTCTGTCTATGGTATCTGCACACCTTTATTCCCAGCTGCTGGAAAGGGAAAGGCAGACAGTTCTGAGTTTGAAACTAGCCTGTAAACAAATTTCAGGTCAGCCAGAACCACATAAAGAAACCCTTCTTTGTTAAAAAAAAAAAAAAAAAATCCAAAACACACCAGAATCATACTGAGTCCAGATGATGGTGTACAGCTACAACCCTAGTACTTGGGAGGTGGAGTCAGGATGTCCAGGAATTGAAGTCATCCCCAGCTACATTTCAAGTTCTAGGCCAGCCTGAGCTACCTAAGGCCTTGTCACAAACTGGGCATGTTCTCAAATGCCTTTAACCCCAGCACTGGGCGGCAAAGGCATGTGGACTTCTTAATTTGAAGCCAGCCTGGTTTACAAAGGAAGTTCCAGCAGGGCTACACAGAGAAACCCTGTCTCAAAAACAAAACAAAACAAAATCTGTCCTTTATCAAGTATTTTATTTTATTACTCATAAATTTATGAAAGTTTAAAATATAAAAACGAATTTTTATCTAAAAGTTAAGGAAAATCAAGCTCAGATTTTTATACCAGTAGCTCTTCTCAGTGCCCCACCGTCTCATGTCACTCTATAATTAGTTCTACAATTAAACTGTTGACACTGAGTGTGCACGAATTCTTAATGCCACTTAATTCAATGACTCAATTCAAAGTCAGACACAAACAACACAAACTTCAACAATCACAGATAAAAGCTAGGGGCCTAGAAAACAGCTTGCAGGCTATGTCACTTGGGGCCAAACAAGGAAGCCTGAGGACCCAGAGTTTTATCCTTGAATCACCAAAGTTTCGGAAGGAGACTCCTGCAGTTATCCTCTGAACATCACGCCTATGTCATGATACAATATAGTTGTATCATGAGGGCACACACACAATCTTATTAATCAAGACAAAACAAAACAAATGGTCCACGTCTTTAATGCCAACAGAGGCAGGTATACTTCTGTACCTCTTTGGAGCCAGCCTGGCCTGTCTTGCCAACACAACACACACATCAAAAACAACACAACAAAACAGAGCCAGAGGGGCCTAAGTGTTCAGTCTAATTGGAGTACAAGTTGTGTAAGGAAAAATACAGGGCTATCACCGAGATGGAAAGGCATAGAGTAAACCATAACTTAAGAGTACTTAGAGATGGTCAGTGGTTAGGAAGAATGTGATCTGAGGCAAAGTAGAAGGGACTGGGTAGAGAGGATATCAATTCAAGTACTGCTGCAGGAGTTAGCGAGGACTTCACTCTGCCAACAACACAGGACAACAAATCATGCTTCTATCTGGTCAGTCAAATATTCACTGGGTGTCAATATTCTGGTTTGCTTTTTAAACAAGATCTGATGTCACGCAGCTGGTCTTGGACTTCTGCTCTCATCTCCTGCATGTCTAAAACATTTACAGTGCTGTATGACAATGAGAACTTTTGAAAAGTTGAATGTATCCTTCTCATTTACGGAAGTTGATAAGGTAAACCAAAAACTACGAACAGTTTACTAACAGTTAAACCAGGCACGGTGTACATACCTTCTGGACTGCTAGCTGCTTTACATAACCTGTTTCAGACAAACGAGGGCAACTAGCAAAATCTACTTTATGTATGTTTACCACATACATGCAGAAAACCAGAGACTAGAAGAAAAAGTTGTGAGCCACAGGGTGGGTACTGGGAGTGGAATTTGGGTCTCCTGCAGGAGTTGCAAGAACTCTTAACTGCTGAGTCATCTCTCCAGTCCTGATAGTTCAGAATTTTTAAAAAAGAGAAGTTACTTTTAATAAGTGCATAGGATAGACTTGGGTTTTTCAAAATTGTGTATATGTGTTTGTGGCTGTTTGCGTCCCAAATGCACGTAGGAGCCCATGGAGGCCAGAAGAGGGCACTGGATCCCCTGCAACTGTTATAAGCAACTACCACCAACCACGTAGGTGCTGCCGCAAGAGCTGCAAAGGCTCTTAAACATTCAATCATCTCTCCCAACCCTAGACCAAGCCTTTTAAAAACAAAAGGAACTTTAAAGAAAGCCTTATTCAAGCCTGGCTCAGTGGCATAACAATCCCAGCACTGAGGCAGAAGCAGGTGGATCTCTTTGAGTTCTAAGCCAGCCTGGTCTACAAAGAAAAGTCCAGGACAGCCAAGGTTACACACACACACACACACATACACGGAGGGAAAAAAGGAAGGAGGGAAGGAGGAAAGAAGGTGGGAGGGAGAAATAATGGGAGAGAGGGAGAGAAAGGCAGAGAGAGAGGGCAAAAGCACCTAGAAAGTCTTATTCATGGCTGTGAGGCCACGAATCTGGATCACCAGCACCCACCCAAACAAATAAAAGCAAGGACAGGGAAGCACATTACAGGCACATAACGCACATTTGTTATCTCAGTGCTGAGAAGGCAGGGACAGGCAGATCCCCAAGATTATATGATATTTTACTAATCTAGGAAAAAAACAATCAAAATTCAAAGTACAGTCTATTGTGCACTGCTATTACACCATCAAAACTGTAAGATGAACCAGTGCAAGTAAGGACAATCTATAAATGCTATAAGATTGAGACACACCAATCTGCATATACTCAGTCAATAATGAGCTTCTTATCAGGGTGTCATCCTCAAATTATCACACTTTATGCCTACAGATTTCAAGCATTCTTTCATAAAATACATACTTTCTGGCAGGCAATAAAGATGTAGGACAAAAAAAACCATAATTTTCATCAATAATTGTTTTAAACAATTCTTATATTTAATATTACTGGCATTTGGCTTTTAGGTTTGTTTCCTCATTTTTTTCTTTGAGACAAGAGTCTCAGGCAGCCTAGGCTGGCCCTGAACCCTAATCTCCTTGCCTCAGCGCCAGAGATTACAAGTGTTACCATGTCTGGGCTGCACTTGATTATCATTTTAGGGTCATCTCTGGCTCAACCAGTCTGCAGTAGTCTAGATTACAGGAGACCCCGAAATACAGGCCTGCAGCAACAGTATTTGCCTAGCATGTGTGAGACCCTGTGTTTGATATCTAGTACAGCCCTCCGTTCAAAATATCCCCAGTACCAAAAAACAAAAAAATAAAGAGATGAAGGAGGTAAGGGGATCAGTCCTCCATTCATGGTGAAACAATACAGAGTAATCCATCAGAGGAACAAACAGAGCAAAGGTCTGAGACCTGGACTATCTTAGAACAATCAAGAGACCAGGGGGAGAGTGGATTTAGGGATACTAAGAAATTTTCTCTAATTAAACATGGACCCATGAGCAGGGTGGAGTATTGTAGTCCCTCTGGAATACAGTTATGCTGAGACTCTGGTGCAGAGAAGGGTGAAATCAGTGCAACCAGCTAGGAGGTTAGTAAAGAAACCAGAACCTAGTTTGGTGAGCACACCAGGAGGCTGAGTCAGGAGCTTAAGTCTCAGACAGAGTATGACCCTATCTCAAAAATACAACCATACTAGCAAAAAGCACAAAAACAGATCAGCAACAACAACAAAAAATGAGAAACCAACACCCAAGAAACAAACAAGGGCTCCATGCAAATGTTGGTCAGAATGGAGCAAAATCTATTTTGAGCTATGTTTTGTTTGGTGCACATATAAAGCCCAGGGCCTCACCTACTAAACATTACTTTACTGCTAAGCTACACTTCCAACCCAGGACTCACTTTTCAGCCCAAGTAAAGCCTGTTGGTTACTGTTAGTAGAAATAATCCGACCCTTGCTTTACGGAGCTCTTGGCTTACTGTACAACAAATACCAGAACTATGTTTCAAGTACTTGCCAAAGGGAAAGGGAATAAAATCATATACGTCTTTAATTTTATAATCAGATACCTTCCATTTAAAGCCCTTTATAATTATAAATATTATAAATATTACAACTGAGTATATTCTTTGTTTTATTTTTTTGAGACAAGGTGTCACTGTTTATCCCTGGAGGGCCTGGAACTCAAGATCCATCACTTCTGCTCTGCCTTCACTTTTTTTTTTTGGGGGGGGGGGGTGTTGAGACAGGGTTACTCTGTGTAGTCCTGATGTCTGTAGACCAGGCTGGCCTGCCTCTGCCTCCTCAGTGCTGGTATTAAAGGCTTGCATCATCACTTCTTCTTTAAAGAAACAAGTCAATTACTACAGGTATTATATTACTCATATACTATTTCTTTTTAAACACCCAAATATTATAAATCATTTACTGTGGACTGTTGCTTTCTCAAATCATGTAAAACAAGTACTAGTAATATATTATAGATTTCAGGGGGCATTATCTCTACAGGTTTCTTTTAAAAATTCTTGACATAGGGTCTCATTCTATAGGTCAGACCAGTGCAGAACTCAATACGTGCACGGATTTCAAACTGTCAGCAATCCTCCTGCCTCAGCCTTCCAAGTACTAGGATAACAGGCATGAGCCACCATGCCAGGCGAAAAGTTTCTTTTTATTTTATCTTTTAAAGTGACCTTTTTTTTTTTTTGCAATTCATACTCAATTTCTGCATATCAGTATCTGGGTCATTCATTTCAGGAAAAGGTGACCACAATACAATTTCCACTGTCAAAAATAACACATTCCAAATAAGTACTGGTGATACCAAAACCCATCATTATAATCTAGGCCTTTTGGAAAGGACAAAAATACAGTTCCCATAAACTCTGAAATTATGGTAAGAATAACAGAGAAAGCAGCAAGTCAGATATTCAATTTTCCTAGAAAGAGGCTAAGGAGCATAGATTTGAGGGGTAGGGGGTTGCTCATGACAACTACATAAAAACATCTGGTAAGTAGCTATTCAGTGGAGGGGGAACAGTAAGATACAGATAGCTGAAAGATAGATCTGGTGGTACAGCAACTCTGGAGGCTGAGGCAGGAGGACACAAAATTCAAGGCCTGTCTAGGAGACTTTGAGAGACACTATCTAACAATAAGTTAAAAAAAAAAAGAGCTGGAGTTATAGCTCTGTTGTAGTGTTCTGCTGGCACGTACAGCATTCTTGGTTCAATTCCTGCTATTGAGAAAACATCCAGATCCCATTTAGTATTAGAGACTGCTCCTGGTGCAATTTAAATACATTGGGAGAAACTGGGCACATAAATATAGTAAATACTGAATTTTTATGGGCCAGAAACTGGATGAAATACTGAGAACAGAGCTTCTATTCTTCATTTATCTCAGTTATTGAGTATCTACTATGAGTCAGATGCTGGACTATAAAAGCACCTGGAAAATGTCCCAAATTCAGCTTGTACAAGGGGAGGGAAACACATACACCAAGGATGAGACACACAACTACCTAGACAAAGATGCAGCACTAAGTTATTACAGGTACACTATTGCTTAGAAGTGTAGAAGGTTTGTGGGGGGCATATCCAGGAATTCAGGGAGGGACGGAGGGTAGGAAGGCGGGTAGCGTCAGGACTTTAGATACTTGAGCTGAGTCCTTAAAGAGGATTAGATGTTCACCTGGGCAACCTTGGGGGAAGGGCTCCTAGCAAAAAGATCACCTGAACTGAAGACAAGTCTCAACAGCCTCCTTTGTTAAGTTTGAATAGAGGCTTCCACAAGGCTACAATAAAGATTGGCCCTTACTAATGTGCATGAAAGACCCTTAAGGTGGACAGAAGATCTTCATATGATCACTTTTTTTCCCTATGTGATGAGAAACTGGTTCACACAGGACTTAGAAAACACTGAACTAGATAATGATGTCACCACATAAAATCAAAGGAGACTGCACTGTTCGAAAACTAAACTCTCTTGAGGAAAATATTAAAGAACTGTATTCAAGCCCACCTGGGAAGCGTACTCATTGCATCATTTGGAAAGACGCATTCAAGAGTCTTGGATGAAGAGTACCTTCATCCAAGAACAGATGGCGATTTCCAAGTCAGGCTGAAAGGTCTCTAAAGTTCAAGATAATCAAGTTTGTATTAAGCCAACTCATTTAAAAGGTGTGTCACAAGGGTGGAGCTAAAAGGAGGAGAAGCTTAAAATTATCGCATATGTATATATAAACAAGTAACTCTTTATGAAGCCGAGGCTAAAATCACCACTTGGAATTCTACCTCCCAAGTAGATGGTAAAAAGACGTTCTACCAGAACCAATGAACAAAGCTAGAGTGGGAGTGGGGGAGGATCACAGAAGAAAACAAACACGAGGGGAGGTGACAACCTACCCACAACCCATAATCCTGCTGGCAGCCTGACGAGGAAACCACACAACTCAGACATAAAGGCAGGAAAACCGTGTCATCCTCAACTCCATGAGCTAACTACCAGACACCAGCCAAGGGGATATGAGCACATTCTTGATTCCTGAACTCAAGGACAGCACACAGTCCTCAAACGGTGCCCCGGGGCATGCCAGGAAGGCGCCTTCTCTCCGAGGGGCCTGGGCAGCAGATGGCCCCCAGGCCAGCCCTGAAGGGGTCACCGCCCCCCGAGGCCTGGCCGAGGCCAAGGGCAGAGGGCCTGCGCCGCCTCCCCTGGCTGGCCGACACACACCCTCCCCTACCTGATATGGCGGCGGCGGCTCCTGATCTGGCTCCGTCCCCTCGCCAAAGCTCGCCCGGTCTGACTGAGACTCGTGGAGCAGGGAGATGTCATCCGAGGTCGGGGATTTGAGGCAGTTCCCCATCTTCCGGGGCTGGGGCTGTGTGCGTGAGATCTGCGGGAGGAAGAGAGCCGTGGCCGGGTCTCTCGCACGCTCGCTCGGCGGCCCGGCCCGGGGCTCAGGCGGCGGCTGTCCCGCGCCCCGGCGCCCCCGAGGGGCCGCTCATGCCAGCCCCCCGGGCAGGGGCCGCGAGGCTAGGCCGCGGGCTGCGCCGGGGTCGCGCCTGGAACCTGAGGGGGGCGGGGGCGGGGAGACCGAGCGCGTCCCCACCCCGCCCCCCACGGGGCGGCGGCGGCCACCGGGCTGCCGGGCCTAATCCAGGTCAGGAGCGGGGGGCGCGGCCGGCGCGGCTGCCTCAGCTGCTGCCTCAGCGGCTGTCGCCCCTGCCGACGCTGCAGCCGCGGCCCGGGGCCTCATCCTACTACGCCTCGGCGCGGCGGCGGCGGCGGCGGCGGCCAGAACGAGGCCGGCCGGGCCTACGTCATGCCGCCGTGCGTGCTCTGGCCCCGCCCCGGCCGGGATGGACTGCGTGGCTCGGCGCTGAGCCTGAGATCCGCACCGGGTAGCTGTTCGTTCCCCGACCGACTGGCCGTCCGTCCGTCCGTCCGTCCCCGGCGCCCCCACCGTACCCCGGCTGCAGCCCGCTCGCGGCTGGAGGCGGCTCGCTTACCTGTGCGGCGTCGTCAGAGGCTGTTCACGCTGTCTGCCGGGCGGTGTCTACAAGCCCGCATCAGAGTGGATCAGGCAAATAGTTGAGGCGTTTAAATATCTTTCTTCTCCTTTATCCTTTCAGAATAAAGTCCAAACTTCAGTGAGCACGCCCTGCCTTCCCAACACAACAACAAAAGATTGTCGGATTGTTCCCTATCTTCCCAGTCCCCCCACCCTAATCCAAGCCACCCCACCCGTAACCCTGAATCCCCTGCCGCACCCTTTGAATGGTTGAGGCCTTAAAATATATGTTTTACCCATATGCTTGCATTTGAAACCTCCAACGGCTTCCCAATACCACCCACAGAAAAATCTTTTAAAAATCTCTTATCTCCCGGGGTGGAGGTAGCCCATGCCTTTAATCCCAGGCCGAGACAGGCTGATCTGTGTGAGTTCGAAGCCAGCCTGGTCTACAGCGCGAGTTACAGGACTGCGGGGGCTACACAGAGGAACTCTGTCTCAAAAACAAAAAAAAAGAAGAAAGAAAGAAAAAGAAATTTTCAACTATAGCCCCTCTTTCACAAATTTTAAATTTCCAGATGGTCAAAGTGCTTTTAGTTATCTCAAAGACTGTTCTCTCTGGCTGGGGTTTTCAGACAGAGCCTACTTTTGACCTTTCACCTCTCATTGGGCTAATCATTACTCCCACAAGCCCTGCCTGGATTCAATTTCGTTTCCCTTGGGAATCCTTTTCTGATCCTCTGGGCTGGGTTAGTCACCTGCTCCCTGTGCCTTTCTGGCGGGTTGATCAAGTTCCCAGTCCCTGTGCCTTTCTGGCGGGTTGATCAAGCCGAATTACGTGTCCCTTCCCTGTGTAAGGCCTGGCATGTTGCCCAAGGCAAACTCTTTCCTTGGCTGAATAAGCAAAAGCTCAAACACCACATAAAAAAAAAAAAAACACAAGAAGAGAGTGTTCTCCAAAGTCATTCCTTAAACAAGAAGGCAAGAAATTGACTTTGATCCATGCTTTTAATCACCATTTACTGATTATTATTATTAATCATCATTATTATTATTATTGCCAGGCCCTAAGCCAGCACAACTGATTTATAAAACCTGGCTTGTTCTTGGAAAAGCCCAGGTTCATTTGGAACAACAAATAGACAGCCATGAAGCCTCTCCTCCTCTGAGGTTTTCAAGGATCTCTGAGTGATTATCTCATTGGGGTGAGGGTCAGGAGATACAACCATGTTTAATGGTTAAGTCCCAAATACTTTTACTTTGAATCCTAATTCTACAAAATCACTATCAAAGTGAGCTCAAATTCTGTTCTAAAAGCAGGGTATTGGTGGCATCCATCTTATGCCAGCACTCTGGAGGCAGAGGCAGGAGGACCTCTGTGAGTTCATGGCCAGCCTGGTCTACAAAGCAAGTTCCAGGACAGACACAAAGAGAAACCCTGTCTTAAAAAAAACAAACAAATAAACAAACAAAAAAGGAGAGGTGTTGACAAATGCCTGTAATTCAAGCACTCAGAGGGCTGAGACAGGGGTATGTCTAGTGAGAGGCTAGCCAGTGCTACTTGACGACAACAAAAATCCTCAAAAAATAACCTATATACAAGCAAACAAAAAATAATTTTTGAGCCAGGATCTCACTATATAGCTTCAGCTGCCCTGTAACCCCCTCTGTAGACCTCAGACCTCTGGCCTCAGACTCAGAGATCTGCTTTCCAGATGGCAGGATGAAAGGTGTATATCAGCACATCCTGCTTTAACCAATTTGTTTTGGTTTTGTCTCTGTTGTTGTTTTGTCTTTGGTTTGTCCTAAGATAGGGTTTCTCATTGTAGCCTTGGCTATCCTGGACTTGCTTTGTAGACCAGGCTGGCCTCAAATTTACAGAGGTCTGTTTGCCTCTGCCTCCTAGTGCTGGGATTATGGGTGTGGATCATTGTGCCCGATTTAACCAGTTTATAACAGAACCACATATCTTGCATTTTAGCCTCCCAAGTGCTAGGATTACAGAGATATGCTCTACATCCAGTACCCTTTATCTTTATTCTTTGTTTTGTTTTGTTTTGTTTTGTTTGAGACATAGCCCTAGCTATCCTGGAACTTGATCTGTAGATCAGGCTGGCTGGAATTCATAGATCTGCGTGTCTCTACATCTAGAGTCCTGGGATTAAAGGCATGCATCATCACTACCTGGCTTTGTCTTTATTCTATTTTTTTTCTTGTTTTGTTCCTACAAGTTTACATACATTTCATCTATGTCATAAATTATATGGAAATACATATGCATATACTCACTTCTTCATAAAAGTACAATTTTAGACCCATGTAGTCACCTTCTCATTTGGCAGAAATTCTAAACAGGTGGTAGTCACTTTGTAAATCACCACAGAGAGGATGATTTTGGAACAGCACCTACAGGAAAATGAGGAGGAAACAATAGAAGCCAGGTGCAGTGGTGCACACCTAAATCCTGATAATCAGGATTGCCGTGAGTTCAAGGCAGGTCTGGGCTACGTAATGATACCCAGTCTCAGGGAGGCAGAGAGGGAGGCAGGCAGAGAGGGAGACAGGCAGGAGAAATGGCTCCTTGGGTAGAAGGGCACAAGCCTGGAGACTGCTTAAAGGCCAGATGCAGTGAATGGAATTTAGAATCCCAGTTGTACAGTGAGATGGGAGGTAAAAACAGGACAACTTCAAGGAAGCCGGAAGGCTGGACAGCTGGGGTATGCAGCATGGCAGCAGAAACTAGGAGGAGCCTGTCTCAGCAAGATGGAAGACAGGAATGGACTCCTGAAACTTGTCCTGTGGCTGATGCATCAACCAAGGACCATGCACAGAGGACCTAGACCCCCAGCCCATAGACAGCTCAGTTTCCATGTGGGTTCCCTAGTAAGGGAAGAAGAGACAGTCTCTGACATGAACCTGGTTGCCTGCTCTTTGATCACTTCCCCCTGGCGGGGTGGCCTTGCCAGCCCACAGCAGAAGAGGATCCAGGCAGTCCTGATGAGACGTGATAGGCTAGGGCCAGACAGTAGGGGAGAAGAACTTTCTCTACCAGTGGACTAGGGGAGAAGGAAAGGGGAGGAAGAGGGAAAGGAGGGGCTACAAAGTGAATAAATTGTAAATAATAATAATAATAATATAATTTTAAAAAGAAAAACTTGTCCTATTTTTATTTTTCTCATTATTTTAGAAAATACTGCTGGGTGATAGTGGTGCAAGCCTTTGCTCACCATGTGGGAGGCAGAGACAGGGAGATCCCTGCATCCTCTAAACCCAGACAACACTGCCCTCTAAAGTGTGTAAACACCAAGAAATTTCCTTGTTTTACAAGCAGGTTGTGGTTGGCTCTCCTATCCCAGCATCCTCCACTTCCTGAGGTCAGCTAATAAAGCTTAATAAAAGGGCTCACCTCAGAGCCATGTCAAAGCATATCTCTCTACAGACCTGAAATTCTCATTATTCAAAGCAGGTGGGAGGGTGAAATGGTTCAGCTGGTAAGCCGTGTGCCACCAAGGCTGATCGCAGAGCCCACGGAGTGGAAGGAGAAAACCAACTAACTCCCACAAATTGTGCTCTGACCTCCACATCAGCCATAGTACAGGCACAGGCACACATATACAACAAACAAACAAACCAGGCTTACCTCCCGTGCAACACACACCAGCTCACGACCTCATGCTTGCCACATGTCTTGATTTCATAATTTCCTCTCATTCCTGACTTGATCTCCTGTTGTTTGGGTTCATGATGACCCCTAAGCACACAAAACCGCGCCCCAAATGTTGGCAATATCAAGTGACTGACCCAGAAAATGAGTCTGAACTGAGTAAGAAGCTACGTGCACAAGTGACACACACCTTTAGCCCCAGCTGTTGACAAAGCTGAGTCAGAAGAATTGCTCAGGCTCTGGAAATCCTAGCCAGCACAGGGATCACAGCAGGGCTTCCACTAAAGACAGTGACTAAGGACTGCAAAGGCGGGGAAGCCAGAAACAGCTGTTGCTCACCTAGCCAGTCAGTCCTGCTCCAGCACAGCTGCCAGGACAGTGGGATCTTGGGGAAGAACAAGGTGGTGGAATCAGTCACCGATGAAAATGAGCTTGACTTAATTAATTAATTAAACACCGTATGGTAGGTGTGTATTAGGAAATCTCGTTTCTTTGCAGAACTAGTGGCTGAGTCCAGAGTCTTATGCCGAGCAAACACTCCACCACTGAACTACATTCCCAGACTTTCCCCTGACACTTTGGTTTTTTGAGACAGGGATTCTTTGTGTGGCCCTGGCTGTCCTGGAACTCGATCTGTAGACCAGGCTAGCCTCGAACTTAGAGATCTGCCTACCTCTGCCTCCTTACTGGGATTAAAGGAATGCACCATGGCTGTGCCTAGCATATCCCTAGACTTTTAAAATTACGTTTATTTCATCCAGGTGAGGGTGGCGAACACCAGAACACCTTTCTTCCCAGCACACAGGAGATACAGGCATGCCCATCTCTGAGTTGGAGGCCAACCTGGTCTACAAAGTGAGTTCCAGAACAGCCAGGGCTATAAGGAGAACTGTCATGAATATAAACAAACAAACAAATAGACAAAATGTTTACTTTGAGACAGCTTCTCAAAAATACTCGCTCAACTGGCCATAAACTTGTTCTGTAAGCCAGGCAGGCTTTGCGTTTGCAATCCTGCTGCCTCAGCCTCTGGAACAGCTGGAATTACATGTACGTGCAGCCAGACCCACCTTGGAAATACTCCTGATGACAGGTATTGACATCCAGACACAGAGGCTAATCCCTTTCAACACCAAAAACACAACTGCTTTGACTGGGTTTGGATCCTGGAACCCTGACTCTAGGCGGAGGTGAGGGGATAAAGAAAAGACACACACCCACGCATGCACATGCACAGGAAAACTGGCCACCTGGAACCTCAGCACGGGCTGGGGGTGGGGGAAGGGATCTGAGTGGGAGGCCCTCCTAGGTGAGCATTTTCCAGCTGGAAATGTCGGGGAGGAGGAAGTTACGATTGTCGTTTTGTACAAAGCAGCCCTTTCTCCCTCTGGAGGAAAGCCGTGCTAGGAAACCTCGAGCCCAGCCCATGCAGGCAAACTGCTTTGCCAGTTTCCCATGGGTCCAAGGCCTTGGTGTCCTTGGCATCGCATGCCAGCATTACACACACTCAGGGAATTCCTCTGCTCCCTGACACAATCAAAGCAACAAAAAGCTAGAAGCCTTCCATGTTGAAGGAGGAGCTCAGCCTGTCTGCCTACGACACTAGATTCACTGCTGTCTCTGGGCAGTCGTTGTTTTTGCTAGAAAGGAGGTCACTGACAAATCCCTTGCCTAGAATTCACAAGGTCCCAGGTTCCATCCCTAGTACTGCCAAGAAAGGGGAGGGAGACAGGGGACAACGAAGAATTCAAGAATCATTCAACATGGACAAGGCCATGGGCACCTCACCTCGGGAAGCTGAGAGGAGATCACGTGAGCCCAGGAGCTGGAGACCTGCCTTGAAAAACAAATGCCGGTGTGGCTACGCACTGAATCTGAGGCTTTCCTGGGCTACATGAGGCCCTGTCTCCAAACAAAACCACCTAAAAGAAATGTCCTAGCTCACACCTGAAATCTTAGTACTCATGAGGCTGAGGCAAAAAGACACATTATGGCTTAGCCTGGGCTACATAGTAAGTTCGAGGCAACCCTGGGATACAGTGTGAGAACTTGTTCCGTCAAATGACAAAAACAAAATAGCAAAAGAGAAAACAAATAGTGAGGGTTTTTTAGGTTTTTTTTCTCTTTTTTTTTTTAGTTTTTTGAGGCAAGGTTTCTCTGTACAGCTTTGGGTGTCCTAGAACTTGCCCTGTAAACCAGGCCGGCCTCGAACTCACAGATCCACCCGCCAGGATTAAAGGTGTATGCCACAGCCAGTCAGCTAAAAATGGCTAGAAATGAAGACAGCAGGAATGTTTGGGGTGGAAGCTCCACATGAGCTGACTGTGGAAGATCACTTGCCAAAGCAAATCTTCAGTGTAGGGAAGTGCTCCCATTCTGGAAACACAAGGGTCAGTGCTGAATCTTAGGGCTGTTAAACACGGGATTGCAGCCTTGCTTGGGAGCTGCGTTGAAGCTGTTGGATCTGGTTAGAGAAACCTTAGGCTCTCCAGGCATATCAATAAGTACACGATGCCCTGTACACCAGGAGCCACAGGCAACCTGACCCAGCTCATCCGAAATGCTCTCCTGAATTGCTGTGCTAGTAAGCAGGGCCGATGTTAGTAAGACAGGTCTCAAGAGCTTGCTTATTAGCCGGGCCTGCTGGAGCAGCCCTGTGATCCTAGCTACTCAACAGCTGAGGCAGGAGGATCACAAGCTGAAGGCCTGCCTGTGCTAGGAGAGCGAGGTCAAGGCTCGCCTGGCCAAGGACTTTAAAGTCTGTCTCAAAGTAAAGAGCAAGTCTGGAGTAATCCACTTTCAGGTCAGCTGCCGCTGGCACTCTCTGGCTAGTAAACTCGGCTTCCCGGACTTAAAACAAAACAAAAACAAACAAGGTATATAGGGTACACCTTGGGAAGTGGGCACAGGGCCACCGGGAGTTCAAGGTCATCTTCAACTACACAGAGTGGGCTACACAAGATTCTGATTCAAACAAGGGGACTGGAAATATAGCTCAGTGTTTGGTTAGCAGTTATGAGACCCTGCTTCAAATCAATCTCTCTCTCTCTCTCTTTCTCTCTCTCTCACACACACACACTTTTTGCTTATTATTGAGAATGTTCTAATAAGTTCTCTTATGAGCGATGTTCGTTCCAGTACCAAACTGCCCTTTCTCCATCCAACCTACCTCTTTGATCTAAGGAGTTATGGCAGCTTTTAAAAGGCCTGTGGCTCAAGGAGGACCTTTGCCCAGGCTATTGCAGCAATGGAGGAGAATGCTAAGAAGACACTGATGCAATTCTGGCAACATTGTGACATCTATGACTGTATCAGGGACTTTGTTTGTGGTTGGGGTGATGTCACCAAGGTATGCATGCATGGTGTTTGGAGTAGCACACTCAGGAGGATGCCCCGAGGGTGTCAGTAGAGCTGTGCTGGAGATGGCCACCGGCCTCTCCTGGGTGTGGATGAGGACAAGCCTCCAGGAGAGGTTTCTTAGCAACTGGCACAGGGGGTGATGGGAACAGGAGCCCAGCTGCAGAGAGGAAAAAGAAAAGGAAAGCCAAGAGGATTCAAAGAGTTAGAAATGAAGACTGTGCCCGTAGCTTGGTGGTAGGACCCTTGCCTAGCCTTCTTGAGGTTTTGTCCCCAGCACAGCAGGAACAACAAGGGGTGGACTGCATACTGAAAGATTTTCTCTTTTGTTTTTGAGATTATAATACAGTTACAGCATTCCTTTCTTTCCTTTCCTCCCTCCAAACCCTTCTGTGCACACCCTCCTTGCTCTCTCCCTAATTCACGGCCTCTTCTTTCGTTAATTGTTGTTACATGCATATATGTATGTACACATTTCTAAACACAACCTGCTCAGTCTGTATAATGTTACTCCTGTGTCTGCCCTCAGGGCACTGGGGTGACGGATTGGTGTGCTCTCCTCTGGGGAAGACTATTTCTCTCACACTCAGCATCCCTTAGCTGCTCGTAGTTCTTTGGGTAGGGCTGAGGCCTCGACCCTCCCCCCCCAACCCCCAGTTTGGAATGTCTCTTATTGTCCTGGTTCAGCTCATGCTTAGGCAGTCCTGTTGGTGAGACTTTATGGGTGTAGCTTCAGACATTGCCAGCAGACGCAGACTCACAGCAAATTCCCTGATCCTCTGGCTCTTAGGATCTTTCTGAGCACTCTGCCACAGTGTTCGGGAGGT
Organism: Meriones unguiculatus; assembly: GCF_030254825.1. Lineage (NCBI taxonomy): Eukaryota > Metazoa > Chordata > Mammalia > Rodentia > Muridae > Meriones > Meriones unguiculatus. Next base: position 87,416,423 of record NC_083360.1, read on the forward strand.
GTGAGTGCCTCCAATGGGCATGGTCTCCACAACTCTGTAATTTGATTGGGCAGGAGCTCTGACTTATCCACTGCTGTGTCTTCAACCTTTTCTTTCTTTTCCCCCCTCAGAGACAGGGTTTCTCTGTAACCCTGGCTGTCCTGGACTTGCTTTGCACAACAGACTGACCCCGAACTCACAACGATCCACCTGCCTCTGCCTCCCTGAGTGCTGGGATTACAGACGTGTGTCACAGTGCCCAGTATCTTTAGCTTTTCTAATCGTGTCCACAACTGTTAGAATTCTTAACAGTGTTTTAATATATGTATGAAGGAGAATATTTTTGGATGTGTTTATTTATTTAAATTTTATTATATTTTATGTGTTTTGGTGTTTTGCCTGCAAGTGTATTTGTGCATTAGGAGAGTGCCTGGTGCCCATAGAGGCCAGGACAGGGCACTGGGATCCCCTGGAACTGGAGTTATAGAGTATTGTTAACTGCCATGCGTGTGTGGGGAATTGAACCTGGGTCCTCTGAAAGAGCAGCCAGTTAACCTCTAAGCCAGCTCTGCAGCCCTAGGGTGTATTAATCCAAAGAGTTAAGAAAAATGCTTTGTGTTCTCTCTCTCATTGAAACATTAAGGAAAGGACACAGAAAGAGACTGGGATGTAAGAATGTGCAGATAGAGCCGGGCACAGTGGCATATGCCTGTGATCCCAGCACTCAGGGAGGCAGGGCAGCGAAGTCTACACAGAGAAACCCTGTCTCAGAAAAAAAAAAAAAAGATAGTAGGTGGCTTGGGCCTTTAATCCCATCCCTGGGGAGGCAGAGGCAGGCAGATCTCTGAGTTCAAGGCCAGCCTGGTCTACAGAGAGAGTTCCAGTAGAGCCAGGGCCACACAGAGAAACCTTGTCTAGAGAAACCAAAAATGAATTAATGAATTAAATAAAAGAACTTGCAGATAGTAGTCACCCAAATAATGGAGAGAAATGAAAAAGGTTTACTTGAATGGTAGCAGAATCGTCAGGGGTGTGACCCCTCCTCCCAAGGATTACGGTTTCAAATGGGCACTGACAAAACCATTAACAACCATAGTGAAGGCACGGGCAGAGCATTATGTTTGTTTGCCACGCTTGTCCCTGACCAGTGGGGCTCTCTATGCCAAGATGGAAAGCAACAGTCCCCAGAGCTTCCAGACACAAAAATAAACTCAAGATGCAGAATGATTTGCTCAGCGTTTGAACAGTAAGTAACTGTTAGTAACACATTAGAAAGACAGGAAGTGGGAGAAGAAATGGACGTGCCTGCGTCCACGGGCTCTGTTCCGCATCTATTCATGGAGTGCTACCAAGAAGGCAGGGCCAACAGGCTGAGCCACACAGTTTGCGTGTTGTAAAGGTGCCAGACTCAGGGAACAGGAGGCAGCTGCAGCTCAGCTCTCCAGGCTCCCGGAACTGCCCAGAGGGCAGAATCTGCCCATATGCGGAACACTGTTCTAGCTTCCTGCAGAACATAGCAGGAGTCCTCCCGTGGGCAGTGGGGTCTAAGGCAAAGCGAATAACCCCTTAGTTGCCATAGATGTCTTTACTCCGGCAGCTCTAGGGTCGGACTCAACATGCTGCCTTCACAGAACCAGATGAAAACACTAATATTTACCATCCAGGGCCCTTTTCCTAGTCTTGCTCATATTGTAGGAAGATGGTACTTTTTGGCACTGAGACACAGACAGGACAATTCATGATAGTGTAGCAGAAGCCAGAGGTCTTGAACCAGATCAATGACTCACTGCTATGAATATTTGCAAGTAAAGCTGTTTGGGCAAAAAAGTTGTACAGCGTGACACACCGTGACACAGAGCAGCTTCCACGAGGAGATGTTTTTGGTTTTAGTGTTTATCTTCTTTTGGGAAGGAGGTTGCAAGGGAAGAAGGTAGATATGGAGGACCTGGAGATGGGTGGGATTGGAGTGCATAATGTGAAATTCACAAAGAATCAATGAAAAGTTAAAGAAAATTAAAAAGAGGGAAAAGAAGCTGGACCATGGTGGTACACACCTGTAATCCCAGCACTCAGGGGGCAAAGTTCGAGGCCAGCCTTGTCTACAGAGTGAGTTCCAGAACAGTTAGGGCTACACAGGAAAACCCTGTCTTGAAAATAAGAAAGAGAGAGAAGAGAGGAGAGGAACGGGATGGGGGAGGGGAGGGAGAGGTGAAGGAGGGGGAAAGAGAGAGAAAGAGAGAGAGGAGAAACCTGGAGAGTGGAGAGAGAGTTCATCAGTTGCTCTGCCTCACAGATCTGGTTCCCAGAACTCATATGGAGGATCTCGACTCTCTGGGACCCCAGTTTCAGAGACTCTGACAGCCTCTTCAGACCTCTGAGGACCAGGCACCCACATATGCACGCATCACACACACACACACACACACACACACCACCACCACCACCACCACCACCACAAAATACACATAAAAAATCTTTAAAATAAAATTCTGCTAAAAAAGATAAAACAGGAAGAAAGGGGAAGGGAGAAATAATGCAATTATATTGTAATCTCGATAGACAGATAGACAGATAGATAGATACAAGATGGAACTCCGTTCTCTGGGAAGGCCACTCTGGTGTTTCTTTTGGAGAGATATTTTCTCTGTCATCTGCACTCCCTCATTTGGATCGAGGTATTGCCATCTACCATGGCTCCTGAGCTTTCTAGGCCATGCTCTTTCAGCTAGCCATTCCCCTTGAATCTGCTCAGACTCTGTGGATGTGACCAACAAAATACGGCAGAAGCCTGGTAAGGTGGTTCACCCCTCTGATCCCAGCACGTGGGAAACAGAGGCGGGATCTCTGTGACCTGGAGTTCAGTCAGATCTAGGTTAGCAAGTTCCAGGCCAGTCAGGGCCACAGAGGTCATCATGATCCGCTTGCCTCAGCCTCCAGGGTTCTTGAATTCTTTAGTGAAAGCTGAAAGGCCTGGAGGTTTTTGATGAATTTGACTACACCAAATGAAGCTGTGGATCTGTCCAGCTTCCAAGTACAAGTATCAGTTAGCTTTTGCTTTATCTTTTTCTTTTCCTTTCTTTCTCTCTCTCTCTCTTTCATTTTTATTTTTGTGGCAGTGTTTCTCTATGTATCCCTGGCTGTCCCGTTGTGAAATTCCTTCTATAGATCAGTCTGGCCTTTAGCTTTGAACTCATACTTTCACCTGCCTTAACTCCCAAGGACTGGGATTAAAGACCTGTGCTACCACCTGCTCAGTTGGCTTTTTTTTTTTTTTTTTCTGCCTGTTAAAAAGAATACAACACGGGAAGTCCAGGTAGTATTTCTTGAGAGGGTAAGGACCTCGCAGGGTCAATGGTAAATAGAGAACCAGCGATGACCTCAGGGCCATCGCAACTGTAAAAACTCCACGACTTCGAATTTGCCCCATCCTTACTTAGTCTGAGGGGTTGTGAGTTCCAGATTATGACTGACATTCCAAGATCAAGTTATCCGGAGACCGGCGTCGGCATCTTCTACTTCCGGGGAGCCCTGAACCACCATGGCAGCCTGTTTCAGATGCCATTAGAACTGTACGGAAGGGGACACCAGATAGAGCCAGCTTCCTGTCCTGCCTCGAGGCCAGGAGAGACCACTGGCTGGGTATGGTGACACTGTGCCGGGATGGGGTGGGGCAGAGGCCAGCTTAGTCAACAGGGAGAACTCCAGACTAGCCAAGACTACATAGTGAGACCCTGTCTCAAAAACAATACACGTACACACACACACAACCAAACAAAAGAAAATCTAACACCTTAAAGTTACTAGAGATGAAGCTGAATACTGTGGCTCAGGCCTGTAACAACTCCGCTGGGGAGGCTGAGGCAGGAGAATCACTATAAATTTGAGGCCATCTTGGCTATAAAATATAAGACCCAGTCTCAAAACAATAAGTAAAGGCATTGCCTCATAGATCATTTCAAAACTATTTCTGACCGGGCGGTGGTGGGCACACCGTTAATTCCCAGCACTCCGGGGGCAGAGGCAGGTGGATCTCTGTGAGTTCAAGGCCAGCCTAGTCTACAGAGAAAGTTCCAGAATAGCCAGGGACACACAGAGAAAGCTTGTGTTGGAAAAAAAGAATGACAAACAAATCAACAAGCAAATTAAAACATTTGCAAGGAAAAGAATGCAATTCCCTCCTAAGCAACAGGATGTTTCATGGTTAGCCTCATAGGGGCCCAAACAGAGGCTGTGAGGGAGATGTGTGTGTGTGTGTGTGTGTGTGTGTGTGTGTGTGTGTGTGTGACTAATGGAGTATATTGATATGCAGGAAAGTCCCCATATTAAAAAAAAAAAAAAGTGTTAGCTCCATCTGAAACCCACAGAGACAGTATAAAACAAAGAGTTTTCTGGATCCCACCTACTACAAACCAGACAGAGGAAAAGTACTCAGTGACGAAAACCAGCTGTTTCTTAAGGGAAATGGCACATGACTCAGAGAGCAGAATCCAGTCACAAAGGCTTATTCTTAGAGAGTAGAATGCAGCAGTAATCAAAGAACCAGCAAACATATCCGGCCAGACTTCAGAACGTCTCGTTTTGTTGTTTAAATTTGTTTTTTCCAGGTTCTGGCTATTACGAATAAAGCTGCTACAAACATAGTTGAGCAAATGTCCTTGTTGTATACTTGAGCCTCTTTTGGATATATGCCTAGGAGTGGTATGGCTGGATTTTGAGGAAGCACTATTCCTAATTGTCTGAGAAAGCGCCAGATTGATTTCCAAAGTGAGCTCCACAAGGACCAAATATATCTGGGCACAGGGGTCTTTTATGAGACTGTTTCAGAACCCCTGCTCGAATGTAGCCCATGGTAGCTCAGTATCCAAGTGGGTACCCTAGTAAGGGGAACAGGGACTATTTCTGACAGGAACTCAATGGCTGGCTCTTTGACCTCCCCTCACCCACCCACAGAGGGAGGAGCAACCCTGCTAGGCCACAGAGGAGGACATTGCAGCCAGTCCTGAAGATACCTGATAAACCAGGGTCAGATGGAAGGGGAGGAGGACCTCCCCTATCAGTGGACTTGGAAAGGGGCAGGGAGGAGATGAGGGAGGGAGGGTGGGATTGGGAGGAAATTAGGGAGCAGGATACAGCTGGGATACAAAGTTAACAAACAGTAACTAATATTAAAAATAAATAAATAAATAAATAGATAAATAAATAAATAAATTTGAATTAGTTTCCATTGTTTTTCAGTGCTCAGGACTAAACCCAGGACCTGTGCATTCTAGGCCAGCTCCACCACTAAGCTAAATCTGGAACTCCTTTTTAATTAAAAAATTAAGTTAAGAAAAACCCAACCGCCATCAAACACTCCCTGTGTGCGTGCCTGTGTGCAGGATAGCTCGCAGGAGTTGGCTCTCTTCACCGCGTGGGTCTTCGAACTCAGGCTATGTCAGGCTTGGCAGCAAGCACCCGTACCTGCTGAGCTATCGTGTGATCTTCTAAATTTGTTTTTGAAGCAGGATCTCCTTTCAGAACTCACTAGGCAGACCAGACTGCCTTTGAACTTGCTGAAATGCTCCTGTCTCACTTTCCCAAGCACTGGCGTTATTTGTGTGAACCACCATTTGTAGCTCTAGATTGAATTTCTGGTGTGTGTGTGTGTGTGTGTGTGTGTGTGTGTGTGTGTGTGTAGGTGGCTAGAGGACAGTTTTTGGCAGTCTGGCAGTCTGTCCTTTTCCTCTACCATGCAGGCCCTGGGGATGGAGCTCAGGTTTTCAGTCTTGGCGGCAAGCTCCTTTACCTCGTCTTGCCACTGCACTTGCTGCGTCAGTGATTCTGAAGTGATTCTGAAGTGAACCCACCGAACCGCCCGAGCCTTTGAGACCTGGTGTATACTGTTCTTCCTCAGTGTCCCTTCCCTTTGCTTCCACTCTCTCAGTTCTGACTGATACTGCAAAAAGTTTAAAAACATTTACTGAAACAGGATGAACAAGGGCAGGCCTCTGATTCTATCTCTGGGATGAGGACGCAGGAGGATCAGAATTCAAGGCCATCCTTAAGGACCAGCAAGTTCAAGGCCAGCCTGGGCTACCAAAGGCCCTGTTTCAAAAAGGCCAAACAACAGACAGACAGACTAACAAACAAACAAAACCCCAAGGAGGAGATAAATGGCTTGGGAAATTTCTTTGAAGCGACTCCTTTAGCCAGGCTTCATGGGAACAAGTTGACCTAGCTATCATGTTTTTAATCATAAGCAGAGACATTTAAACTGGTTCTTTAAGAAAGGTCTGCAGGACAAAGGCTGTTTTAAGGGAAAATC